>NC_088267.1:1549264-1859117 GCF_036013445.1 Caloenas nicobarica | reverse complement strand
TATGGGACTCCATCGCCTGGCAGTTTAGAGCAGGGAGGCTGGAAATCACCTTTCTGAACAGTTTTTGAGCACTTTAGAGAGCTTCTCTCTGCTCTGCAGGAAGGCACCAGAATCTCAAAGAGCCTGAACGTGCAACACACTCTCTGCCTATTGTATACATGGATATTTCTCCCATTTCTTTGAAGTTTTTATAAACTCTGCACGGACACTCAGTACAAGAGGATGGTGGTTCTGCAACGCGAGACACCCAAAGTCCCTTGGATGGCAGCAGTTTGGGTTCCTCTCCCCTTAGGCTCAACTGGCAACACCAGCATTGGTGTCAAACCCCTGCACAAGCTGCCAGTGAGCCCTGGGGCTTTGTGCAGATATATTTATATAGATATATGCTGACAGATACAGGCATGCACTGTGTGTGTATATATAGAGATGCATACACATATATATGCATATAATGTGAATTATTCAGTGAATCAGTGCACAGCAGGTGTGTGCTTCATGAGCAAGGCTCAAGTCACTGCTCCCAGCCCCACTGTACTTAGAAACGATGTTTTGAGTTCCAAACTTTGCTTTCCTTCTAGCTGCATTTTTGGGCTTCTCAGATTCCCCTTTTGGAGACTTTTTCTGAATCATAAATACATTTTTTTTCACAGTCAGTCTAATAATGAACTCACATAACCTGGCTGGGCTCAGTTAGGTATTCATCACCTAATCAAATGACATGCTTTCATCTGAGATTGCAGCTTTCCAGCTGGTATAAATTGATTTATGTGCACACATCTGAGGCAGGCAGAGGGCAGTCTCCATAGCCTGGGCCATTTGATCTTGGCTCCTCCTTTGGGGCAGCAGCGGCTTTTAAATCTATGCTTAAAAAGGTATTTATTGCAAAAATGCTCACAGATGCAATGCTCTAGAGTGGCCTGTCACCTGCTGGGCTTCAACTAGAGGATCTAATGGCCCCAATGATGGCTGGAAACTCACCCTCTCCCTGACCTGACCCTCCAGCACCATGGGCACCACAGGCCCCAGGTCTCTTGCAAAACCCTTTTTCTCCCCTTGGGTTCTCTTCTTCACACACTTGGACAGCCACCCAGTGTGTGAAAAAGTGAATGAGAACACCAATATACTCGTTAAATTGCATTTCGTTGCCATTCTGCAAAAGTTATGACTGGCAGCACATGTGCAAGTCAAGACAACCAGCCCTCTGTGTCTTCCAGCAATAGAGTCTTCCTGTCCAAATCGTCACTGAACTGATTTCCTATTGCAATTAAAGTTGCCACTGGCAAATATTAACACAGACTCCAAAAGGTTTCAGATACTTTAGAGGACAGAGTTGGTTTGATGACTATAATCCAATTCAGTACATTTTGCTGTAGTCATTTAAAGCAAGACTTGACCCATCTTCATTCCCTTTCCAACCCTCAGCTTCCTTAACTATTTATTTCATAGAATCACAGAATGGTTTGGGCTGGGACCTTAAAGATCATCTAGGTCCATCCTCAATACCGTGAGCATCCAGCTTGCTGCATGTTTCATATGATATTCATGCATTTCAGTGCTGTCCTAGAGTTCAGGGCAAAAATCTGACCCTCAGATTCCTGAATTTGAGGAGGAGGATTTAATTATTTCCCTTGTTAAAAATACCTTTAACGGGAAGCCTATCTTCCTCGTGTGCTAATGAGTCTACTAGCAACTCCTTCTTGGCTAAGACTCCTTCCAGTTTAACATTTTCTGCCAAACCAGCTCTCCCCTGACAGCTACTAATTTAGAACTGTTTTGTCTTAACTCGCATTTCTACTCAATTGACCTCATGGGCTTTTTTTCCTCAGTAATTCCACAGAAAATGTGCTCAGTGTGCAATTCCCAAGTTTGCTTTTTTGTTGCTGTTAATTTTTTTATTTTTAACTTCTCAGTGCTGCAGACTTTAGTCTGGAACACGAAAATTATTCCGGAGCGCTTTTTTTTTGCTGTATCTATTATCCAGGTGTCATCACTGCAAATACTTTGCCAAGTAAAATATCACTCATAATTGGTATAAAAATACATGAGAAAAAAAAAAGGAAGATATCACACCTTTAATTTCTCTTAGGTCCAAATACCATCAACTTTGCACTAACAACTGCTGCAGATGTTTTATTCCAGATGAGCACAGAAGTGCTGCACACAGTCTCCGTACCTGGCTTTAACTGACTATCAGACTTTGCCTAATTACAGTGTCTCTTATTAAACTACATAGTACCTGACTTACCAAAACTGAAACTTTTTTTTTTTTTGACAGAGAAACCAGGGTCAATTGCTCAGTGCACATTCTCTTGCTGCCCTTTTTTTGAATATAGACCTGGTGGAGCCAATACAGACCATGGAAAAGCCTTCAAGTCAAACTACAGCCTCAGGAGACAAGGATTTTAGTGCCTAAACATTATAGCACCACAGGGACATTTTAACACACCTGGGGTTTTGTGACTTCAGTAAAGATCATATTCCAAGTTGTGCATCCCAGCATGCTAGCTATGAAATTTATGGCATAAATGTTTGGAAGGTGCTCAGCTGGGAGCTACAGAACCTGGCACAGCAGGAGCAAATGGAGGGAACAACCAGCTATTAACAGACTGATTACCAATAACCTAGAATAAAAATAAATCTCGGTTCCTTTTAAAATACACATGAAACCATGCCTGGCATGGTTCACCAATCTATGATGACAAACAAAGGCTTGTCCACTGTTTCTGAGCTGAAACATGATGCCATGGACATGGTTTGAAGCTTTACTGCTTAAACCCCAAACCAAGCACAGGCTGTCCCAGAAAAACCCAACCGTGCCAGTGAGGGTCGGGACCTGTGAAGACTGGTCTCTATCTTGTACTTCTCAAGAGAGATAAGAGGTCCTTCATTTAACAGAGTAATTTAGTTAAACTGCTCCATCTTTTAATAATGCTATTTAAATACAGTAACTAGAGCTTTCATTTTTATGGATGTCAGGAGAAACATAAGCCACAAGTTATATGCAAACCACAGAGGAAGTATTTTTATTTCCAACATGCAGTGTTTCTCCTAACCTGAAATAACCATTTGAGCTTGTTCATGCTCTCAGAAGCCATGAAGTCTGCAGGGCTCTGTAACATTAATTTACAGGAGGTGTGATGGAAGTAACACAGTGTACCCTCTGTATCTGTTACGTCTCTGAAATTAAGGGGCTCTCCTCTAGGAAAGGGGCTTTGATGATCTCTCCATTTTCATTAATGAACTTTAGAAATGTCTCTTTATCCTGTATTTCCGTTTTTTTAAATCAGATTACTAAGTAACAAAACACACTCCCATTTTCAAGAGCAGAGAGTGGTGGTGTGAGGTTCTCCACCAGGTTTCTCCAATTAAGAAGTGAAAGAATGTCAGTCATTAAGAAAATAACATTGCCCCGCAAACACAGGCTGGTGTCTGCAACTCTGGCTGGTTTCTCTCAGGTTCCCAGAGCATTGACCACAAACACACTCAGCCCTGGTTCACAATTTACTGGTGCACAAGCCTAAAATTAACCCAGCTCTTCCTTCCGCATGTGCTGTCTCTGCAATACAGCAACACCAACGTTGGCCCGCAGCGCACAAATGTGTCATCCAGAACATGGGCTTTTTTTCTTTGTTTTTGTTTTGGTGGTTTGGTTTTTTTGTTTGTTTGGGTTTTTTTTTTAGTGCCATAGTTTAGAGAAGTTGCATTGGGAAGACAAAGACAAATGAAGTCTTTGCTCTCATCATTTAGTTCTTGGTAACTCTTCAGCCTGTCATCAGTTCAAGTTTTGGGGCGGGGGGGGGGGGAAGTGATAGCTATCGGATGCTGATTTGATCAGCAGAGTCCAGTGGCCCTCCGTTCTAATGCTAAATGGCCCCACAGTGAACATATACAGGGAAAACATGTTTCTATGCAATGAGGCCTCTTAGGAACACACTTGCTCTTCCAGACCAGAGATAAAGCACATTAATTGGAGAGTGCACACAGGACTTCTCCCAAGATCTCCAGTGCCTTTCACCAACACTTAAAATAATAAATTCCAGAGTTTGATGGATGTCACAGCTACTGTTTGATTTTTTCCCCCCCCTCATCCAAAGCATTCAGGTCTTAATTATACTCCAGCAGTTAGTCACCACCAAAACAGCAATAACAAAGACAGAAAGAGCATATAAACATGGGTCTACCTATAAAAATGGAAACTCACATTGTGTTGCCTTGTAATGACTCCAGGCAGAAGTGGTGTGAAAAGCAGAGGAAAAGAGCCCAGCCGTGCTCAGCTGCACAGTCACTTTGCTGGCCTTTCACCTGCAGAAATTTCACTTTAATTTTCACTTACGGCCCAGGCAGGATGTAATTTGGTTTCCTTCTAATCCTCACTGGACTATATTCCTCCCCCTCTATATCACAAACCATACGTTCGTGTAACCATTAATACAATTGAAATCCTCAGAAACGCCACATAAAAGAAAAGGTCGGGATAGTCCGACATCTGCATTAACAGCGTTTTATGAGGTGCAGAAGAACCATCCCAGAATTGTCCTGTATTGGCCAGTTCAGTGGTCTGGCAAAAACAGACATAGTCCTGGCAGATGGCTTTATATCCATGTAGGATGGGAACAGCTTCAGAGCCTGTCACTGCGGTACATCCAAATATTCACAGAAAACAGAATTCTACCCGTGCCCAAGGGTTAATATTCAAAGGGGCAGGACTCAGGCTACAGTAAGGAAATGTGGTTTTTCTATTCTCTGCTGCACAAGGCACAGGAAAAGGACTAAATCTGCATTTCATTTAAGCCCCTAAATAAATAAATAAAAGCAACCCAGCATCTTTTGACCTCCCCTTCCCAAAGCTCTGCAGCAGCCAGAGGGAGGATATCACAGGAGCAGAGAGGAACCATCTGCAGCTGCTGCCAGCCAGACAAAAGCCCAGCAGGGAAGGTTTTCCTGCAGCCCAAGGGGGCACAGGGAAGCCCCGCTCTGGGGGCTGTTGCTGGGATGGAGACGAGGTTTGCAGAGCTGGGGTGGATGTGGCACAGCAAGAACCGCCTGTTCTGGAGGACGGTGCACACTGAGTGTGACATCTTCTCTCTTGTTCTTGCAACAGCAGGGGTTTTCTGCCTGTGGCATCCCAGCACCTTTGCTCTGGCAGCTCCTCCAAGTGCCCAAGGAGTCAGGAGCACGAGAACCCCAGAAACAGACCCATCCTGCTTGGAATCGCAGAATCACACAACAATTTGGGTTGGAGGGACCTCCCCAGCTCCCCCAGTGCCCCCCTGCCATGAGCAGGGACATCTGCACCAGCTCAGGTTGCTCAGAGCCTCCAAGCTTCCAGGACTTCTCACAGAATCATTCAGGTTGAAAAAGCCCCTCCGGATCATTGAGTCCAACCATTCCTCATCCCCGGCACTGCCCCATGTCCTGAGAACCTCATGTCCGTCTGTCCAACCCCTCCAGGGATGGTGACTCCACCACTGCTCTGGGCAGCCTGTTCCAGTGCCCGACAGCCCTTTGGGGAAGAAGTTGTTCCCAAGATCCAATTACTGTATTAGATTGTGGTTCCTGGACTGTCACAAATACACCTCCATGATGTACTGAAGTGACCTTTAATTATTTGAAGTTTACCAAAGCGTGGGCTTCTACCACATCACTCATAGGTTTCTCACTCGAAATGCTGAAATCTGGGGGAAAACAGGGAAAAAAAAAAAAAAAACAATGCTGGCTGGCAAGGGCAGATTTTGGACCTGGATTTCTCCTTTACCCACGGGCTGGCTACAAAGTCCAGTCTCCTCGGAAATGCAGAAATTAATTGCCTGCCTTGCAAGCGCCCACATTATTATATTTGTTTACCTTATTCTCTGGTCTTGTGTGACTGTGATGCTTTGTTAGCATAACACAGGTATTTTGTAACACAGACCTGAAATTAAGGCAAGAACTAGCTTCCCTGCCCTTTAATATAGACCAAACTCAGAGGAGATTTAATTAACACAATTTTGAGCATAATTTAAAACCACAAGAAACTTTAATTTTTAAAAACTGATTTTATCTAGTTCTAGCTATTTTCCTGAAGACAACTTGATGCTTGTTAACTGGTGTAGCAATGAGTATACAGTAATTTACCCTTCATGTTAAATTTGGTACTTTTTTGCTACCTAGAGAACACCAGGTATTCTGTAAGTGTTGTCAAGCAATTATCACCCAGATTCTCTTAGGCAGAAGCTATATTTGAAGCCCCAATTTACTTATTTTATATGCTTTATACAGAATGGCATCTATTTATTTACTATTTAATAATTTTTGTCAAGCTGTCTTTGAGTTGAAATCAGAATTCAGTTGAAATTATAAGAAACCAGCATATTTATTTGGTTGTCATCTAAGTTGTCATCAAATTAAAATACTCTGGAAAGAGAGAAATAATGATTTATCAAAACATTTTGCATATAAAACTAAGTGTGTTCTACAAGAGGTGTATTAACAGTAGTTAGTAAGCTGACTCTTTCAGGTTAACATGGGATTTTTCAAATACATTTATGTGCCCTGAGATGCACATAAAGTACCTTAACAGGAGTTTTAAAAATACCTAAAAAAAGGAAATAGCAAAGTACCATTTAAATGAGGAGTTAAGTTCCCAGCCTGCATGAGTATCTATGGGAATTTTCAAAGACCTTTAGGTAACAAAAAGGCTTTGAAAGTCTCCAAGACCTGAAAGGTCACAGAGTCCATCCTTCCTTATGTGTTTTCAATTGTAGAATGGAACAAACTTCCTTGGTTTTGTAATTCCTATCCTTTCGCTCAGTTTCAAGTGAAGAAATCCAAATAAAACAAAACACCCTCCCAAATATTCAACTGAAAACAAAATTGACAAAAGGAAAAGGTTTACAGCACAGACTTTGAAAAAAAGCTATATTTTAAAGAAGGTCAGAACTTCTCCCAGTACTTCTCATTTCTAGAGACTAAAAACCCACATAGATTTAATAAATTCATGGAAATAGGAAATACATACGCAGGAAGCTTGAGCTGACTTCCAACACTTACGATAACTCTTACCACTTGAGAAATATTTTAAATACATTAAAACTCAAGAGGTCCCATTCACAGATCCTTCCACAGCAATTATTTAAAACACTCAAACTATAGCTTGACAGAGATTTTCAGGATTTCCAATCAAACAGGCATCCCCCAGTACTATTTTTTTTTTCTTCTAAAATTAAAAAGAAAAAAAAATCTCATTTTAAAGCCCAAAGCATCCAGCAATGTTTATGGAAAGTTTTTCACATGTCTAGGACAGCTGCAAGGCTTCCAGCTTCACACATAATTCAGAGCTTCCTGCAGCAGCTCAGCCCCGCGCGCTGCACATTTCTTGGCAGCTTTTCTCACCAATTGCTTTAACAAGACTCAGAGGTACGAAATGCTGATAAGGGGGATGTCTAGGAAGAAAAAATTAACAGCAGGGTGGGACTAGGAGAGGCAGCTCCAGCTTCCCCTCCTCCCTTGGAGCCTGTGCTGGGCAGCTCAGGTATTCCAGCATCTTGGGCAGCTGTTGGACGGGAATTGCAGCCAAGACGTGAATGCAGAACATCCCGGTGCAGAGTGACCAAGCCAAGACAAACCCCGGCAACAGGCAGAGGGGAATAATGAGGGAATAATTCCCCAGCCTGGGGTTTCGCCCACCGCCACCTGTGCCAGCACCGCAGACCTGCCCCCAGCACAGCACCAGGAGCCCCTGCCCTGCAAACGGCGCAGGCACGGGGACAGTCACGGGCTTGTGCTCTGGCTTGTAGCCAGACTTGCCACTTTTTCCCCTAACAAGACAGACAGTTGACTGTAAATTGGCATAAAAATATACATATTCAAATAAATCCGGGGGCAGACCGTGCATAACTCATGCCTTCCCTTTTTAAAACATGGTCCCTCCTCCTATTACATGAATAAGTTACAGGAATAAATAAAAGATAATCTCATGACATGTTCCAATAGGAGCCTCAACTTTCTTTAACAGCAATAAGACGAACAAAGACGGAGGAAAGAGGAGGGCCCCTTAGCGCTATCTTCAGCCATTATTACCGAAGATGAAAAGGAACATCGCAAAGTCAGAGCCCTGCGAACGCTGCGGTGCCGCCAGCCCAGCCAGAGCAGATGCTGGCAGGACAGGCTCGCCCGCCCGGGTTCCCCGTGCTCTGATGGGAACACCCTGTGGACCCCAGAAACTCATGCAGCAGACTTAAAATGCGGTGAGGACAAAATGAGAAATCCAGTAACAGATGTCTAAAGAGAGAGAGAGAGAGAGGGGAAGGGATCTGTTTGGACTTGTGAGAGTAAAGAAAATGAAGCATGCAAATCATTTCTCAATTTCATACAAAAACACCCCTTTTAAGGCAGGAGCCAGGGGAGGGAGAAAAACAAGAGTTCGCCTCAGTTTGCCCATAAAGCTGGAGGAAAGGACAGCACGAGACTTGGCTCACATCCCCAGGCACGTGGAGCATCCGCACCCTGCACACCCTGCTCCTCGCAGCCCGGGCAGCGGATCTGCTGGGGTTTGGTAAATCCATCCTGCGCAGAGGCTGAACCCCATCAGGGTCAGGAAACAAACCTTTAGCTTCTGGCATTGTTGCCGCTATCGCTCTAGAACAGACACCACAGATTTTCCACAGCAACTCAACACACAGCACAGACTTGCCCAGGGCTGGGCACCTTCAGGTTCCCCAACCTTCTGCTGCTCCGTGGGGTTTTCCTCCAGGAACGCCCTGTGGATAAGCGAGCAATGCCAGAGGATGTGCTGACTGCCACAACCTCCCCTCAGCACAGCGTGGTGCGGGGTGCAGCGGAGTTACCGAGCAAAGCGGGTGAGCAGCAACGCACCCGACCTCTGCCAAGGGCCCCTCTCTTCCCTGCCCTCTTTATTCAGGATTTGCTTTGCTCGGCATGAAGCACATGCTTATGGATTCTGATTGTCAACCTTAAAATCCTACTCCTTGATGCAGAAGTAAATTAACTAGAATATTAAGAGGTTTTTTTCTTTCTACTTAAAGTCCCAAATTCAGCAGAAAAGCACCGTCTTCTCTCCATGCTAACATCACACCACACACACTGAGACCCGATTGCAGCCCATCCTCTGCCCGTGAATTGCGGGGGACATTAAAACTGACTGAATCATTGCTAGATATGGCACAGAGACATCAAAGAAAGAAGAGACTCAACTCTGGAACTAATACAGAACCGCTAACCAAACATCAGTCTCGCCATTGCCTACTTGCACACATGGAGAACCGAGCACGGACTTGGTGCTTTTGATTTGGTACCACGCCGAGCTCCAAAGCGCATCACTGAACCGAGAAATTCGCCTGTCATTTCCCAGCAATGTCATCCCAGGGCACGCAGAGGGATGCGACGTGGAGGCTGAAGGGTTAAACCAATTCTTCCATTCAACCACCATCTGATGTGTGCACATTCAAAGTGCTAATTATGTCTAACAAAGACAAGGCACAAAGCCCTACGTGATACTGTAGATTTCAATAATGCCAGTATAGCTTATTAGGATCATTTTTTGGTGGGTTAAAGGACCAATATTTAAAACCCGCACAGGTATTCATACACAATGTCCTTAAGCTTAGTGAAATCTGAATTAAGAGCAATTATCAGAAAGATATTGTGTGATCTATATTGTAATTCTATTATCCTGTTCAAAGGTCCTTCAAGTACTAATGGAGAAAGCTGCTGGGAAGTTCAATCAGACATGAGCTGGGGACATCTCAGATGGAAGCTGAGATGGACACCACTAAAGCAAAGAAATGGAGCGACATTTTCAAAAGCAGTCTCAAGAGATTAGGGGTAAGGTTTGCATTGTAGAATCACAAGGTTTCCTCACAGCGAAGGTGTCAGCCTGGGTCTAAAATAGGGTACAGAGCTGGGACACAACCCTCACCTCCTCCACTCTTTTCCAGATTAACAAGGAAAATATAAGTATGAAAAAAGATGTAACAACAAAGTTCAGCATGCCAAAATAATAAGAGGTTAATGTGAGGACAGCTGGGAACCTGATCCACAAGCTTTGTCCATCCCATGCAGGCAGGTGAGCAGCAGCTCCGCAGGTCTGGGGCACTTGCAGGGGCTGGCTGGGGCAGAGACGAGACAGGTGCTGAACAGGGACACAGCTGCTAGCAGGAGACATATGCACATGGATACATACACATATACATGCATAATGGCAGCAACACACAGAGCCACGTCCAGGTCCAAACAGTAAGCAAGTGCTAGATTAGTACTGCTTTAATTACGGAACTTTTGGTGTTTGGATTTTTTTGGACTGTGTCTGCATATTTATGTTTATGGAGTATAGATACCCAGAAGGCAAATCTCAAAGTACCTTCTCCTGTTCGTTATTACTTGGCATTGCAGAACCTCAGAGCCCAAGGCACTGTCATGCCCCAACATGTGTCTGTGCATTGCAGAGTCTGAGTAAGTCCCTCCAACCGCAGTGAAAGGCAGAATTAAAATGTGGGTTTGTGCTTCTGGTGGCTTTTTGAAGTGTTATACATTGCAGTGATATTTATTAGTAAGGTTTCCTATGGAAACAAGATTTATACAGCCACACTTCTGCACATCCAAATTGCAGCTACATTCAAAATATGGGTATAAACCTCAGGGAATTATGTCCCTACAAAGGGAAGGCATAAAAACTGGCATAAAAGCCATTCTAGTTCTGTCTGGTTGTGACCACCAGGCCCATCGGCATGAAGGGACCATGCAGACTGTCCACCAAGTCATCCCCAGCACATCACACCTCCTCAGGGACACAACATGAAGATTGCTGCACTGCAGGCACCACAAACAGCTGAAAGACCAAAGGACACAAACCCCTAGGAAAGCATAACTCATCTGGGCTGCTCATGCAGTTATTGTCTCTCTCTAGAAAAGCAACATTGCTAAACCAGAACTTGGGTCCTTCAAAAACAAGTTGCTAACACAAAACTTTGATATAGTCACTGTTTGATTCAATACCACCCTTGCTACCATCCCCCAGGTTGCAAGCTCCCTTTAGCAACGTTACGCAGTTGTCACACGTTAGGACAGAGTTTGTGCAAGCTTTTGAATTGCAGAATGGGTAAAATTCTGAAAAAAGTTCTATTTTAATGCTGAACCACAGCAGGAGCCCAGGGCTCACCTCAAGCAGCTTGCCAGCACAGGGGGTTATTTAGTCTCCACTGTAGGATGGATTTTGGGATGAGGGAGGGATGGGCAAGGAAGTTGCGGAAACATTCAAAGCTTATTCAAACTACTCCTAGAGGCACAAACATGAAAAAATATCAACTTCTCTCATTTTAACAATAATTCTTTTATGCTGCCTGAAGGCCCAAGACTTTTTATATGGGTACTGTAACAGTGTGGATGTTACAGCTGGACCTTGCAGGGCACAAGTTACCCAACACTTAGCTGTCTAATCTGGACATATATGCCATCTTTTTAGTTGTCAAAATGCATCACAGCTTTCCTTCTACAGGTGATTTCTATTTTTTTAAGCCAGCAGAATATTTTAGCATTACAGTCTCACTGTTTTTCCCTACACCAGAGTCTAAAGTGTACTTTACACAATTACCAGCATGGCAAAGTGAAAGTCTCCAAAGCTTGGAAATATGAAAACCAAGTTCATCTGCCTAAACTTAAATAAACCTTGTTGCACATACGAATTTTGCTGCCACCTTTCTGAGACGGCTCTTTCTCTCACGGGTTCTCTGCCCCTCGGTGCACAGGCAGCGAGCAGAGATTCAACAGCCCGCTCTGTTCCCACTGTTCAGTGTGTGGCCTTGTGCCTTATTTACTATAATTATTTCAACATCTGCTCTGAAGACAGAAATTTGTTTATTTCCTCAGAGGCTTTCTATGGCACTCATTGCTATAGCATTTGAATGCTTTATAAAATATTAATGGATTTCTGTTCTTTTCCTTCTGTTATCATCTCCATTTTCCAGACGGGAAATTCTGGCCCGCATATTAAATTGTGAATTTGTTCACCAATTTGGAAGGAAGCAGCAAATCTCCCACACACAGGCAAACCAGCTACAGCGTGTTTGCACAACAAGCTCTGGCCAAGGGGCACGCGCAGGGCTACCGGGTATAGCCCTCACTGGCCAAGGTGGAGCAGAAGATCCATCCAGCATCAAAAGGCGAGACATTAAGCAACGCATTCAGAGTCACACTGAAAATTTGGGATTAGTCTTGAGTTTTCCAGATAAAAGCAAAGCAGAAATGACACCTCCTCTTCTTTGGCATCCACTTCTTGCCCTCCTACTTCTGCAACAGGGGTTATAGAACAGTATATTCCTAACATCCAGCCACCGCTTCCCATCATTTCAAGCCCTGCCACAAGGGTCAGATCATACTCCGCATATCCTTACCCTTTGCGGTAACACCAATTTAAAGACTGACGGCACATACAGTCTTTAGTGTAGGTTAAGCATTCTCCTTTCTTTGCAAGTCCAACCTCCCAGCCCTCTGACCATTCCTGTTCTTTTTCTCCAAGTGCTCTCTCACGGAGTCCACATTTATTTAAATTGTGGTGTACCAAAAGCTGCCCCAGACGATGAGCAGAGTGAGTTGACTTCACTCGTCACACAGTCCCACGCCGCTCCGTGCCCACGCCAGCCCGACGCAGACCCCTCCGGGCAGGCTCCAGCCCCCCAGCTCCTGGACCCCTTCGGGCGATGCTGCAACCTTGGTGTGCACAGTTACTTGGGCCTGTCTATATTTAGAAGTTTATTTGTGCCCTTATTGAATTACATTCTGATTTGTGCACTTTGTCATCACCAATTTGAATTCTGATCCTGTCCTTTAATATCTCAGCTTTGTGCCATCTGCAGATTTAATAAGTGTACTCTCATTAATTAACATAGTTGATGCCACCAGAGCCAGGACAGGCCCTCACAGGCCCCACTCCAGACACTTCCATTTTGACAGGGAACAGTAATTAGTCTGCAGATATGGCTGTCTGACCAACTTTGTATCCATTCTGTAATTGCTTCATCAAGATGCAGATGACACTAAGTTAGGAAAACTGTAACAGTCCCACATGCATCTGCAGCTCCATTAAACATAAATAAAACCCCAAATACCTTCTGTTACTGCTTTTCTCCTGCCTGCAAAACTTGCTACCCAGCAACTGTCCTTCATACCTCCGAAATAACCACTGGCAGGGAAGGTTGCTTGAGCTTCTTTTTTTGTATTTCATTACAACAAGAAGTTCACCAGCCCAAGGCAATTGGAAAAAAAAAAATCTAATAGATTCTAGACTGTTCTTTATTCAAGCCAGAGATCCTCTCCTGCTGATGCTGTTTGCTAATAATGACAGACACTGGACTGCAGCTGATCCTTTCAATAGTGGCAGATGCAGAAAAAAATAGACATTTACTGCTGAATAATGCTTTCTTTGGTTTCTGTATGAAATACAGCATAACCAACTAACTACTCATTCCCTTCCGTAAGTCTGCGCTCCTCATCTTCTTTTCCTTCGGTACCTGTGCAGTAGGTTCATGTCAGCCATCTAATGCAGATCAACAAATAAACAGCATAGGGGATATTGCTCATCAAAACCAAGTAAATAAAGGCCATTCTGGCAAGGAACACTGAAAATTTCTATTCCGCAAAATATAGCTTTATTAAAATAAAGCATACCTCAGGAAAAACCACCACTCTGCTCTAGAAAATATATCAAATAGGTTTCTAAGTACCAGTACATCTGTGTTGAACTTTACTCTTTGCTTCAGCAGGGTTTGGACCTGTGGCTTAAAGTCACTTCAACTGTTCCAGTTTTGAATTTTTAAGTTCTAATTGGCATGCTATACAACTGCTATGCTTGCAACATGCCTAAGCTGTGTAACTAAGGGACATCATAACTTAGAATTACACCAAGTGTTCAACTCCACCACAAACAAGCCACCTTAGTCACATTTCCCAGCCTGTTCCCAATGTCTCATTGCATTCAGCTGTCCTAAAGAGCAAAACCTGTCCTGTCACCCCTCGCTCTAAGCAAGAAAGGTCAAACAGAAAGCTGAAATATAGCTGTACTTTGAAGAGACACTTGATTAAAATCAGAATTTTTTTTTTTTTTTTAGAGTCTTGATACATTGGACAGAATAGACTCTCAGCCTGCAAGGAAAAGGTTCAGCTCTCCCTTCCCAGGCTCAAAGAGAGGCAAGTATTAACTGGCTAAGGACCATCAACAGCACAAAGTTCTGCAGCTGGTGTGGGTAACAATGCTAGTGATGAGTCAGGAGTCAAGGCAGACCCAGCTCTCTGCATCAAGCATTAGCTCCTTAGGAGAAGGGAGAAAAAAGAAAGTACAACTGTGTTTCAAGCAGTGAAATCAGCAGGCTCTAGTCATCAGCATTTTTGTTTGTTTTTAGAGCAAATTTAGTAGTCTTGAATATCTCAAGAAGTTGCTGGCATCTGGGAATTTCAGGCTGAGACGGAGCCGATGCGGCTGTTTTCTCTTCCTGCCGTAGGATCAGCAGCAGCATCGCGGCTGCAAGTCCCAGGTTCCTGCTGATGCTGCCTCCAGCAGAGCCCTGCTCCCCAGAACACACACCAGAGAATCACAGGATCATTTTGGTTGGAAAAGATCTTCAAGATCAAGTCCAACCGTTCCCCCACCCCCGGCACTGCCCCATGTCCTGAGAACCTCATCTCCGTCTGTCCAACCCCTCCAGGGATGGTGACTCCAGCACTGCCCTGGGCAGCCTGTTCCAATGCCCCACAGCCCTTTGGGGAAGAAATTGTTCCCCAGATCCAACCTCAGCCTCCCCTGGCGCAACTTGAGGCCATTTCCTCTGGTCCTGGCGCTTGTTCCTGGGGAGAAAATACCAACCCCTCCTGGCTCCAACCTCCTTTCAAGCAACATCTCCACACAAAGCAACAAACTCCAGCACAGACACACCAAGCTAGAGGCGACCTCAGCCCATCAACACTGTTCAGAGCATTTTGCAGACTTAGCACCCAAGTAAAACCAGAAGGATCACCCACCTTCCAGGTCTGGAGCAGCCAGTGGGCACCAGGGCCCCCATCCTCCCCTCCACGCAGGTAAAACCAGCTCAGGTCTTTCTGCTGCCCTAACATAGGCACAGCCCCACAGCACTAACGAGAAACACATTTTCCTTGTTAGCCAGAATGAGATTTAAAGAGGTTTTTTTCACTGTGCACAGATTTTTTGGGGTCAAGTCATTCTCTTGGTTAGCAGGTGGAGGAATGCATTAAATCACTCAATGTTAGCTAAGCTGTCAGTATTGATCTGAACAGGCCTGGAAATTTGCAATGCAGTTTTTACCCATTTTAAATGTATCATCTTTCATATAAACAAATCTTCTGGCACTAGAGCATACGGAGTAAAAGCAAATTATGGTACCACACGCTACAAAGTTAAAAAGGCAATTTTCTTAACATCCAATTTTCAGCACTCTGCAACTATGTTTAAATGCAGAGGGGTATATTGCTGTGAACCAAATCCCAGCAGTGCCTACGTATTAGTCAAAGGAAAGATTTAAAATGCACAAAATAAATAATAATGATTGCCAAACTCTTCGGGTTTTGCAGTTTACTAAACAGATGCACCAGGTAATTCAATTTAGTGGCTACAAAGAGTATAATAGCTTAATGCAGTTTCATATTTAGCACAGTGGGTTAACCATAAAAATACAATTTATACTAATGGATATTCTAATCAGGGCAGCTTCCAAAGGGGAGCTGACAATTTAGTCACTTCACTTCCTTACCAGTTCTATTTATTAAAGATGCTGGATTGCAGCTCAAGCAGCAGGAAGACTGTTCTCTTGATTCAAACACCAAGTAACAGTACTAGGAGAGAAATAAATCACCCAGGATTTTCTCAATATATTCACTGTTTCTGCGAAGCTGCCAAGAAAAGCCTTCGTTTAAGGGGTATAGTTTATTTCTGACTGTAAGTCTTGAGGGGACTTTCCTAGGAGGTCTAATACTTTGCTATCGTGGGTAATTAAAACTTCAGCCAGAGGTTACTCTTTTCTATTGCTCCTTTTAGAGGATCACTCTAAAACCCCATTGATTATATTAAAAAAAAAATTCTAATTTCCTACCCAAAGTTTATTTTCGACCTGTTAGAATTAGACCTGGCTTTAACTTGATGCATTTTTACCTTACTTGGCGGCCCTCTCTACAGTTCAGGAACATGGGCCTGGAGATTAAGCCTTTACTATGTCATGGTCATTCAATAAGAAAAAGAAACCCAAAAAATGCATCCAAAATGGTTTTAATTTACATGAACTAAAGACCTTTCAGTTAAAGATTCTCACAAAAAAACCTCAGCTATTTTGCACAAGTCGTATTTGGTAGTTGCTCAAATGCCCCTTCCTGATCACGTGTTGGCAAGGTGGAAGAAATTACAACCCGTGTTTTAAGCAGCTGTGAAGTGTAGCAATTGTTTTAGATTTTCTGTGAGTTATTCAGAGATTATGACATCCATTAATAAAATATGCCACCTGTGACTTATAAAATTAACTCATGTTTTTTCCATGGGAGTTTCCAATAACACCTCATATCCTTTTTCAATATGCATACGATGCTGTCAGATGATTTTACCCTGACTTTCTGAATGCAACTACATTTAAACAGAATGACTTTACACTTTGCATTAAAAATAAAATAAGTCCTTGAGGACTTCGGCGGAAGTCTGAACGACCACAGGAAGGGAAATCCAAAAATCAGTTATCACTTCCTCAGTTGTTCAAAAGCATTTTCGAAAGAAGAAGCCAATAAAAGGACGTGCTAAGCCAGTACCTGTGAGCATTTCAGTAACATTCGTACCAGCTACAGGGAAGGTTTTGTCCTGGGTCTCCTACTAACACATCTCCGACCCTCAAAGGCTGCTGGGATTTCAGATCAGTCAGCCCAAGTTTGTGCTCACAGGCAGCAAGAACCACCCAGGATTATTTTTTATTTCTGATAAAGAACATCAGAGCCCCTTGGGGAATACAAACACCACCAAAATTCGCTGTCAGCCGATGGCACCTTGGTCATTTCGTGGCAGAAGTGCCCTGAGAGAAGGTGCCAGAGAAAAGCTCAAAGACACGTCTCCTCTGGAGACAGATCTCCGGAGACTATTGCACACGTGTGCAGGTTGGTACAGTGTCACATCAGTCACATTTTGGACACAGGGAGCTGAGCGCACATCAGGGGAAATAACGCATCTCAGCAGCCTTCAGCTGGGACTGAACGAGGACCGTGGCTCAGTCCTGCATCAGTGTCCCAGCACCAAGTCACCACAGCTGAATATATAAAGTAACTTCCTTGCAGGTGCAGTTATTAGAAAAAATATAAAAGATAAATACATATTAAAGTCCGTTCCAGCTGCAGTGCTGCTGAGTGGATAAGGCAGAGTGGGCTGTGTCCCTCAGCGGGGGATGCTGAGGGACCTCGTAGCCTGGGAAACCTCCTGTTAAACCACCGAGCACCTTCCAGTGCCTGTAACGGTACATGCTACACACTGTTTGTATAGGGAGGGATCTTAATATCCAGGAATAATTTGGGTCTCATGGTCTCCTTGTCCCTCACACCCTGATTTTCCCAGGCAGGAGTCTGAACCTAAATTGGAATATTCTGTTCACACAGAGCAGCAACTCAGCTGCATTCCCATGTCTCCACAAAACAGCATAAAATTCAGGCCAGCAAAAAAACCCCACTGACTCTCTCAATATACACCTGCATTCACAGACCTTTCTGGAAGAAGAGCAGGGGCCAACTTTGCTTTCAGCAGCTTTTACTGAAGCAGGACCCACTCTGACAGCCTTGGGCTCTGGTGCCAGCGCTGATGTCTCTTCCCTCGCCCGGAGCCCAGCGGGTACCAGAATAAAAAGCGCAGGCTCCTGCCTCGGGGGCTGCATCAACACCTGACATCCAGACAGCCAAACCACACAGGTTTGGATGCTGCAGCCTGTAAGTTATTGTGTATTTATAGACGGAGAGAGGCTTATTTGGTGTATCATGAAGTTCCTTCCATAGCCAGGGATGCTGCAAGAGGTTAATTGTCAGTGGCAGTAAAAGTCTATTTGGTGCTTGACTCCCCAATCTGACTTTGTTGCTATTTATAGACCATTCAGCACTCCAGCTACTGGTTTTATTCTCTTTTCTCCATTATGGCTTTTTCCCCTCCTTATTCTAAGAAGGTTTTGGTTTTCCTGGCACCCTTTTTATCACCTCACCACCTTCTACCCTTTCATTCAAGTCAGTTTATTTAAAACCAAAACACCACATAACTATAAGGGCTCCCACTTACATAATGAAGTTATTCAAGATGTTTACTCAACAAAAAATAGATAGTGAGCTCACCTTGCTGTTGTAGGCTACACTAACTACCGAGTTTCCTGCACGTAGCCCCAAGGTAAAACCTCTTTGTGCTCCGGTGCTATCGCTCAGGGATCCATTGCATATATATGGGTCTGTACCAGGGCCAGGGGCTGAGCTGAAATGATGCTATAAATGCCAGAGAAGTTCCTACACATCAGTCATTATCAGTTCCCCAGCTGAAGCACAGTCTGAAAGCAAGGTATTGGGTGGAGGTCGAGCCTTTCCTCTTAATAAGAGATTTCATGTAATTAAGTCTCCATAAAACATCGCCTGAAGTGACCATGTGACATGGGGAGATCTGCACTGAGCATATGTCTGCAGGGCAGCTCACTCCTGCTGTATGCCTCAGTGAGAGGTAGGACACGTTTTTTTCCTCTCACAAAGCCCAGCCAGAATTAAAACAAAAAAAAAAAAACAAACAAAAAAAAAAAACTGCTAAGAAGTTAAATAGGGACACCATCATCCTACCAGCGGCTTCACTATTTCTTGCAACATATCATTTTCTTGTCTGATTTGTCAGAGAGTTTCCTCTTAAATGCAGAAACATAAAATTTAACAGTCTGGCTTCTACCTTCCTTCCCAGGCTCCTGGCAGCCTCTGATAAAGAAACATCCACCGACAGTGAGTTGCCGCAGCACTCACCGACCCTCACTCCTCTTTCCTCCACAAGCTTCAGAAATGCCTTAAAACATCGGGAACCACCAGCCTCATCCTTACACAGATGGTGGAAGTGAAAGACCAGATAAAATGTCCTGCAGGTCTCCCCAAAGGTTTTAGCACGAGCAGGACTCTGGGATTCCTCCAAAACGCAGCACATGTCAGTCTCACTTTAAAATAGACACCGAAAATCAAATAACTTTTATGCCTATGCTATTAGAAAGCCAACAGCACCATTAGCAAAGCACAAGCTAACACGAGGTTGAAGCTGGATGACTTGCGTCAAAAGCAAGTTCAGCGAAGGAAATGGATGTCGGGAGTTTTACTCTGCTTCGCTTTTCTCATCTAAACAACCATAGCAAATGTTTAATGGGCTATTTTTCCTTGCATAGTTTTCCTTTTAGAACAGGGCAGAGTGTATCCTGAAGAACCAGAGCCAGGGAAGGCTGTATTATCAAGGAGGACAGCAGCAATGCAGCAGGAGCCATATTTTTAAATCACAAGTCCTCTGGGACAGGGATTATCCAGTATAAGTTAAAATACACTACCAGCGTTTTTCCTACAACACACAGTCAGCTGCAAGGGAATTTGCAAACAAACTAACATGTGCATTTGACTGATACTGAACTGATACTGATACCTTTTGCCCAAGGTTCAAGAGAGATTTTATAATTTTTCCATAAATATGCATTTTCCGCACACAAACACCGCCCTCTGCTGCATGCAGGGATTGATGCTGGTAAGCAGATTTATGAGCGTTGCCCCTGGCAACAGAGTTGTTGAACGTGATAAAAATTCTTCTGTCTCTTCGCTTTAGAAAATGCCAGTGCATCAAAATGCAAATGATTCAGCCTCCTGCAAAGGTCATTCGAGGTAAGGGATACGTTTAACTTCTTTATCTCTGGAAAGAAAATGGTGAAAATTGAACTACAGCATGTTTCAATATTTCAATACTGCAGGCACATGTTGTGTTGTCACCTCAGTGGTTTCTAGGAGTATATTAAGAAGGCTTCTGCCCACTCCCATAACACTTGAAATTTCTTTTACATGAGAAGGAGGTCAGACTCACACTAAACCAGTATTTTTTATTTCTCTCTAATACCACACCTGTTTGCATAGTGAATCCTTCCGTGCATATTCATGCTTTTCGCTGGAGGCACATGCTGTTTCTGCTCAGGTAAAGACTTCTTATAAGAAGATATGATTGCCCCAAAGTGGCAGAGGATAAATGAGGCTGATCTGATTGCTTTTATTTGCATTTACATCTAGACACTCTCTCCTTCAGGCCAGATCTGCTCAATCTTTCCCAGAGCAGTTCACAAGCAGCCACAAAAAATTCAGCTTGCCCACAGCAAAAATACTTATTTCATCTACCCAGACTGGGTCTTCCAACAAGTAAGACCCGAGGTTGAACCAAAAGGAAGCGTTTTTATTGGGAACAGCCCTTCCAAAACATGATTAATGGAAAAGCAGAGGTAGATTAGCTTGCAATTCCCTGGGTAGACCTGGTGTCCCTTGGGTGGCCAGTCCAGCTCAGCACAAGGCCCTGCAGACTTGCAAAGTCATGAATTCGGTGCTTTAAATTTCCTTGAGATAAATTATTGGTTTCTGTTTGCCTGGTTTGTCTCAAAATTGATTTAGAGGAAAGGACCTGAGCTTCACTGACATTAGGAATCCCATGTTTTATAACATTCCGAGATGAGAAAAATGCAAAGCTGGCTCCACAAAGAGCTGGAGCAGACACTGAGGTTTCATATGAGCATCTCAACTGATTTACCAAAAGGTCTAATGAACTCATTGAACTGTTGCTGCTGCTGCTGTGTCTTTGCTCAGGAGTCCCAAGGGGTGCTGGATAAAACCAGAGCCCTTCTCTGGGGTGGGGAATCAGTGGTAACGCCAGCAGCAGCACACTCTGCCAAGCTGTGGCTGCAGAAAAAACCAAACCCAGAGCCTTGTTCAGCTTCCCAGTCAGAGAGAATAGACAATAAATATACAGCAAAAGCAAGATCTACCTCCTAGGAAACTAGCTAAGGAGCCTTTCATTTCTAGGATACCAAGACACATCAGACCCAGTGACTAAAAGTCATTGCAGCAGACAGCGGTTGCTGGGCAGTGCGAGCAGGTCTGATGCTCTTACGCTGCCTCCAGGATGACGGTTGTTTATTTGACACTCCAAGTGCCACAACACGCAGCAATCTCACCAGAGAAAAGTGTCTGGGTCATGAAAAAAGTGCCATTTTCTTTGCTGTTGTTGATATTTCCTTGAAAGGACTGGAATGCTTCAGTGAGAAACAGCTCAAAATTACTGCTACCCATGGTAGAGTATTACTTCAATAGCCAGGACTATTTATGCCACACTAAAATCAGAAAAAAATCAATCAGCTGGTTCAAGTCTGATTCCTCTGAAATTACCATTCTGATGAAATAACAAAATGGCCTTTAAAATTAACAGATTATTTCATGAAAGTGCTAATTTCAGTTATATTGCAACTGGCAGGGGGGAGAAAGAAGCCAAATACTTAATCAATACTTATTCCTTAGCATTTATTCCTCAAACAGTGGCTAGTGACCTAAAGGGAAATAGAATCATAGAATAGTTTGGGTTGAAGGGCCTTCCCCAGCTCCCCCAGTGCCCCCCCTGCCATGAGCAGGGACATCTGCACCAGCTCAGGTTGCTCAGAGCCCCGTCCAGCCTGGCCTGGGGTGTCTCCAGGGACAAATATATTTGTATTTGAAGTAGTAGGAGCCGTACTCCAATAAATGGAGGGAAAAACTTCACAAATATAAACTTCACAAAATGAATTGTGATATTGGTGTAATCCTGGAATGAGCCTGGGGCTCCTGCCCAAGTGCTGCAATCAAACGGAGGAGGATGGGTTGGATGGGAGAAACAGGAGGAATCAACATATGTCAATTTGTTTGACTTCATAAAAGACAAGCTCCACTTGTACTTAAACAGTCATGAGCAGAAAGCAAAAAAAGCATGAGCCACGGCATTAAAAAGTTTCCCTGATTTGAAAAAAAAAGCAATGAAGAGGGGACATCAACTGCAGTACCCAACTCTTCTGGCTTGAAACCATTTCCCATATCCCTAAATTCATCCTGGGAGGTACCTGCTGTGTCCATGGGACAGGGTGATGATCTTTCCTCAAGGACCCTCCTCGACCTACACATTTGAACAACTGTTTGAGGTCTAGACACGGTGTACGATGCACATCCAAAGTTTGCCCCTCTGCCTTCAGCACAAATGACCTCGAACCCAAAAATCGATTTAGGCAGGCGTTAAGCCCCGAACACACTTTATTCTTGACAGAACTGTTCAGCAAAGACACCAGCTAGAAACAGGGTTTATCCAAAATTATTCAGCACTCCGGGAACATTTAATAAACTGCAGGCTGAACAATCACATAACAATAATGAGGATGCATGGCACGCAAGGCCTCACTCACAAAAACCAGAGGCCTCTTTCACTCCAGGGTACCCAGCAGAAATAATCGCTTGGCCGGGGCGGGCAAGGGCTCACTCAAGGGTAAATCCAGAAGAAAATCACTCACCAAGGGGCGGGGGGGGGCTCCATCCCGGGAAGTCTCCTCGGATGGTCCCTGATCTCCGTTCACAGCCCCGCTGCTCCCAGACCCCTCCGAGGGGCTTCGGCGGGGGCGACATTTGATGGCCTGGTCGGCTCTGGCCGCGGGCATCCTGAGCTGGGCCTGGAGCTTCCCAGCGGCCTGGGCACTGCCTGGGACCCTGTTTATGGACCGGGGTCCCGCCCCTCCGCTTCCCCATCCGGGGGCAGGGACCGTGGGGAGCCCCCGTGCCCCGGGGAGGGGGCCGGCACTGCCGGGACCTCGGCGCCAAGCGGGGGCGGGTGTGAGGCCAGGGACAATGCGGCCCGAACGGGGCTAAAGAGCCCCCGGCTGCTCTGCTGAGCGCTGAGGACCGCGGCTGCAACTGCCCCGCGGGGAGCTCAGGGCCCGGAAAGCGCCCTGGGCTGGAAAGCTGCCCGGTGGAAAAAGGAGCTGGGGGTGTTGGTGGCAGCAGCTGAACACGAGCCAACAGTGTGCCCGGGTGGCCAAAAACACCACCAGCATCCTGAGTGTGCCAGCACTGGCGTGGCCAGCAGGCCCAGGGCAGCGACCGGCCTGTGCTGGGAGTGGGGAGGAAAAACCGCGAACCCTGGAGCGGTTCTGGGCCCCTCAGGCCAAGAAAGGCCTTGGGGTGCTGGAGCGAGTTGAGAGCAGGGAACGGAGCTGGTGAGGGGCCGGAGCACAAGGGTGATGGGAGCGGCTGAGGGAGCTGGGGGTTCAGCTGGAGCACAGGAGCTGAGGGGAGACCTTCTGATCTCTGACCTGCCTGAAAGGAGCTTGGAGCCAGGGGGGTCGGGCTCTGCTCCCCAGGAACAAGCGCCAGGACCAGAGGAAACGGCCTCAAGTTGCGCCAGGGGAGGTTGAGGTTGGATCTGGAGAACAATTTCTTCCCCAAAGGGCTGTGGGGCATTGGAACAGGCTGCCCAGGGCAGTGCTGGAGTCACCATCCCTGGAGGGTTGGACAGACGGACATGAGGTTCTCAGGACATGGGGCAGGGCCGGGGCTGGGGAACAGTTGGACTCAATCTTGAGGCTCTTTTCCAACCAAAATGATTCTATGATTCTTTGATCTAATAAGTGTGAGAATCCCAGCCCTGAATAGGGAGAAATCCTGTGCTCACACGTAGTCAAAACACTTCCTAGTCACGGTATTACTGGAATGAAATAGCACATGGAGATCCCAGCCATCAGGTTTTAACACTTCCATTACAGTTCCACTTTAATAGCAACTTTAAAGAGCAGTAGGCAATAAATGCAAAAAAAAAAAAACCAAAAAACCAAAAACCTGTTAAGGAAACATTAAGGTCACATACTTCAGAGTCACAAGTCAAAAAGTGAACAAGTTAAAAGCTCAATTAACCTTGAGTGTCTCATGCACAAATAACTCCCCATTTTTGCATGAAATGTTTGCATTTGCAGTAATATCCTGTATTAGTTACCTGGTTGGAGTAATTTGAGATTTAAAATTTTTTTTGAAAAAAGATAGAACAATTAATAGAACACTACAGACTATTAGAAGTAAAGGTACTTAACATTCCCTCTACTGTCAAGTAGCCTTTAAGGTTGGCAACAGGAGCGAGATAGGTTTAATTTTTATTTATACTCTTCAGAAACGCCCTTCCTTTCTATTTTTTTTTTTAGTACAGAGAAGATAACTTTACAAGAGTTAAAATTGTAATCAACTCGTTGAGAAGAGTCAAGTTAATGTTTTGTTCCTGTTGGCCGCAGATCATGAAAAGTATCTGCACCACAATCTAAATATATGGTTTTCATTTTTTTTTTCTTATTTTAAGGAAGACAAGGGTTTTATTTGACAGAACAAACATCATTTGAAAGCTGTCTCTGCTGCACCTCCTCCTGCCCTACAGCTGGTTTGTGTATTAATGCGTTGCCTGGGGAGAAATACTGCTTATTAAAGAAAAATAAAAAAAGAAAAAATAAAGTTTGGCTGGCAGAACAGTTTTCTTAGCCCCTGAAAGTCCACACAACAAGGATTACCACAAGGTACCTCCATGAACAACCAGTGAAACCAACTTTCCGGCAGCCAGAGGTGGGACTGGGAGCGTTGGCCCTCGCCAGGCAGCCCAGCGGAGCCGCCGCTCCACGGGACGTGCCCAGCGAAATTCTCCTGCAAGTGGCTCCTCAGCTGGTCTCAGCCCAGTGACACACGGCTCCAGGAGCCCTTGAGGGGAGAGGGAGCAGTGCAAGCTTTGTTTTCTTGGAAAAGCGTTGTGAAATGCCTTCGCACCCTTTCCTCCCTCAAGAAAATGCAGATATTTGGCTTACAGAGACACCTGAAGACAGGCAGGAGAGCAAAGCTGCTCTTCTGCTGGAAAAGCAGCTAAAGCTTTGCTCCTAAAATGGTACTGTCAAATCCGTGGGGCCTGAATTATCTATTTAATGAATACTTTAACCTACAGCAGATCATATATGATGGGAAATTATGTCTGCTGAGTCATTAATCTGTTTGCTTCTATTCCAAGATAGTAACAAGAAGTCAGAGACAGCACTAAAAAAGTCCCCCTTTCTGACCTTAGGGGAGCTCTGCTTTCCTCCATGTGAAAGACTGTCTCAAAAACAGGTTTTATGTCATTTCAGCCAACTTTTGAGCCCCGTAAGCCCCCAACCTCCCTTCCCTGCATTGCACCCTTAATATGATGCAATGGAAATTTCAGATTTAACCTGTAAGGACACACACAGACTAGAAAACCAAATTGGTCATTGATCAAGATCATATAAAGTTAATTAGAAGGGCAGCTCCAAATACTCCTGCAGTGCCACTGAGGGTGTAAAGCAAAGTTTTACTGTTTGAATTAGGGTGCTACAGCCCTGAAAAGGCCCTTAATCGGCTCTGCTAATGGGTTTCAGAGTGATGAGTGGCTCTCACTGCTTTTCAAGCAGGAAGACGTCTACAATTGTGAGACTTATTAATTTTATTTAAAGTGCTAAGGCTGACATCCTGGATCTGCGGTCTCTTAAAGTCTCTTTCTTAATTGTTGTAAAGCATCTTTAAGAGCACTTTAAGATGTCTCTATTTACAAGTTTAAAAAAATAACCTTATAACATCTTAAATCTTCTAGCAGAATTTCCATTCATTTGGATATTTACCAGAGACCGGGTTATATTTCCCCCAGCATGAAAATGCATATGCAGTCAAGAGACCATTCCCTCCAGTATCGAGCAGAAATAAGGGTCATAAGTCCAGTTTTTAACAATATAAATCAACTTCTTTGTTTCTGTGATTCCATATGGTGAAGAGAAAGAGGTGTTTGTTGTTAAGCGAAGAAGCAGCAGAGCTGTAACTTAGATATTAATAGGTTACATGAGATTTATTTAATCTCTCTTTTATTTTTAAATCAACCCTATTTTTTTCCATTTGTGAAATCCTAAGTGAAATCCTTTTCTGGCTTGGTTTGACTTAACTATTTGAGCGTTTCCTACATTTCCCTCCTGAGGATTCCATCTCAATGTCTACAAAATTGGCTCTTGAGACAGCAGGAAACTTGGGGTCACCACTGCGGGGACTGAAGGGGGACAGTGCTGTAACCTGGTCTCCACCTTCTTGCTCCTCATCATCACGGTCCTTCCCAAATCTCAGCCCTTCACCCCTATGGACTTTGTTCTGCTCAGAAGATGTGCCCCAGCTCAGCAGGTGAAGGAGGCCAAGTCCACGAGATGCCCATCTCCCCCATCAGTTCCCTGCAGCATTTCCCTCCTAGTGCTTTTCTGCCTGAAAAAAATTAATATCCCAACAACAGAGAAAAAAAAGATAAAGCCTCTAATAAAGGGGCCAAGGGCAGTTTCCGTGAGAGCTTTATTTAGCCTGAGCTGTTGGATGGACTCTGTGTGCCATTCCTCGCTTATGCACCAGCCCAAATGAGGAAGAACACAGACACAAAGCCAAAATGACTAATAAATAAGCTTCCACAACCTTAAAATATTTACAGACCCAAAACGTGTTAACAGAGAAAGAGGAGGGTGCTGAGGGTGCCGGCTCCAAATCTTTGGGTGATGTTTGTTCCAATGTGGATCAAAGGAGACTCTTTTTGTGCCTCCCCTTAGGACGGAGGCTGCAAAATTGATTTGTGGAAGCCGCACTTTTGCAAAGAGGGCTCTAAAAATATTATTGAAAAATGTATTCATTCCCCAAAGCCTCGCTATTATTTTAAAGTGTAAATAAAAATAGCAGTATTTTCTTACACTGGAGAGCTCTAAAACTTTAGTTGGGAAGTATGAAATCATATTCTGCAACTGTAAAATTATGATTCATGGGTCTCTATCCAACCTCGAAGCAGCTCTGTGACATAAAATGTGAAACTAAGTGTTTACTTTTCATTTAAAAGGTCTCATTAAGACCAAAACCAAGCTTCTTCAGCCCCATAACAGCTCTGACATGTCAGACCTAATAGAACCTCTCCACCATGGGGTGCCTTCGGAGGACACAGAGACGTCAAAAGGATGCAAGACCAACATACTTCTTGCTCCCAGGGACATCATTCCAAAGCCCCAGTTTAACAGAGGACTTAAACCTGCGCTTACATCCATTCGTTTGCTGCAGAGACACTTAATGTCCCACCGCAGTTGACAGCACTTAAACCCGTTCATAAAATCAAGCACTTGGTCAGCGTGTTGCTGAGCTGCGTTGCAGGATCAGCGTCCCCATCCACTGCCCTTAATTAAGGGTTTCTCTTGGTTTTAATAGGTGCTGCATCTGGCTCTGGCGTGCTGTGCTTGATACGGATTTCATGGTCATTTTGTTATTTAACAGCACTGTGGAGATCTTTTATGCCTCTCTGTGCAACGCTGCTCTTTCTATAGATGCAACACATTATACTGCATTAAAACATGGTACTTCTGCCCATCCTTGTGCAATTTATTACCAACAGAGCTGGTGGCATCCTTGTGCCTAAAATTGCTCAGATCTCCTGATTGTAAAGTTCTTCCTATAATAACTTTACCAAAATGTCGCTCTTCTGCCTGAAACTTCCAATGGGATTTCTGCGAGGGGGTGAGATTCCATTTATTTTATAAAATAGCTAATTACACCTAGAAATTATTTGCAAGACAGTGAGAATGAAAAAGCAAGCAGTGGATAACAAATGCTATTTCTAATTATGAATCTGCATTAAGGCTGGTATGTATAATAGAAAGACACATTTAGTAAAGTCTGTATTTCATAGGGAAAATAGCCCTGTCTGGAAAGCAAAATTGTGAATTTTTAACTTTGTTTTGACCCTGGCTCAACACCGCTAAAATAACTGTGATAAAGGAGAGAGTGCTGAGTGGCGTATTTGGTTAGGATAACATAGCAAATATTATCCTTGCAGCAGCAAAGCTTTTGCACATTTCTCTATTTGGAAATGTTTCTCTTTGTCTTTTCTGGCCAGTCTTTCTGCAGCAGCTCTTGGTTGGAGTTCCTATTTGTCAATTGTCCCATTTTTGGCTACGAGAGCTCTGAGGTTTCAAGCTGAAGCTGGGAAACTTGCACTTTTGTGGTTTCGGGTGTATGAATGTGAAAACCAGGGGATTTTCACTCTGACCCTGAGTTCCGCAGGGTTCCTGCACGTCTGCCTGATCCCAGCAGTGTTTATGTCAGAACTGAGCCACCGAATACCAGGTCACCTCCTCGTTCTTGCTTTTATTTTTATTTTTCTGGCTGGTCCTGCTGCCCACGAGGTATTGCAGAATAACAGTTGAAGGCAGCAATGCCCAAGAGCAAAAACAAGGTAATTATACAGTAAGTCGGCCCTCACATAACTTGTAAACTTTATGATCTGGCACTTCTATGACGTATTTATAACCCAGGGACAATGCCTAACTAGAAAGAAAAACCAGCTATTCTGCAATGAGCAATTATGGGTATCAGTAAAATAAGAGATTTCCAAGAAACGTCTTTTGTTTTCCTTCTTCTCGTTATCCACTGCAGAGAATTACATTGGTGCAGTTGTATTTCTTACCCTCTCTTTGTCTGTTCTGTTGAAGAAAAATGTCATTTTTTGACAATGGGCTGTAAAACAAAAGTTGCTGAAGCCTGGTCTGAACAACACACTTGCCATTCAACACCTTGCTCTGGCCTGTTGTCTTCTGGAATGCTGAATTAGGTGCTGAATTCCTCCTCTCCCAGATACCCCGGGCATAATTACCCCATTTCTTTGATGTCAGTACCTGACATTTGAAATATGTTAAAAAGAATCAGGCAGAAGATGGGTGAAATTATTTTCTAGAAGCTGCTCCAGCTATATTCCTATCCAAAATAAGTGCTATAAATATGGCAATATCCACTGATGAAATGAGATTTTTTTATGTTTGTATATAGAATCACAGAATCATTTGGTTGGATGACAGCCTCAAGATCATGGAGTCCAACCACCCCCGGCACTGCCCCATGTCCTGAGAACCTCGTGTCCGTCTGTCCAACCCTCCAGGGATGGTGACTCCAGCACTGCCCTGGGCAGCCTGTTCCAGTGCCCCACAGCCCTTTGGGGAAGAAATTGTTCCCCAGATCCAACCTCAACCTCCCCTGGCGCAACTTGAGGCCGTTTCCTCTGGTCCTGGCGCTTGTTCCTGGGGAGAAAAGACCAATACCCTCCATGCTACAACCTGGTGCTGGGAGGAACCACACCGGCTCCTTTGGGCTCCAGCCGTGTCTGGAACAAGTCTGCACACACCATGTCCGTGTCACACTGAAGACAGTGACCCTATTCATACAATTAAAACTACACACTATTTTTTTCAGGGCTGGACGCAGCGCTGCCTGGTGCCCTGTGCTGTCTTCTCTGCTGAAGCCGTCAGGGAACCAGGATGCTCTGCATCGCTCAAGGAGCTTTCGACATCTTGCAGGGATTATATTGCAGGCCAAGGCTCTCCGGCTGCTCCTGTCAGGATGATGGACCATCTGCCGGTCCCCAACCCGTCACCCTTCCTGCTGCAGTATCCCTAGCCCGGTCTGCGCTTGTTTCAAGGCTTCCAGATGCTTTTTTTTTGCGTTACCACAGTGATAAAGCCCTTCTCCGTGCTTCGCCTCTGTGCTCCCGAGATTTGTCAGGTGCATGTAGTCTTGGTTCAGCCTTGATCTGATGAGTAGATGACACCAAAAGCCTTGGTGGAGTAAGTCCCCAAGATGAGCATCCTGGAGCGGTTAATGGACAAAGGGCTGCCCTTAAAGAGGGGGGAGCCTCACTGAGCCATGAAGAGCCCAGAAGGAAAATGGGAAGGAGGTTACCTGGCAACATTCCTGTCCAATTAAAGCAAATTTATTGTCATGTTGTTTCCTCACTGCTGCCCTGTTATTAATTGTTAATGTAGCGGTGCACTCTGGCTGCTGTGCAGGGAAGGGATGCTGGGAATGGCTGAGGGGAGAAGAAGCTGGGTCTGAAAAAGCAGTTTCTGTGCAAAAAACTCCAAAGCGCTCATTGCTGGCTTTGCTATGCAGGCACTGGCAGGAAATTCCTGCTCTTGGAACAAGGGGGCAAAATGATGGCAGAGCAAAATAAAATGTGTAGGGTCGACGGGTTTCTAAATTATAGTGGTGTGTACATGTGAAATGCTTGCAGGAAAGGAGACACCATGGGAATGTAAATTTGCAAAACACTGTTTAGGAATCTTGAGCTATTTTCTCTATAAATAGAAGCAATTCTCTGCTTCATATTGAAACACGAAAACACTGCATCTTTGTATAATCACTGCATGCTTTTCTGTCCACACCTGATCATATCCATATCAATCCCCTATACATTATTTAAGGAAACCCACCACCAAATACATGGCATTAGTGAGTCTGAACTATCAGGAGATGGACAGAAATGAACTGAGAAAGCAAGGAAAAAAAAGAGGGTAAACATTGGAACTGGAGCAGAGACAAGCATCTGGCACATTATATGCCACTGAGATGAGGCTTCTCCTGTGGATCAGCCTCTCCTGCCTGATTTCCAGAGGAACAGCTTGTTAAAATCACAGTGGAAGAGAAAATCAGGCTCTTTGCTGAGCCGCGCTGAACACATTCAGGAGAGGGCTCTGGGCTGGGGTTCCAAGGGAAGTGAGGGGAGCCGGAGGGTTCGGCTCCTATGGAGCTGAGCGTTCCCACAGCTCCCAAAACCTTCCCGGCCACAGAGCTCAGACCTTTGCAGGCTCAAGCGTGACTGTTCAGGAAACTCCAACTGCAAGAGATGAAGCCTGACGTGCAATTCAATGGTTGCGTAACTTTGGCTCAGCTTACAAAGCTCTTACAGCTCACTTGTATTTTCAGTCATCAACTTTGGGCTAAATCCTGCAGCCCCAGCTCAGGGTTCCCACTCCAGCTTTGGGGAGAGCTTGTCCCAAGCGAGGGTAAAGCTCCGAGTGAGGGAGTTGAAGACAAAACATTCAAACCAAACAACAGTGACGGTGCTAAGCAAAAAGGCTTTTGCTATTTTATTATATTCTCCTTTCAGCGCAGCAGAAGAAAAACCTGGGTTTCCAACCCCTCTCCTGCAAAACAAAATATTTCCAAATTCAGAAAGAAAGCAGCATTCATCAAACCTTGTGCTACATATCAGCGAAACCCCAGAGCTGTCCTGACAACGTCTGGCCTCGTGCCACAGACTTGCAAACACCACTGCCAACGTTTGCAGAAGTGACTGCAGCTTTGAATGCCTTTTTATTTAGGTGGCTGCTCTGGGCTATACTATATATTAAGGTTCCATTTATAGATATTTTACAAAGTGTTAATAAATTTACAAAGTGTTAATAAACCTGGGTAATCATTTGTTAGTGTTTTTGATAGAATCCAAAAGGGCAAAATCTCCCTGTAAATGATCTCTAATGCCCTTCTCAGATGAGCACATAAGATGTCTAACGCAGGGTCACCGGAGCAGATCGCACAGGTCGGTCCAGGCGGGTTTGAATGTCTCAGAGAAGGAGACTCCACAACCGCTCTGGGCAGCCTGGTCCGGGCTCTGGCACCTCCCAGCAAAGAAGTTTCTCCTCATGTTCAGATGGACCCTCCTGTGTCTCAGTCTGTGCCCGTTGCCCCTCACCCTGGCGTTGGGCACCACTGAACAGAGTCTGGTCCATCCTCTGACACCCACCCTGAGATACTGACCCATTGATCAGATCCCTCTCAGCTCCTCTTCTCCAGAACAGCCCCAGCTCTCTCAGTGTCTCCTCATCACAAAGATGCTCCAGACCCCTCAGCATCTTCGTGTCCCTCCCTGGACTCTCTCCAGTCATTCCTTGTCCTTCTTGAACTGGGGAGCCCAGAACCGGACCCAGAACTGCAGATGTGGCCTCCCCAGGGCAGAGCAGAGGGGGAGGATTCACCTCCCTGCCCTGCTGCCCACACTCTTCCTCACGCACCCCAGGTACCTTTGTCCTCTCGGCCACACGGGCACATTGGTGACTCGTGGTCAATGTGTTGTCAACCAGGACTCCCAGGTCCTTCTCTGCGATGCTTCTTTCCAGAGTTGGTGAATCTGTGCACGCCTCCAGCACACAGAGCATTTGTGAAAAGTAATGAGTTCTGTTTTGGAAAGGAGCTGCCGACGACCTCTTTGCATGACGAGAAATCGCCTCCCAGGGCCCGGCACGTCCCCAAGCTCCTGTCAGACAACTGCACGGCCGTCCTGCCCCCTTCCTGCCCCGCACAGAGTTTCCTCCAACCTGGTGAGGTCACGGTAGCTAATGGGCTTTAATTGTGCCTTTCCACTTAGTAGCAATAAGCTGAAAGCTCATTATACACTGGCCTTGCGGCTATCGAGAACAGCTCTGGCTCCTTACAAACTCTCTGATGGGCATAGTTTTTCTGAAGAGAGCAAGAAAAGCAAAGTGGGGTTGGACCAAGGAGGCAGCTGGGGGTGCTCGGAGGGTGAGCAGAGAGAGGAGGGAGATGGTTCCCCACTTAATTTCCCCTCTGGTTTGTGCCTCTGGGGTCTGCTGAGTTAAAGGTAGGCCCTTCACTGTTAAAGACCCTAAACGCATTTCTTTTTGTGCATTTTCCCAGTTGCGTCCTGAACCCGTGTGAGCTTTCAGCACTTGCTGCACCCCGGTTGTGACTGGAGCTTTTCCAGCAGCTCGTCGCTCGGGCTGGGAGCCGTTCGCCTCCATTTCCCCCACTGCCATCACCTGAAGGATCCTCTTTGAGCTGTTAAAGAGGGAGGTCGGAGGAAGGACCGCAGAGACACCATGAATATCTCTCTCCAAACATGGTTTTCCAGCCAATTTTACACCTTTCAGTATTTATCCTTAGACCTTGTTTCCAGAGGTGAGTTAGGAAAATGCCAGATGAGGCAACACAAAAGCCTTCCTAAGTTCAATCTAAATGACTTTTTACGGCTCCTCCTTATCTATTTACTCTCTCTTGCTCTGTCAAAGAGGAATTTAGATCAGTTTGGTGTGATCTAAACAAATTTGTGGCAGCTGTGAGTCCCCACACATCTCAGGACAGTCCTTCCTTATCAGACTGGTAGTTACACAACAACAAAGGTTAATGTCTTCACGTTTAATTTCAGTGATACTAGCCACTGTTTATTACCCAGAAAATTAGAAAATCTCATGGAAAGCTACAGATTCCTCCATGTTCAGAGTGGCCTTGTACAAGCCCTTGGACCCCAGACACCCTGAGCTGTGATCTTGGCCGCTCCAGTCAAATCTCTCTTCCAAGTGCTTTGTAGAATGGAAGTTAGTAGTTGATTATCTACCAGTCACACAATCAGTGCTAATTGCAATGCTCCCCTCGTGGTACAAAGACACTGAAAAAGACTTCTTTAGGAGAACAGTAGCTAATTCACAGATTTCTGTTATTAGCATTTTCCTTGTTTGGAAATGTAAATGTTCCAAAAATATGTTCTTGTCAGCAGAGTATGAAGAAGAAATTTTGAAGTCCTCTAATTCCTTGTGTGTCCTTAACTGGGATATGTGTTAATAAAGATGTACACAGCTCGAGAATTTTTCACAAGCTAATAAAATCCATGTGACTACGTAGGATGGACTTTTTTTGGCTTCATTCATGGGGAAGCTATACTCTCTAATATTTTTTTATATCTCATGGGATCTATTTACACATGTATTCAGGCAAGTAAATTTTTTCCCAGAAACTTCTGGTGGCCATTTAAGACCAATAAGCAGAAGATGTTCATTTGAGTCAGCAACCCTCATAAAGGAAGCTCTGTTGAGTTTTTGGAATGTTGGCAAAAAATTTCTGCCAAGACTTTACATAAAATGAACATAAAAGACCTTGAAAGCTGGGTGTTTCTTCACCTTTTCCTTAGCACTTCAAAGGAGTTGTAATGACAGAAAGCTTGGTATGGGGAACAGAGCTGGTGATCCTTGGTTTCCATTTCCAATGTCAAAATGCTGCCTGAAAACATTTGGGTTTGTTTGTTTGTTTGGGTTGGTTTTCTTTTTCATCAAATGCTGAAGCTGTGGTTTAATGTAATGAAAAATAATGCCTTTGTTCTCTCATTTTGAGTGCTCTTCCTGCACGATGGAAGCTTCACCACAAGTGTTGGTAAAGCTAAATCACCATCCACATCAAACCAGCAGTGCGGTTTTGGGCAGCTCTGGTTTATTCTCAAAGTGTAGCCTCTTGCCCATGGACATGCTGAACTATTGTTTGGAACTGGATTTATGTCCATTGGAGATTGTTTACAGACTGAACAGCAGCGATGACACCCTTGAAATTTCTATACGTTCCCAGTATCATTCATCATCTCCAGATAATCTGAAAGAGTTGAGTAGACAAGTCATTGGGAAATGTCCTTTGCTGGCTAATCATAGATAGGGCTAAAATGCTGCCCTGCTAGTCCCCAAGTTCTATTTCTTTTCTTAGATGCATACAGGAAAATGCAACTATATTTAGCAAATCTCATATTTAAGATCTCGTAGTCTTTGAAGTGCTAGTCCTTCACCGGAGTTATTCTGCTTTACACCAGCACAGCCTCCAGTTCTTCTTCTGCCAGCTTGTTGGTTTGGGTCCAGGTCTCGGGGAACAAACCTGGCACCTTCACTTAGTCCTCATACGAAAAACCAGTGTATTGCTTCTGCTCATACAACAGCCGCGCACACAGGTCCGTGGGGTTTGCCTCCAGAAACACAGGGAACATACTTGTGCAGAGCTCTGAGGACTCTCCAAGCACATTTTCCCAAGTTAGAGGTTGAGTGTGCAGCAAAGCATCTCAGATAAATGTGTCAGCATCGCCCCAGCCAGGGCATTGCCCTCCTGGGACTGAGCACAGCAGGACAAGCAAATTACTCTTCATTAATTCTTGTACTGGGAAGTTGCATCATGACATGATGAGGCCACAGAGGAGGTCCCACATGCACCGAGCTCCTGACTCTGCTTTCTCCCCTGGAGATCACGGTGAGATCAGTCTCCCCAGCACCAGGACAGGGCTGGGGACTCTGCAGTACTCTCAGATCAAGGTCTTCCAAGCAACTTCTAAGCAACTTCTCCAGAACAACTAATGATTTCCTTCCAGTAAAAGATTTCAGGGACAACCCAGGAGCTGTATTTCTCCAAGGAGGGACAGAGTTCAATTATTTTTATTTTTTTCTGTGATTTCTGCAAACTTTGTTTACAGTTGAGATTACTTGGAAATAGCATTCCTAGAAAAACAATGCCTCAGATTGACCACTTCTTCCAGGGCCTCCAATCTTTTGCTTTCTGCCCAGTATCTTTTGGCTTGAGTTTCATTGCGAAGTTTCAATATAAGCAGCTTCCAAAGCACAGGACACAAGTCGCCATCCAAAAAAGCGCAGCTACAACTACAGACAGGCATCCAGTAAATAACGCTGCGGAGGCAGCAACTTGCACTCTTGGGGCCAAAAGCAACCCTGGAGTAAAGGCCACTGAGTCAAATAAAGCCCTGCTGTTCCACTGAGGGTGGCTCTGGCCCCGTGTCGCAGCAGATGTCAGGGATTATTCTGATGCACAGCGTCACGCGGGCACAGCAGATTCACATTACGGGGTCAAGCTAATACCAGAGCAGTTTCGGTTGGAGTCGACTCTCTGCCTGCTCCTGACTTTACACTGAATGTCAAATTCAAATAGAATTTGCCGGTCTGCAGGCACCCAGCAGCCCCTGGGAATGGGCTCCCCGATAATTTAGAGGTTTAGCCTCCTCTTGCCCACTGGTGAAGCTCTGGGCTTTGTGACCCCCACCCCTTCTGACAGGGAATTTGTGGCTGAAGATTTAGCAGCTTTGCAGTGACCGTGGAAATAACTTACTTGGAGACACCCAGCAACCCTGTGCCTTGACCAACACCCTCCCACTCCAGAGAGGACGCAGATGAAAAGCCATCACTCTGCTGAGGGTGTTCTTTGAAGTTTTCCCCCGTGCATTTTCTTCTGTAGGGCTGGGATTTTTTCCTGCCGTGTGGAGACAGATTTCCATGCTTGAGCTCTTCTCATCCCCCCTCACCACACCAGTACCAACGTATGGACCCCATGGGGCAGGGAACCCCAGAGCCATTGGCACAGCCCCCTGCTCCCCACCAAGGTGGCCCCAGACCTTCAGCCACCAGATGGGCTGTATGATGGGGATGATGGAGCTGGAAGGACAGTTTGCGTTGCTGAGACGTGGGGATGCCCTCTCTGCAGCAATGGCACGGAGAAAGCAAAACTGAAAATATCCGCTGGATTAAATTGCAGCAGAGGCAGCCCCTTCCTCCCCTGTGGGACCTGGGGGATCTGGAGGCACAACCGTAGCAAGGACCATGGTGTCACATGCCACCCAAAATGCTTGAGAGCAGCCCCCAGCTCCACAGCGGGGAAGTGCCTGTGCTCACCTCCATCCCCCCATCCAGGGCGATTCCTGCATCCCAGACTCCTTTCCAGGAACCGCTTGCCCCCTCCATCCTCGGAGGGTTCTGTGGTCTCAGCTCAAGGAGGAACAAGCAGCCACCCAGACGACATCATACCATAGCATTAGAGGCAAAAAATAAGCAGACACCTTAGCAAAACTGCCTTTCCCAAGGCTGCTGAAGGGCTCCTGCAGCTCTAGCACTGGGAGGCAGCACCAGAGGCACAGGCAAGGAAAGTGTGCTCATCTCATGTGCCTTGAATCATATTTAATCCCTTCCCCTCCCTCCACAATGGGAGCGATGCTTCTGTGCATCTTAGAGAAGAAAAGCTCTCCATCACATTGAAATGCGAAGCTTCCTCATTAGAATTTAATTTGCACCGATATAGAGAAAATTATCATGTCAGCGCAGAGAAAAGAAACAGTGATTCAGGAGAGAAGCTTTTTGATAAATTGTGCCAAGCACTTCTGTCACTGTAGGCTGAAATGAAGATTTGGCTCGGGGAGGTTGGTACATGGCTTCATAATGACCCTCCATGGAAGGGACAGATGGCCCCAGTGACAGCATGAGCCCCTCCTATTTTTTTTCTGACTAGCTGTGACGGTTGTCATGGCAAACTCCATTACAACAACACCCACAAATATATTTTCAATTAATTCCTCAAAACTCTAAAAAGTAGGACACATTTTTCATAAGTGACAGTGACACCTGCATTGGTATTTTTGTGGTGGGTATTGTTCTCCTGCCAGACGCTCCACAGGCGGTGGATGGAAGGTGTCCCCAGCTCAGACATGTCTCAGAAATAGGAAATTTGTCAGCTGGGAGTGTTGTTAACCCTTTTCCAGCCCTCCCAGCAAGGCTATTGAGGAAGCTGCTGGAGATACCCAAAGTGGAAAGTCTCCATCCCCATCACTCCTCCATAAGGGATGGAGAGAGACAGCACTTTCTTAGCAGAGGTGCCAAGACCCAGTGAGACTAAACACCAACCCAAGAAGCTATTTAGGTGCCTCGTTCCCACCTGAAAGCACTGGAGTTGCACAGTAAAGCACCCTTTGGCTGTCAGTGGCCCAGAGCTGGATGAAAAGCCACCTCCGCAGCAGCCGGAGCCAGAGCTGGAGCCCTGATTCATTCCCCAGGCTGTGGGAAACCATCTCCCCTAAGCTGGCTTGGCCTTTTCTGTCCTTCCCACCTTGTTTTCTGCAGTAGCATGTCCAGACCTGACCTTTTTGCTCAGTGCAACTGCTTTTTTTTATTATTATTTCTACTCACTTTCTTTTCTTTTTCAAATGGTCTTCCCTCTTTGAACATCTGATTCGTCATTTGGAAAGACAGACGTTTAATAATTATAGAATCATGGAACCATTTTGGTTGGAAGAGACCCTCAAGATCATCGAGTCCAACCGTTAACCCAACCCTGGCACTAACCCATGTGCCTGACAACCTCATCTCCACACCTTTTAAACACCTCCAACTGATGCAAATCCATACTGGTCTGAGCACTTTGCTCCACGTCTCCCCAAAGTGTTCCTCCCCTCGCATTGCTCATGTTGCCACATCCCTCTGGAGAAGGAGTTTTTCTCGTTCTCTCCGAGCCCGCCTCGCAGACATATCATGAATTATAGAACTTCCTCACTTTGATGTCTCTAGTGCTTTGGGCTAAGTTTCTCCACTCCTCCATTCCCTGTTACACTGGGAGAGTGTTTTCTTGTTCCAGGCATGGGGATATGGAGATCTGGGAAAGGTTCTTGAAGAAAAAAATGCAGCTACTGACGAGACACCTCTCCCTGGCGTGAATCAGAGCACTTTGATGCTCGTGGCGGTCCACCCTGGGCAGCACCGCAGCTTCTGGCTCCGGATGCTCTGCTGCCCGCATCCCCACTGCGGGACGGGACGGGACCGAGGCGCGTCCCCCTGCTCCAAACCCACGTCTCCATGGGCCAGGAGGAGCTGCAGCGAGCCGTGACCCCCGTGGGGATGGGTTCGTGGGCAAGCCTGAGGGGTTTGACGCTCAGCTCCAAATGAGATGGATGGTGAAAGGGGGAAGGAGGGAGGAGAGTGTTCTGGCAGGGGGAGAGTGGCCCAGCCTTCAACCCGTGCTCTGCAGCTGAAGGGCTTTTGCTTGCAGAGATAGTCCAGGCTCACTGGCTCAAAGCCCTACCTGCTGCCACCTTCCAGCCATCATTTCAAAGCGCTTTCCTCTGGTTCACTTTTCTTAATAATAATATATTAAAAAAATCCTGGACAGAAAAAAAATGCTTGCCCTGTTCAGGCCTATTCATTCCCAATGGTTTTGTCCCAGAATAAACACAGACATGTTTTGAAGCTTGTTGTGAAAGGAGATTAACTCTAAAATCTGCTTCCTGGCTTTGAAGGCTGCAGACCAGCATGGCTTTTATTATTAAGCAGTCATTAGACTGAGTGACATATAGAAAGAATAATTGCTTGGCGTGTTTGAAGGTTGAAGGATGTTAATTAAGAAGTAAAATGTTTGTTTTTTCTTGGTCTGAACAAAGCAATCCGAGGGCTTGTGTTGTGCCGGCGTTTTTCCTCCCGAGGGGCAGGTCTGATCTCACCCTCCCAGGGGTTTGGGAATGTGAGCGTCTGCAGCAGCTCCGCTCCCACCGCTGCGGCCGCGTCCCCGCGCTGCTCCGCTGTCCCCCACGCCGAGAGGGCATGTGAGCCGGGCATGCCTGGCTCTTCTTCCTGCAGCTCTCCAGGTGCAAGGTTTGATGTCGACAGCTGTCAGAGAAAACACAGAGAGGGCTGGCCTTGCGGGAGCGTGCCGGCAGCTGCCGAGCCATGGAGAAGATGGAGAGCAATCAAGCAGCAGCATCGTCTCCACGGGGGGCTCAGCCCCATGGCACGGAGGGGTTCTGGGGGTGCTGCAAAGCACTGAGGCTGTTTGTTTGCAGGAAACGATAATGGGAGGGATGGCTGCCCTGCTGAGTACGAGATCCTGACAAGGCTGGGTTATATAAAGTCACCGTCTCCCTCGGGCGCCGCACCAGCAGGGTAAGGAGAGATGCGGTGACCTTTTGGCAGTGACACATCGGGAGAGCTATGTGACTAAATCCAGCTCTGCCACGCTCCTGCCTGCCGATGTTACATATGAGAAACACCATGGTTGGCACTTGCAGATTGCTTGGAAAATGCGTCCCACAAAAGGGGACAGGAACGTGACATTACGACCCGCTGGGGAGGCTGTCCCCATGTGTCACCTGTGCGGGAAGATGAGCAGCTCAGGGACACAACCATGGTTTGGGAGGCAGAGCAACTGAGCTCAGCTCTCACTGCTCCTTTTGGGCCACTGCATGGTCCAGGCTCTGGAGAAAATCCCTCTGCAATGTAGTCAGTGTTGCCATGCTCGTGGAACTGGGGGGTTGTTTTGGCTTGGGGGTCCTACTCCATGCTTCGTGATGCAGAAGGAGGTGAGGATGATGCCTCAGATCTGTCCGTCTCAGCGTTTCCTTCCCCTCCCATCCTGCAGCCCTGCTGTCACCAGTCTCCATCCCTGTGACACCCACCAGTGCCTGGGGGGAAGGAGAAACACACAACAGGGCCAAACAGGGCAAAATGGAGCGAGTGGGACCAGCAGCGTGGTTCGGGGTATGGAACAAGAGTAGCAGCTTGGATATCATTGCAGCAGTTGGATCATCATTTTGGTGAGACATGCACAGAGATGGTACAGGTGTGGCACCAGTGCTATACATCGATGGTACAGGTGTGGCACCAGTGCTATACATCGATGGTACAGGTACAACCCATGGCTCTAACCTTCCAGCTTGTAAAACTTTTGTGATGATGTGGCAGCTCAGCCCCTCTCCTGCCCTGCACCTTGTGGGTGATCATTAGTACCTATATGGGCTTTATGGGCAAAAACTTTGGTGGAGCAAGGGAATGGGAAAACCAGCTGGCAACATTGTGAGATAAGGAGAGAAAACTGTTCCAAATGCTGCTGAAGGGTGTTTATAGATACTATAATTTTTCCCTTAAAAAATTAAGCTTCAGATCGAAGCCATTCTCAACACAGAGAGCAGAAATAGCCTTAAGTTAAGACAAGTAGAAAGAAATAAAAAATAAACTAGTGTTAAGATGGACCTGATCCTTTTCTGGAGGGAGCCGTACACCACTTCTCCCCCTGAGAATATGGAACAGGACGTGAAAACCAAAGAGTCTGTTTTCAGGCCGGTGAGATACTTTCCCAGGCTGCAGCACATGCTTTCCCAGAGGTTTAACCCTGTGCACTCCTGCCTTTTTTCTTTTTTAGCTCATCTAAAAATCCCTTGGTGAACTGTAAGTTCGTCAGTTATTACACTCCTTAAGGAGAAAAAAAACTTATAAAACCAAGCCGTAATATTTACTGACCTAACAAAACAAATTGCTCACACCCTGCTGGAAAATTTTTGCAAGGATGGTCCGCTCCTGCCCCACGCAATGCAGATTTTGAGGGGAACACCTGTTTTCCCTTTAACTGAGGTTATTGAGCAATCGATAGCAGCTTCTGCAGTCCTTGCAACTAAACTCCCGTTGCTGGTGTCACTCAACTGGTACTGCACGACTCTAGATGCATTAAGGTGCTCGCAGAGGTAGGAATTTTAAATCATTTTAGTAAGTAAACAGGAAAATGGCTAAGAGAGGAGAAGTAAAGGTCAGGGCATGATCCTGGAGCTAATCTCAGCGAGGCAGCTGTACCGGGCGGGCTGGGCACGGATTAGCCAGCAGTGGAAACTCTGAGCCCGCTGCCTGATTTATCCCGGGAGGAATTTGCTGCACTTGGGGTAGGACTGCGTTGCCTTTTCTAGCTGCACCACCTACTAGTAGCTTTGATGCTCAAATCATCTTACGGGAAAAAAAAAAAAAATCAGCCGGGAATTGCCCTGCAGGGGTTTTCTGGTGTAGGTCTCTCTCTGATATCTGGTTTTCCAGCCTGCTGGCTGTTCGTGTTCGTCCTCCAGTGGGTCTGAATCTTCCTGTGGCTGCACTTGGAGCTCATCCCTGTGCTCTTCGCCGCAGGCCGCAGGTTTTTCCTCCCTCCCTTCACAGCGCTTGGTGTGTTTGAGGATCCCACCAGCAGCCCCAGTCCCCCCTCCCTCCCCATAGGTCATGTTCCCGACACTTTGTTTTTCTCTCGTTGTTCACATCCTCTCTGTCGTACATTTATTTTTCTCGTGAATCACATTGCCACTTGTGTTCAGCTTCCGATCCACCAGCTCCCGCTTCTCTCTTTTTTTTTTTTCCTTCTCCCCTGCATTTGCTGCCCAAACGGTTCTTTCTATGTCTCTTTTGTGCAGCCGCCTATCTACAGTGCCTGGCACTTGTCCCTGCTGAATTGAGGTCTATTTTTTCAGACCAACTTGTCAAAATCATTTTGAATTCAAATCCTGTGCTCCAACACGTTTGCGGTTTCTCCCAGCGGGTGTCATCCCTGGATTCGGTGAACAAACTCCTCTGTCATGCCAGTCGCTCCAACCTGTTGGTGCAGGCATAGCCCAGAGCGGTAATAGAATATAATCGTGCGCTTGCAAAGGACCGTGTCTTGAGCTCAGCGTGGCAGCGTTCCTGTTCCCAGGTTGCAAGTAGATGCTCACACAACCAGTACAGAATCGTAAATCTTTTGGTGATTTCTGAAGTCAAGTCTCTTTGAACATACCACTGATATTTGCAGTTCATTGTGCATGTACATCTGTGGAAGCAGTTTTTTATTTGTAGGAATATGACTGTCCTTTGCAGAAAGCAAATACCTGCATAAGGATGCCAAAATGTCATGCCAAAAATGCCTGTATAGCTAATTTTGGAGTGCGGGCCAAAAAATCAGAAATGGTGTCATTGATTTCAGTAAACCAGTTACACATCTTGCCTGACACGCACCTTGTGAATAATCAGGGAAAAATTTTGCGGGTGACAAAAGAAACAAGTTTTGTTTGCACTTGCTAAATAAATGAAGAGTGAAGAAAGCCACATGTTTACAGTATGTGTTTACAGTACGAAAGAGAAAAAAAAAAGGGTTTCAGTTTTGTAATAGGCTGCACGTACTGAATTATTTGCCTGACTAAAAGTTATAGGAGTGAAAACGAGTGTGGAACAATGATGGTTTAGAAGAATGGCCAAGCCCTACATTCAACAGAGCTGTTACTGTAGCTGCATTAAAGGTGGCAGAAAGTAAATACATGGCGATAGCCATATAATTAATCTGAAAATAAGTCAGTCCTTTTATTGCCTTTTAATGTCACTTTTTGGTCCTCCATTAAGTTCCTATTCAAAAAGCCTCTGCAAGTTTTTCTCACACATCCATCTAGACTTTCCAAGACCCAGCCTAAATTTTAATTTGCCTAGATTCATCAGTTTTACCACTGCAAACCATCCCAATTGTTGTTCAAGGTAGTTGCACTACCTGACAGACAGCATGCTGTCATGTAACAGAGTCCTTTTGGACATCCTGAGCACACTCAGTCCTTTGAGCCTCCTTTGCAAAGCTGTCTCCAAAAATCCCCAGAGGGACTTGCTCCAGTTCATCAGCATCACTAGGATAACGAAGTGTCTATAAACGGACACACAACCTTCTCTGCAAACAGTAGGATTTGTGAAACATGAACATTGCAGCTCAGAGCTTTGGCCCAAATGTCGGGATTATCTCTTGCCTTTCACACACTAATATAACTCCTGGGCAAAGTTCAGCATATCCACCTTCTTGGACTGACAGAGCTCCTGTATAATTTCTATATGGACAAGGATGTGATGCAAATATTCCCCTACCCTGTTTCCCCCAAAATAAGACCTACCCCAAAAATAAGCCCTAGCATGATTTTTCAGGATTTTTGAGGATGATCAAAATATAAGCCCTCCTCCAAAAATAAGCCCTAGTTGCAGTTCCTTTAAAAAGTCAATTTAAATAGTGTCCTGTCATCTATACATGTAAAAAAGTAAACATCTGTTGGAGCAAAAGTTAATACAAGGCCTTGTCTTATTTTGGAGAAAACAGGGTATGTGGCCACCTTCGTTTGCTGGCCCCAGAGGTGAGAAGGAACAGCCTGTCCCCTGGATACCAGCTCCCATCAGGTTCCTCTGGCTCCAAGGGTGACACCTTAAGCCGTATCTGGTTTGCAGCGTGTGTCCTGATACTGGAATGACACTGATACAGTTGCCATGACAGCTTGGTCTCCATCCAAGGATGGCACGTTGAACAGAGCCTTTCGTTTCTCCCGTAGCAGCCTCTAAATCACCGTAGCAGGCTGCACCGTGGGCTCCCACCGCTGCAACGTGTGTGCCCACCCAGGTTCCTAAATCTGATGGACATCTCCTATTCGAAGGACCATGGCACAGTGTTTAGGTGATGGGCTTGGTCAGAACCCCAGCATTTTCCACTTGAAAGCCTCCCCCTTCCCGCTCTTGTGGGTTTATTCTGGAGGGAGAAGCCAGAAGCCTGCGCTGGCCCCTGGGTTGCAGTTTGCTGCATTGCTACCTGCTGCTGTTTCACTGCAGTGAGGTAATGCTGTACAGAGCACACGCACCGACAGAGGCATCTGCATCTGCATCACGCGAACACGTGCAGGGCTAGCGGGGGGCGAGCTGCCTTGGGAAGCGCTCATTGCTCAGACACCTTCACCTCGCCTGCTCCTGCAGCCCCCCTCCCTGGGGGAGTGCAGATCTCACAGGCTGTAACATACGGAAATCAGTACGACTTGGGAAACTGCAAAAAATGAGGCTTTTTGCAACTCACCAAAGCTGAAGCAGAGTCTTGTGTAGGGTGAGCTGGTTAAACTCTCGGACCACGGTTTGGCTCAACGCTATTAACTGTGCTCATCCTCTTTGGCAGGCGCTCCCCCCGGACCTGCCACCACTGTCCTTGTCCCTCCTGGTCTCCGTCTGACCAGAGAGGAGTCGTGGGGCCTGGGCTGGGTCTATTCCTCCTTCACTCTGGCTTTGGTGTCTATTCTGTGCCTTTCCCTCTTGTCTCCTCTCCAGGTCAGGTCCCCACCATTCCTTCCTCCCCTTCTCTACCTTCCTCTTCCTGAGAGTTTTGGAGTCTCTCCCTGTCTCAGACCCTCTCCATCTCCTTCCGATATCAGCCTGACCCTCTGCAGCACATCTCGTCTCTCTTCCCACCCTTTTCATCACCTTCCCTCTCCTGTACGGCTGCTCCGCTGGATTTAATCCCTTTCCCCCCATCCTGCCTTTCCCCTGGACAGCACAGGGATGCTGCCATGGCAGGAGGGCTCGAGGATGGATCAGCGTCAACCACAGAGGTAGGAGACTTCCAGGCAGATATTTCTGCAGCACCCTTCAAACATCTCCTGCAAACAGGCAGTTGCTTTATGTCAAGAAAGGCTGTGTGCCTGGTAGTGTCTGATCTGCATGAATACAGCCTGCAAGAGTGATGTAGCTCGGAGGTTTGTTGCCACTCCAGTAAATAAAAAGCAAGCCCTTTTATCATTTTAAGTGTCTTGTTTTTCATCCGGAGGTATGTGGGATTCAAACAGGGCAATAAACTTCAGTCTCTCCTCTTTAACGGGCTTTGCCCTGTAAAACACAGCCAGACCTGCGATGCCAAGGTTCATGTGATGCGAGGGTCAGGGAGGGCTCACTCTTCATTAGCAGCGGTAAAAAGCCAGCCCTGCCTCCCTCTTCCAGGTAATTCCCAGCTCTGGTGTGGCCAAAGGGAGACCATTAGCTGGGAAGGCACCATCCTATCCCTGGGCAATAGCTTTCCACAAGACATGGAGGGGAAATCCCTCTCCATGCATCCCCCGGCGCTGGTTTGTACCCACTGTCCTGATGCTTCGGTCATCCCAGTGCAACCCAGGGTCTAGTGGTCATAATGGTAAAGGGCAGCTTGGTCCACCAGGCAAGGCACAGGTTTGGGGCCCCTAATTAGGAAAAGTCTGTTTACCCAGCTCCAAGTAGTCTAACAAACTGTTTCTTCATTTAACTTTCTATGTTGGCTGAGAGGGGAAGGAGAGCTACTTGGCATGGGGAGGAGGGGATGAGCGCGCTGGAGAAGCTCTGGGAGAAAGAAAAGCCACATCAAGGCTGCCTGTCTTCCCCATCCCAAATTGCAGTGCCCGGAGAGGAACATGCCAGGGGTTGGGTAAGAGCAATGCAGCAGGCCGCCTCGTGTTGGAATATTTTCCTTTGCCTTGGGTGAGTAAATAATAATCTGTTTTGGAAAATGTTTTTAGAGGCACTGTCTAGTGCAGAGGCTGTGGGAGGAAGGATGAGCACCTTTGCTGAGACAGATGGATGGACACAGTCACTGAGCTCAGCTTCAAGGAGGTCTTAGGTTGGGAGAGCTGCCGGAGATGGGGAGCTTGTGGGGATGGAGAACTTCTGGAGATGGAGAGCTTCTGGAGATGGGGAGCTTGTGGGGATGGAGAACTTCTGGAGATGGAGAGCTTCTGGAGATGGAGAGCTTGTGGGGATGGAGAACTTCTGGAGATGGAGAGCTTCTGGAGATGGAGAGCTTGTGGGGATGGAGAGCTTGTGGGGATGGAGAACTTCTGGAGATGGAGAGCTTCTGGAGATGGAGAGCTTGTGGGGATGGAGAGCTTGTGGGGATGGAGAGCTTCTGGAGATGGAGAACTTCTGGAAATGAAGAGACGGTGCCACCACCAGCAGAGGTGGTGGCAGTGCTGAAAGAGGGGTCCCACCTGGGCACACTCGCATGGGGGAGCTCTGAGTGAGAGGGAGGCGAAAGAGTTAATTTAAAGGTATAGGTTAGTGAGGCCAGCAAATGGGAAGGGGAACGACATCAAACTGCATTGATGATGGGTGCAGTTGTCAGCATGTAGCAGAAACTGTGGTCAGGAAGATGGAATTATGTAGGAAATGGAAGGAGGCACACAGCAAGGAGCACGCGGTAGGATTGCGCTATTGATTTTAGATGTCTCAAAGCTGGATGGATGCCTCAGTCAGAGCCAGACCCCTCAGCTCCCTCCACGTCAAGGCAAAAGCCCAAGTGGTCCATTGGGCAATTCATCTGCTGTGCTTTCAGTGGGGGGCAACGCGCCCTGGTTCTGTCCCTTGGCTGCAGGTAGAGGCTGAGGATGGGGCACCCAAGGCGGTTATTGCATTTCTGCTCTTCCCTTCAGAGTGCAAAGCCTCATACAACGAGATAGTTTTGCAGCCACAGTCCAGCTGCAGTTTGACCACAGACAAGCTGAGAGGACATCAGAGTCTGAGCATGTGTCTGGGGGCTCCTCATACTTCAAAGGGCAGGAGACACGGACCACCCTCCTTCCAGCAAAGCAAGCTCTCCAAACAGCTGTAGAGCGGAGAGAAGCCAAATCAGAAACCCTGCCAGCCCTGACAATATGTGATCTATGTGCAGTTTAATGTTTGATGGCTAATGTCAAAGAGAATTCAGCTAAAGGCAGGAAGAGAAACCCAGGGAAAACAAGGGTAGCCGTGCAGGGAGCCAGCTTTATGACTAATGTTACCTTCTGAGTAATGCTTAAACCGAAACATAAATAACAATAAATCCAGTTCCACTCCATCCGGCGGACAGAGCAGAGCCCACTTTGCTTGGCCAAAACAGGCCCCAGTGTTTAACCACAAGAAAATCCTCCTGAAGTTTTATTACTTACTGTAAGGACTGTAAAAGCCCCTTGGTTAGGAAATACAGCTTCTCGTGGATTTACAGCATGAGCGCTTGGACAGACTGTTTCCCATTCAGTTGCATTTCTAGAGGTGGGACAAGACGGGGTGCTGGTTAGTCCTGGGACATGTATTTCCGTGTAAGTTTGTGCCCAGTGCTGTCCCACCAGCTTTCCCCGAGACCCCCACTTATTGTGTCATTTTAATATCTGAAACCAGAGGCCAAACAGCATTTTGCTCATGTTGCTTGGCTGCTGGACACATGTCTGGATGGGGATGCTCCACTCCCACCCTTGCAACCGCCCCTTCGTGAAGCCCGGACCTCCCTGGGCACCCTCCTCCCTCAGCAAAAACTTGTGAGACCTGCAAAAAATCCTCAGTGCATCTGCATGACTGCTGCATTGGGTTTGTTAACACCTTTGGGACACTGTGGGGTTTTTTTTGGATTACAGATTGCTTTGTCTGTTTAAAAAAAGGTGCATTTTTGCCAAAGAATGACATCTCTGATGGCTCGGGGTAGATGGAGATTCCTCCATGGTGGAACAGGGTGGTCAGCGGAAGGCAGGTGGTGGAGTGTCCTGGGGGATGGAATTTGGCATTTCTTTAGAGAAGAAGGTCCAGAAGGATGCATGAGACACTGCAGAGCATTTCTGGAACTGAAAAAAAATAAAATAAAAAAGTAAAAAAATCTTGTTGGTTTTCAGCCCAGAATTCTCAGAATTTTGATTTTCTATGAGAAAAACATCTAGTTTCTCCCAATCCTCTCCCAGGGGATGGGAGTTGTGTTTTTTCTGCCTAGCTCTATGATCTGTCCATTTGTAATCTCTCAGCACTGTGTGCTGGGGTAGATCATGGGGCTTCCAGCCTTCCCAGGTGCGGGGAACACCAGAACAGGCGAACCCAGCGAGCGATTCCTGGGATACCAGAATTAGGAAGAAAATGCCTGAAATGCTATGTGTTGTGATCCTTGGATTTTGGGAGGCAGTATCATAAATGGGTGGTTAGTGGAGCTGCTAAGGAGAGGTTGGCTTTCTCCCCTCCCCTGGGAGGTATAAATCCCAACGCTGTCCATAAGAAATGCAAAATAATCCTTCTGCTTCTCCTGCGTAGCCGGAGAACCTCATCCAGCGGGCACTGACTTTGAAGAGAGACGATGCTCAGTGGGAGAGAGTCCAGAGGCGATCTGCGAACGTGATCAGAGGTCTGGAAAACACGACCTGAGGGGAAAAGGCTGCGAGAAGCCGGACTGTTTAGTCTAGAAGGGAGGGCAGACGTGATAACAGCCCTCAGCTATGCAGAGGTTGCTGCAGAGGGAGGGGAATAAACTGCTCTCCACGTGGCTTGGAACCAGGGAAGGGTCATTTAGAGTCATTTAGGAAGAGCGTCCTGATGGGAGAGTAGGGGGGTCCCATTTTTGGCCATGGAGGAGGTTTGGGTCTCACCTGTGGTTGGGGGAGCTGGTCAGGCTGGTGCCCACCAGGGACATGGGGTGACATGAGCTGGCTGGTGCCACCTCCTGGGGCCTCCCTGTGCTCTCGGACGGACCTTTCAGGCCACAGTTCCTCTTCGGACAGGTTGGTGGGTGAACCCCACCAGATACCACTGTGATGCCCACGAGCACCAGGCCACCGTCACAGGTCCCTGAGCTCCTCCTACGAGCAAATATATGGGGACCAAGAGGAGGAGCGGGGAGCGGGCACCTGCTGAGCCCCAGCCCCACCACGAGTCCCGGCGCAGGGAAGGCAGCAGGGGCTGCAGCGGGAGAACAGGTCACCATGTGTGTCCTGGCAGGGACGGCTGAAGCCGCGCTGGCGTTCTGCACAGACCGCAACGCACTGCGGAATACCGGCAAGAAAAAACTTCCAAAATTTCTGCAAAGGGGAGGGGGTGGCATTTCTAGTTCCTGCTTCATCTCTCTTGGTCCCAGCCGTGGCAAAGCATCTCTGGGGGTGGACACAGAATAGAATCATAGAATCATCTTGGTTGGAAGAGACCCTCAAGATCATCGAGTCCAACCATAACCCAACTCCAGCACTAAACCGTGTCCCTAAGAGCCTCGTCTAAACTACTTTTAAACCTCTCCAGGGATGGTGACTCCACCACTGCCCTGGGCAGCCTGTTCCAATGCCTGACAACCCTTTCCATGAAGAATTTTTTTCCAGCCCTCACTGGGAGAAAGCATCAGTGTCTGGAGCCAGCACAGAGAGCCTGTGTTTCGAGGCCTGGGAAGAGCATGCGGTTTTGCTGCAGAGGCCAAGTGTTTTGGAAGCAAATACTTTAACTGGGTGGTCCTTAAAAAAAAAAAAAAAATGAGGGAAAGTGAGAGATAACACGTCCAGTTGGAGCACACGCCGTGGTTATACAACCGAAGGTTTTACTGCTCGTCGGAGACACAGGCAGATCTGCATGGGGGTGACACTGCTGGTCACGGCCACCCATGGATCCGTGGTTCTGGGTGACAAAGTGCACTGGGTCACCAGCAGCTTTGTGGCATCTCAGTTTAAGAGCTGTAATCCCAGCTGGATCACAGTAACCTTGCTGAGAGAGCAAAATCCAGCAAGCCCCATGCAGCCGAGTCCTGGATATTGCTCCTTCCCCGAGCTTTTGTTCTCAAACCCATGACTCAAAGCAGCAAGTTTGAGAGCATTTCGTTCAGATCTACGTCAGTGCTTTTCCCAACAGCTTGGCAAAGAGCACAAACATCCATCCGCAGTCGTCACTGGTAGCAGCGCACATCATCTGGGGAGAAACTGGCTGCTCTCAGACACCCGGTCACACAAGGAGCAAACAGTTGCTTTATTTCTGAGTGGGGCTACACAAACCATTAGGCACTTCATTAATCTCGTGTTTAGTTCTCTGCACGAGTCTCACTGCAAGAAGGAATAAACTCTACATTTTAATTATTGGGGGAATAACTAGGGGAGCCTTCTTAACTCCTTTTCTCCCTTGCTGGGGAGGAAAGACATGAAAGATGGCAACCTGTTGGCAAAGTTGTCCCTGCTGTTCCTCAGTGTTTTCCCCACCTCTGAGTGCTGCACAACCTGCGGATGACAGGGAGCAAAGGCCGACACCAGCTGCACCGAGTCCTGAAATCGGGAATTCCTGCATCACCGGAGAGACCCCGGCAAAGCAGCCGGACACGAGCTCCACTGCCCGGCCCTCCTCGCCCCTGCCGTGCACCCTCGGGGCTGCAAATGCCCCAAAATCCTGGCTCTCCCCTCTCTCCCCACATAGGGCACTGGGAAACAATTTGAGGAGCTCGGACCGGAGCGGATCGCTGTGCTCTGACAGGTGTCTTCAGGCTGTCACGGCTCTCAGCTCTAGAAAGAGCACTCACAGGGTATGAGCAAGGTCACAGCTTTGGCTTTCCTGGGCTCCGTCCCAGCTTTTGTCCCTTCCTAGACATATAGGCACACTTGAGATGGGCTCTGGACAGAGTCAAACTGCCCCAACGCAGTTTTGGCACTTGCCATGTTCTGCCCGTTATCCCAGACCTCCTGGGACGACACCCCACCAGTGCAGCATCGGGGCACTGCTCACGTCTCACCTTCATCAGTGGGGATTTTTTTCCCTTCAAAGCCTTTTTTTTTGCTTCCTCTCCTTGTCTCTTTTGCTGTTCTGGTTTAATAACGAACTTTTAACTAGCAATAATAAAGTGCTGAAATGGAGCTGAGCCCGATGCAGTCTGTCCCACCTGGGCATCCCCACTTGGAGGAGGAGAGCAGCTGGTGGAGCATCCACCGTGACCGTGTCTCCTCCCGCGGTTCACAACTGTGTCGTGGCAGGGGACAGGACACAGGCTGCCAAACCGTGCGTCACGCAGCTAATTAGATCAATACAGCCGTGGCTGCTGGCGCTCACAAGCGTGCAGCAGTTGTTTCTTCTGCACAAACACAAAGCGTCGGCTCTGCGAGCGAAGACACACGACCCGGGGGGCTCGGAGGAGCCCTGTCCTCAGCGCTGAGCCGCTTCTCTAATTAGCACACAGGACCGTTCGTTAGTGTTGAGCTACATCCCCCGTGTCCTCATGGCACCCCCAGCAAACAGCTCGGCTCTGGGAGCCCCCGTGTCCCGGAGGGGCTCAGACGATGAGTCCCCCAAGGCCGTTTTTGTTAATTATCCTCAGCCTGCCTCCAGAAGAGACATCTTGGACGAACATCAGCCCTGAGCTTTCTGCTGCCGATCAGGGCCATGGGGGCACCCAGGAATATTGTAATGTGGCCTTGTGATGGTTTGGCTGGCAATGAGGGCCAGGAGTGCTGGGCGCTCGGGACTTCCACAAGCCCAGCTCTGCTGACAGCCCTGGACTTGTGCTGATTTACACCGGTGGCAGATGTGAAGCTTCATCTTAGTCATTTCCTTGACACCTTTTCTTTCTTCCTCTTGCTTTTGCTTTTCGGACGCTGGTCACAGGTAAGAGGTCCCACCTGGCTCGCCTGCTGCCAAGCTCCTCTTCCTCTCCCGTCTCCGAGCTGGCGGAGGGTTGCCCACCAGCCCTGTGTTAAAGTAGCCTCTGTGACCATCCTGTCCAGCTGCCTGTGGGAAGACCCTTCCTGCTCTTATAGTACCTGAAGCTCAATTTAATTTGGAATCCTCTAAAAAGCTGCCCCAGGCTGCCTAGAGGAACTGGAACAAATTGGTGGATGAACCATCCCTGGAGACACCCCAGGCCAGGCTGGACGGGGCTCTGAGCAACCTGAGCTGGTGCAGATGTCCCTGCTCGTGGCAGGGGGCACTGGGGGGGCTGGGAAGGTCCTCCAACCCAAACTATCCTACCATTCTATGTTTCTTAATGCGCCCTCTTTTCCCACTCTCCCATTTGTCGTGTTTGCACCCTCAGAGTGTGCCTGTGTGCAGGATGATCTGTTGGTCTTTCAATATGATTTATAGGCAAATGAAGCAGAGGAATCTCCCCACAGCTGTGCCTGATGAAGGGCTGCCTGCTGCTCCCAGCACCTTGGAGATGAAAGGAGAAAACACTTGCCCTGAAGACGAATAGCACCCAAAACTGCCAGCATCTCCCAGGAAGGAGAATTTAATACCAGTGAGCAGCAGGGCTGGTTTTGTTTTTCTTTTTCTCTCTCCATGTGGCTTTCAAACACACATGACGCTTTCCAAGCATTAGCTGTGTGGAAATGACTCCTCAGATGTGAATAGGAGCGTGACCAAGGCACAGCAGTGAATTCACTGGACTTTGTTTCCCTTTCTGCAGCACCTGGGAGATACACAAGCCAGAGGTGTAACAAAAGGCATGTGTTTTGGCCTGCAAAGGGAAAACTTTTCTTTTTTTCTTTTTTCTTTTTTTTTTTCTTCCAGGGGCTTTTTTATTTCTCTGGATTCACTACATTAATTACAAGGCTATATGGCAAGTCGCCATAATTGCAAGTCTCGAGAGAGAGGAGAAACATTCATTGGTTCTCATGGACGTCTAGAGATGGGGAGGATGGAGATTTCCTTCTCTGTGTGTCCAGAGACACCTCATTTCCGAGCACCGCTGGGTCTTCTGGCTGTGCTGGGGATTGTGCCATTACCCCTTAGCCTCACCTCTAGGAAGCAGGTGATTATGTGATGATCTCAAGCTTCATTGAAAAAGCCAATTATTTGTTTTGGAGAAAATATGGAAAACTCGAGCCCTACAGACTCAAAACCCAGTGGGTAAACAACAGAAGAAAATAAAACAGATGGTTGTTTTTGCCATATTTTCTTGCATAATCACTGTTTTCTCCCAGATTGTGCTTACGAAACTCGGTTGCTGCCATTGTACGTGTCTCTTCTGAGCTTCCTGATGATCGGAGCCGTGGTGGCTGGCAGCGCACTCACATGGGAGAGCCAGCCTCCCAGCAAACGCTGTCACTTCATTAGCTATTTTTAACAGCAACAAAGACCTTGACTTTTAAATTGATCCTACTACATTTATGGAGGAGAGGGCTGCCTCATTCATTACTTCTGAATTTCTGGCATTAAAAATTGAGGTTTTGCTTCTTTCTGCCTCAAAAATGCAAAAGAACTTTCATAACTTCTCTCCTGGTGTAAGTTTACTGCAGGATTAAATACTTTGATGCTTCGTAGAGAGCTCTAAGAAAATCAGCAAGAGAGCCAAGCGTTGTATTTCATGAGAATATTACGTGCTGTTGTTGTGGTTTAGCTCCAGCCAGTAACTAAGACCCACGCAGCCACTCGCTCACTCCGGTGGGATGGGGGAGAGAATCAGAAGGGTAAAAGTGAGGAAACTCATGGGTTGAGATAAAGGCACCATCACCTCAGGAGTCAGGGATAGTAAAGTCTGGGTTTGTAGGGCTGGGTGTCTCTTGCTGCTGTTCCCTTCTAGAGGATGCTCACAAGGATTTCTTCCCTTGTGTCCTTGGCTCTTCAAGAGAAAAGAAGGTAAATGCAAGAGGAGGGTGGCAGGAAATCACTGATTCCTTGGAGCAATCCCAAAATGGTGTAAATCTGCCTAGATCTGTTGGTTTCTGTGTGCCGCACCAATTAGTGCTGGCTGAGGATCTAGCTCAGAGTTTATACCCTTCCTGATTTTTGCTTTAATTGCTGGGTTTGGATATAATTGTGCAAAGAGGCCTATTAATATTATCCAGTAAAAAGCAGTGATTCACTAGCCCCATCTATAGCATCATTGCCTATTAAGGCTGTCTGGAACTCCCCTTGTAAAACTCTGCTTGGAGTTTTCATTTAAATTGAAATCATTTGTGCTGAAATTTTCTGCAATGGAGCATCCACCTCAGCCTGATTTGCTCTTTGAGGGGCAAAAGGAAGGAGTGAACTTCAGCCAAAACAATTCAGCAGTTGCTAAGAACAAAGTTGGAAGAAAGAAACATATTGTTTTCCCCAGCCTGCTAATTCTGGCCAAGCTGTGACCTCCCAGTTCTTCACATGGTGATTTCTGGGTGAAGTCTACACTGTTTGTCACCACCTAGGAAATCCAGGTTGTAAGTGCTGCTGCTCGATGGTACGTGACCAGAGGAATGTGAGGAAGGGGCGCTGCTGCAGAGAGGCTGGATGCTGGTTCTGGGGTTCGGTGACTGTATGCTGTTAATTTGCATTTTACTTAGTTTGCTATCAGCTGTGGCATATTGATAAACCGCTTCATTAACAGTTGGAGCATGTTAAGAAAATTACTTCAGAGTAATAAAAATAACTATGGGAAAAGAATATCATAAAATATGAAGCAATATTTGAAAATTCCAAGCTCAAATATTAATGTTTTCCAACAACAAATATGAACTGAAACTACTTTTCCATGAGATGTTGCAATTCACATCTTTGCATTAAAAAAAAGTGATCTAGCAACAAAGTCCTTGTGAGCTCCAGCCAGTGTTATCCTCACGTTATAAATGGGAAACTGAGGCCCAGAAATGGGGAGTTTCTCATAGTCCATTAGTTAGTGATGGAGCCCAGAAATCTCTTCTGTTAACTCAGTGTCCCTGGATGCAGCGGAGATGAGCACTGCCTTTCGTTTTCCATCAGATGCTAAATGTCCTCTTTCAGTTTAGATCAGTACCGCACCCAATTCATTACATGCTCGTATTTCACTTGAGGAGATACAGGAATTCTCGCTGATCTTGGAGGAAATTGCTTTTCCTTTTGTTAGGAATAATTAGGAATGCAATTTATCTCCCCTTAATTATGAGTGCAGGTGGATACATTTGCCTTGTTAAATATTTATTGTTTAAAAGCAGGTAGTAAGAAGCAAAGCCCTGGAACTGCAACCTAGGAAATATATCCCCTGGTTTCCAATGTAACAATTTAATCTGCTATTCTACTCCTCAGATCACTTTTCCAATTCAATGTGCAGCACAAATTCACCAGGGATAATATAAACTTTTACTGCTACTGGCTTTGGGGCTATGAAAACCTGGAGTTTCAGTCTCTTGGCTTGGAGATCAATACTGAAACTTAAGTGGCTAACATCCCCATACAAGGCTAGAATTTATTTTCTGTGGTTGTCTATAAATCAATGACAATATAATGTCCATTCTGCTCATGCCTGCCTGTAGTTTATGATGAGTAGCCATCCAGAATTTGACTAACATGTGAAACTATTTCTGTCCATCTGGTCCAACAGGCATGTCAGAGAAGAGTAACTCTTCCAAGAGTTGCCTTTGTTCATAATAAATCTCCAATTAAAACCAAACAGATGTGGAGGGTGGATGTCTCACGCAGACCTTCGGCCACGTCCTGCATTGTTAGCCCAGGACCGAGACATCGAGCTCGACTCTGCAGAAGATTCCCGGCATTCTTGGACTGCTTCAAATCGAAGCCTACTGAGAAAACATCTCTGTACTTTCAGGCTGTTTGACCCATCAGGTCATGAAAATAAACATTTGAAGAAAAGGCGTATTTCTATAAAATTCATATTTACAAAAAAAACCCCAGGGGCTTGTTTCTCCCTCTTGCTCACAAGGTGGGAAGTGCCTGTTGCATGTTCACCTTCTCTGGCAGTGGTAGTTAATTGCCAGTAAACTGAGAGTAAGTATCAAGACATAATTCTGCTCACAGCATGGACCCAGCCTTTGAAATTCAGTGTCAGCAGAATGCAGGGACAAACGCCGCTGATTGAGAAGGGGCTGGCCAAGACAATGACCAGTAGTGCTCTCTCTGGCTACACACTAAGGAAAAGGCAACTTTTTCTCCAGATGTGTAACATGGGATGATGGTGTCCAAACAGGCTCTCTCAGGACAACCATCCACCTCCCAGAGCTCAGGGTTGTCTCTTCAAAGTGTCCATCCACCAGGACAAAGCCTGAGCCTTCCTTTGGTCGCTGCTCCGACACAGCCAGAATTAAGGTGCGTTGTGGCACACATTGAACACGTCTGGAAAGTAAAAGTCCTCTCATTGCTTTGTTTCCTCTGGCAGCGAGAGGCAAACCCTCACAAACCTGAAACTCTTTTTTTCCATAAGTGAATGTGGGATGTTCCCCTGGGGTCGCGTTTAGTGTTTGGCAGGTGTGATGGATAGAAAAAGGGAAAGGAAACCACTTCTCTCTTGACAGTCTTGGGTTTAGGCTTTTCCAAGATTTCCTTTCCAAATCTGCGATCTGCAAGCAACACTCACATTTATTACATCAATCTCACAACACTTGAGCAAGCCGGGACTAGACATCCCAAGCTGGGACATCATGGGCCTCCACCTCTTCAGCTAGAGCAGAATTTGCAATTCCAGCTCAGACTCACATCGCGTTGCTTGTGAGACTCTGCGGAGGGACCAGATCCCGCGCTGCTCGCTCGTCTGCCCAAAGCCAGCGTGGTGTTCGTGTTGGTGCAGCACAGAGCTGATGTGCCACACTCACAGGTGTCGGGTTTGTTCTGTGCCGTCTACCCAAGCAGCCTGTAAAGTTTGTTTCCTTGTTCAGTTGAGGGTTTAGCACAGATGTTAGCCATCTACCAGCGACTCGTGCATGTGGAAGCTTCCTTGCCATCTCCCTGAACCGCTGTGGGTACAGGCTGCTGTGCGGCCCTTTGGCCAAGACTGGGAAGCTGAGAATCACTTGGGAGGATCATTGTCTTGAAATTGCTGTAACAGCCTGGAAAAAGTGAAAGAAAGTGTTTGTCTTTCTGCTTCCATTTGAGAAGAAGAGGAAAATGACCCTGTCTGGGTCTGTTGTGCCTGTTCCCTTTGGATAGGCAGGAATTCAGCGTTGGAGGGGTGAGGACCTGGAGATTTCTTCAGCCTTGTGGGCAGATCTGCAGCGTGACTGCAAAGAGCATTCCAGATCCCAGGCTCGTGAAGGAGCTACAGCCACTCAGACTCTCCATTGTCCCTCTGGTCATTGTCACAGCCCTGGTGTAGGCCACATGTTTGCTTTATGCTCATCTTCACAAGCCCTGCAACCTCACGCAGCCTTCACCCCCAAAGACAAGCCCTTGGGTCTGTAGCACTTGTTCGGGCTCCAGATGGACCCAGCATGTCCCGCACGGCAGTACATGCCAACCACAGCATCCTGTGCCGCCCATTCCAAGTTGCACCTGGCAACGAGGAGCTTGGGAGCAGAACGTCCTGCCAGTTCTCCAGCCTCCCCAGAGAAACTGCATGCATTTTTTTGGCATGGGTTTGCTTGGGTAAGGAGGACAGTCTCCTCCTGTACCCACCTGGCTTGACCAGGCCAGGGGGATCCAGCAGTGCTGGTCCAAGCATCAAGGCTTCCCCAATGCCCCGTTCCCTCTGCCCGAGCTGACAGACGTGATCATAGAATCAAAGAATAGTTTGGGTTGGAAGAGACCTTCAAAGGTCATCTAGTCCAACCCCTGCAACGAGCAGGATCCAAGAACCTGAGTCAAAACAAAAGGGTTAAATGAAGGCATAACTTCCCCGGGACTGTAACTGTTAGCACATGCACTGAAACCACAGATAAAAGGACTGGCAAGACCGTATCTGCCTCTTGAAACCTGCCCACATGCTTTCTTATGTCTCCAAGGGCCACTTCCTTGTCCCTGGCCAGGTGACAATTTACCTCTAAGACTTGTTACTGGGTGAAACGGCAAGATATTATCACCCTCCTGCATTCTCCAAGTTCACACTCTGCTTCCCAGGTGTTGCAGTTACAGTTGTTTTGTTTCTGCACCTTGGCTAACACTCTCTAAGGACTTCTAATTTAATTTTTCAACAGCTGTTATCTCTCATCTACAAACACTCCCAGTTTGACACATTATCTCCTCTGGGTGCTGGTGAGCAGGAGAAAAATCAACATTACTAAAGTGAGAGTGCCCTGCTAGACCTGCAAATAAAGCTGCATCCCTAATCCTTGCTGCTGTCCTGATGTGACTCACAGATACCGAATACTTTGCCCAATTTGAAAAACTGTTCAGAGCACAAAACTCTGAGTGATTTTCCTCCTTCAGGTGACCAGCTCCAGCTGTAGCATCCAGTCCCTGCTGCCTCCAGGTCTTGCAGCTTTTTCCTGTGGTGGGTACTAGTTGACCGAGGTCTTTCACATTGTCATGGGGCTTGTTTTCAGCTCACACTACTGGAATACACTCCTTTGCTGAATTTTTTTAGATGAGTTTTGCTCTGATGACCTTGTCCAACACTGGCTCCCCTCCCCTCCAGCTGTACCCTTTCTATTATCCATGCTGCCTCTTGTTGCAAAGGCTAAAGAAGAAAAATACCCCCATCCAGCAGCTGTCTCAGGAAAAGCTGTGAGACATGCGCTCACACTGCTGGGGTTTGCTACCTTACATGGAACACACTGTGCAAGACAGATCCTGATGGGACTGAGGTTCACACATTTCCAAATCCGTCTCAAAAAAATTTTGATAGAAAATTCAACTGAGACGACACTTTAACTGGAAATAACAGCAGCAGAGAAATCAACAAACTTCAGGCCTTGGAGTCTGTTCCTTCGTTTTCATCAAATCCAGCAGATTTGTTTCAAACCGTCTGGAGCAGACGTTCTATGCATTTTTTTTTATCCCAGAAGATACCACAAACAGTTTCTGTTTCAAATTATGAAGTAATAAAAGAAACCTCACCACATTGATGTTTGTTACTAATTATGTTAGTTATGTTTTTATATCAGCAACTCCAAGCTTAAATAAACTTGCAATAATAATCAAAAAGCAATTTGGGTCAGATTTTACAACCCTTTAAATATATTATCTCTGTGCTTCCAATCAAATAATCAGTCCCATATAATATTCCTATAAGACATGGTCAGCGTGTTCTGCAGATGTTTCTGAGCACGAGCATTACTGTCTTCTCTGCTAACATATAGACTGCTGTGACCATATGAGTACTGTAATCCTGTGTCCGAGGGTGTGATACAAGCTCGGGATGGCAGAAGATGGGCCCAGCAGCCTATTTAGACAGATGCAAGAGGTGGCACAGCTGGGGAGCCGAGGCGATGGATGTTTTTAAGGATAAAATGCAACAGAGTCCTTAGGCACCTGCCGTGGCTTAGGGGGGTTTTACAGAGCCCAAGGTCCTGCTGGGCCACCCAACATGGGTCCGAGGGGACAGGCTCTGATGTGTTCCGGTGGATCATTGCTGTCCCTGGTGTCTGTGAGTGAGAGAGGACAGGGCAGCTGAGACCCCTCTCAAGAGCCCTCCTACCTCAGGAGGGAAAAATTGTTTTAAAAAACCTATTCTTACTTATGCTCCAAAGTCTTGTTGCTTCTGTGGTTTGTGCATGCAAAGGGAAACCACTAAATCTTCATGCTCTAGAGAAGCCTCCTGCCTGCCCTCTCCACATTGATGATGATGATGATGATGATGATGATGATGATGATGATGATGGTGATGAAGGCATCCCTCTCACCTCCCACAGACACATCCTTCTACGGCACTTTACCCCGCTCAGGACATCTGGGCTTGCCAAAGTGGAGCTGCCTGACCTGCCTGCCACAGCCCGGTAATTCCCAGTGCTCCTCGGATCACTCAGGAGTCAAGCCGTGATCTCCCTGCTGTTCACCAAGACCGGGTTGTTCTGCACTCTCCTTGGCCTTCTCCCCTCCCCAGTGCTACCTGGGGAAAAGAGATAAGGGAGGAATTTGAATGCTGTGATACCATGGAAACTAAGCACAATTCCTACAGAAACGGGGCAGGTAAGAGAAAAGGTTTTTCCAAATACTCTCAGATAGGGATGCCTGTCACGGAAATTCTCTGCCAAGTCCCCATCCAGCATGGACCAGCACTAAGGAGCAGATGTTTTAGGTCAGCTCAGAGCCTGGCTGGTAGCACTACGATCTGCATGCCCAGCTCACAGCTGAGGTCAGGGCCATCTCTGCTTTCTGCTTAAGCTGTTTTCAAAGTAAAAGAAAACCTGCCTGGAAAAAGCCCCAGTCCCTCCCCAGAGCCCCAGCAGTATGAGCACAGCTCCTTGTCTCCGTGCCTGAGCTCACCCCGGTGTGGCTGGAGCAGGAACAGCCCGACGCTGCTCGAGGGAACACGTCCACCACGTCCCGCTCCTGCCTTCGTGTGCCGCCACACATCCAGGGACATGCTCTTCTCCATATAGCCATTTGTGGGGTGCGCTCATCTCCCCCACTCCTGCAGTCAGGTTCTTCTTTGCAAATTCCTCTCTGGAACTCGCTTATAGCTTTTCTCCTTCAAACACTGCCAGTAAATGCATCCATCAAGTGCATCACAGGTGGCGCGTTCAGAAAAAAGGTTACCTGGCTCCGGTTAAGAGGAAGATGAGTGGGCACTTTTACACCACGGATAACCACAGATGCAAAGGTTTGTTTGGATGGATTTAGTTTTGAGGTCTCGATTTGCTTTTGAAGAGCCCATGGGGGAATGAAGGAACCCCTGTGCTGTCCCTGGTGTTTGTGGCCGGTCAGAGACCTCCTGTGAGAGGATTTGGGTCTGCAGGACAAGGCATCTGAAACACAGCAGCCTTGGCACCGCTGTGCCCGTGCTGGGATGGAGCGGCCAAGGACAGGGAGGCTGGGGACAGTCAGGCTGGGAAAGGGTTGGGCAAAATGCGTTAGAAACAGTCCTTGCCGTCATGCCACACTGGAAAGATTTAGCAATATGAACTTCCCTGATGCACCCGCAGAAAACAACCCGTGAAGGCTGCCAGGGCTCGTGCTGTGAAACCGGCGGCCGGGTTTCACGCCTCGGCTGTCCCTCCTTGCCTGGCCCCGGTTGCTACACAAGCCCCACTGCAGCTCCTCACGGGACTTTTTCCAAGGCACTTGTTGGGATAGGAACAGCCTTCCTGGAAATGTTCCAGTCCTTGCGACTGTGGGCAAAGCTGAGGCAATGCAGGAAGGCGCTGAAGGAGCAGATACCCATCTGCAAGGGAAATCTGTCCAGCTGCTCCCGGCCTCAGGGGAGATCCCCAGCTCTCAGACACAAAAGACAAATGGAAGTGGGTACAGCAGGGGAGCAAATGCAAAGGGAAGGTTCTTGAGGTTTCCTGCTCCAGGTTTGTCTCCCACACTGACAGCAGCCCTCAGCAACGAGACACCAGCCCTCCCTTCATTTGGCCTGGAAGGGTCCCCTTTGCTGCCAGCTTAGCCCTGAAGCCAGGCTGGGATTTGTTGCCAAGCCCTGTGCGCGGACAGCCGGTGCTGCCTGCCGGGACGAGCTGCTCGAGCAGAGATGAAGCATCACTGCCATCTACCTCCGCTCCGCGCCCCGGCGCTGGACGTGGCCGGGGCCGAGATGCCCACGTGTTTGCTATTAAGCAGCGAGAGCGTTTCCAAGGATGGGTCCGCAAAGCCCAGGGAGAAGCAAAGCTGCCAACGGCATCGTCAGAAATGTGTTCAGCGTTCAGCCGTCGCTGGCAGCCAAGTCTCGCTGGCGGGGTCTGATGGGTTCCTTGGCTTTCCTTCTGAGTGTTGGTGGTTTGAAGAAGCTGAGCAGCTCTGCAGGAAGCTGATGTGCTGCTGGCTCCCAGCCCTCGTCTGGGGGGGCTGGAAACTCTGGGGACGGGCCCCTCAGGGCAGATAATGGGGAAGCTCATTTGCAAAAAAAAAAGGCTTTTGATTAAAAACGTTCAGTGGTGCTCACCAAGCAGGGTAAAACCCCTCTTTCCGGGAAGCTGAGAACTCAAGGTTTTTGTTTGTTGAGTGAGCAGTCATTTTCTATGGAAATAGTGTTTTCTGCTGGAAAGATAAGAAGCGATTTTAGGTCAGAAAAGTATTTAGGTGGAAAATTCCTCACTGGCTGGAAAGGTTCCCCCAATCTCCCTTGAGGATGTGGGGAGTCAGGAAGGGAAAAGGAGCAGTAAAGATTTCAACCCAGCTATAAAAGAGGCTCTCAGCACATTCATAAACTAGAACAGCTCCCTCGCCATCGCCCCAGGGACTTCATGGAAACCTCGATAGCTTGCGGAGCGGCAGATTGCGTGTGGGTAGATCAGTATGGGGAGAGAAAGATATATATGGAGATCAACAGTATAGAGAGACGTCAAGCTTTTGGTTCATCTTTTGGGAAAACAGCTGCGTACTTTCCTCCTTGTCCCTTCCACGGGGAAAATTTGGCCCAGAGTGACTAAAACGAGGGTGCCAATGGCACATGCCGGAGCAAAATCACGTTCATAGGAACTAAACAAACCAAGTCCCCTCCTGCTCTGTGCATTTCCAGGGCTGTTCTCTGTCACACAGAAACCTGCTGTTCCAGAGCCACTAACAGGGAACGGGGAGGTCAAGCAAATGTGTGATTTCTCCTCATTTACTGGGCAGGAACAGTGTCTGCTTGCAGAGCTCTGAGGAATCATTCCCACCCACACGCTGGTTCCAACTGACCTCGGGAGAAAGATACCTCTTTAGAAAGATTTACCCTGCTTTTGGGCATGAAGATTGGGTGTTTGCAGAGGTGCTGGGTGGCCCCGTGACCCCGGACATGCTGCAGGGTGACCACTCAGCCCAAGGCAGGGGACCAGGGACTCCGCGTTCTCCTTGCACCACGAGTAGTGAGAAGATCCTCTGCAGGTTGCTTAGGGAGGGTTTGCAGGAGGGCAGAGAAATGCCCCCCAAAAAACCCACAACCAACCCAAAAAACATTTTTCTCCCAGAAAAACCTCATTTAGAGAAGGTTGAAAAGTATGTTGCTGGGAGGGATGTTTTTTCTAGGTCTGACCAGGGAATTAAGGGACTCGGGCTGTCCCCAACCCTGGGCAGAAGGGTCTCTAAAGGGGCAGAAGAAGCAGGAAGGAGAGTATCATGGGGCAAAGGAACTGCTTGTCAAATAACTTGTTAAAAACAGTGCGTTCTGCTTGATTTCCACTCTGGCGATGATGTAGTGTTGGCATGACAGTCTCTGAGGTCTGGTCGCTCACTGACAGCCCAGCTCCCACCAGAATAGCCAAGAATAACCTCACATGGGTGTCATCAATAGCTTGAAAACATGTCAGTGAAAAAAAACAGAGTAAACTGGAGGGAAATTAAGATGCTGTTTGTAAGGACTAATTAGGTGTTGCAGAGCTGCATGGGTAGAGCGGGACCGGCCACCGCAGCAAGGGACCCGTCTGGGGAGGATGCAGCATCCCCAGGGCCAGAGGGATTTAACTGTTCTGCAGGGGATTTAAAGCCCAGAGAGAGAAATATCTGTCAGGGACGATGTATTCAGGATTGATCATGGGCTTGTGTGGATTTCCAGATACACCCCTGAGCTCCTGGTAATGGCCAGGACAGCTGAGCACGAGCAGGATGGGACCACGCACACCCACCTGCCGGCTGCAGCCACGGGCAGCCCTGACATGCCCCAGGGCATGATCCAGGACAGCTCTGGGTGCAGAACCGTCTGCCCAGGGCTGTGCGGGTGCTCAGGGTGCTCCATGGGGAGCGGTCGGATGCGCCCGTGCTGGAGAGACCGAGTGTGACCGTGGCCACATCCAACCTTGGAGACTGCAACTCCCCAGGCTGAGCTGCTCATTTATTTTTTATATCCTCATGACAACCACAGTGCAAGACTGTGAGAAAGGGAGAGGCAGCCTGAGCAGCTGCCATCCCTGGGGAGACGCGGGGACAAGGCACCCGGGCGCCCTGCGAAGAGCCTCTTCCAGCAGATTTCTTCCCCTATTCAGGTCCCACTCTGGAGCAACCAGTCTAACAAAGCCCCTTCCCCGACCTCCTATTTAGCCCTTATCTCCTGGAAAAAAAAAAAAAAAAAAGCCACGTCTACTCATTTCCTACCCCCAGCAGCATCTCTGGAAGTGGGGGCTGCGGAGACGAGCGAGTCCTCACTCCGTCCCTGCGCCCACGGTCGCTGGAAGCGTTGCTCGCTATCAGCTGAGCCTCACTCATTGCAGCCCCAGATGGTTTTCCGTGGGTGGGGACGCACCCCCCCCACCCTCATGCTGCTGCCCAGGGCGGGCAGGAGGGGACAGGAGGGGGTGGTGGGGGCTGGGGGGCTGCTGCTGCACCTGGGGCACTGCATGTGTCACCCCCCAGGGCACTGCACGGGTCACACACCCCCAGGACCTCACTTCCAATGGCAACTCATTTCCTTGGGCAACAACTTGCTCACGCATCCACCCAGCCCAGCCCCGACAGCAGAGATTTGGGGGCTCTCATGGTCTCTAGCACAAAAATGTGTGTTTGTAGGTTTTTAAGCAATTTGGCAAAATGTCCTTCTCCAAAACGCGGGAGATGAAGCAATCTTGCACCGGGGAAGGGCAATGCAAAGCCAACTCCGCCAGCAGCCAGGTCCGGGCTCCTTTCGCAGCACCAGAAGGGACGGTGGGCATCGCTGCCGCTGCATCGTGTGGTCAGAGGGCAGGAGCTCGGGGCACCGCTGCCAGGGGAGGCCTCGTCCCTCCTCGCTAAACAGCTGTTTCCTCTAGAAGCAACAAAATGACTGGGGCAAATTGCATGTAAATCCTCCAACCCAGACCCTCAAAGGCACTTCAGTGTCTGAGCAGTGGAAACGGAGCCTTTAAATCCTTCTGCCTGACCTGGTTCAGCTCCTGCTGCTGCCTGTTCTCCTGCCTGATCTCCTGCAAACCACGCATGGAGGTATTGAAAAGACCTGTGGATGTGGCACTTACCGACAGGGTTTAGTGGTGGACTTGGCAGTGTTAGGTTTACGATTGGACTCAATGATCTTAAAGGTCTTTTCTAACTTAAATGATTCTATGGTTCTATAAATCACATTAGAACGGGCTGCCCAGGGCAGTGCTGGAGTCACCATCCCTGGAGGGTTGAACAGACAGAGATGAGGTTCTCAGGACATGGGGCAGTGCCGGGGCTGGGTTATGGTTGGACTTGATGGTCTTGAGGGGCTTTTCCAACCAAAATGATTCTGTGATTCTACGATGTCTATGAGATGGGCAAGTGTTTATTTCTTGCATTGAAATTCACTGCTAGAATAAGTAAAAACAGGAAGAAAATGTTCACTTTGTCGCAGTGAGTCCCCCGTTGTTCCTCGCCCTGGGGTTGTCCCTTCTGGGCTGCGTTGTTGGTGTCACCGCTGCAGGTCACCCCACTGCAGGGAGAGCATCGCTGTGGGACGTGGGGACCCACACATCCCCGGCTGCAAGGGCAGAAGGGAATGAGTCAGAGAGGAAAAGAGGGGGAGGGAGGTGGCTTATGAAAAGTCCCAGTTGTTACAGATAGATGAAGGAAAAAAAAAAGAGGAAAAAACAAACCAGAAGTGCCCCCGTGCTCCTGAGAAGCCCCCGTGGAGGAGGGTGACGTAAGGGCAGCCTGTGCTTCCCACCCCACTGCCCCAGCGCTGACACATGCGCCAGCTCGAGGGTCCCCAGCGCCTCCCGCGTGGGGCAGCGGGGACATCTGCGGCAGCCCTGCGTGACCGGCGGGAGGATGCTCTGGGATGGGGCTTCTCCGGGAGCTGGAGCGAGCTGAGTCCTGGTGGAGCTGGGACACGACGTGTCGCCTCGTCAGCATTTTGAGAGGAGGAAAGCCAAGAAAAAACGTGGAAATGGGACCCATTTGAAAGAGCCAAAGGTGGCTCTTTCGAAGCAAAGGAAATGTTTTATTTTAGGGGGGACTGAGCACTGTGGGGGGACGCTGTGGCTGCTGCCTGCAGGATGCAGCAGAAGCTGAGGGGAAACCTTCTGATCTCTGAACGGCCTGAAAGGAGCTTGGAGCCAGGGGGGGTCGGGCTCTGCTCCCCAGGAACAAGCGCCAGGAGCAGAGGAAATGACCACCATGGCTGCAGGAGGGTTTGTGCATGGTCAAAAAGTGAGTCTGTACTTGACACAGGCGTCTCTGAGCATACGTGAGGCAGGCTGGCGGGATGGAGAAGGTCACCAAAAGGGGTGACAGAAGGACATCGTGTCCGAGCAAGGACCAGCGGGACAGCCCCGCTGCACCCCAGAGAGCTCACATCCCCCGGGACCATGGGTCACCCTCTCTCTGACCAAGCTGCAAACAAGAAGATGACATTAATTCTTTTCTTTTTTTTTCTTTCTTTTTTTTTTGAAAGACCGGTTTGCGGTTTTTTATCCCTGAAAAACGCCTGCAAAGCTGCAGAGACGTGTATGTGTTACAGGAGCACGTGTTGGAACGAGGTTAGCTGGGGCGAGGCTGCTCCGCTGCCTTGGGGAGCTGCTGGAGATACAGTCTGTTCCCACTCACATCCACGGGTATTTATAGATACAGATGTTTCTCTAGCAGTGGGGTTCAAGCTTGATTTTTTTTTTTTTTTTAATTACTCTCTGTCTTCCTTCACATCCCTCCTTTGCTCTTCAAAGCAATGCTGAAGGTAAAGAAAGTAGCTCCAGAAACCCGCGGGGAGGCTGAGGAGTCACTTCCCACCCCAGGGTTTTAGAAATAAGTAACAAGCGCCAGGACCAGAGGAAACGGCCTCAAGTTGCGCCAGGGGAGGTTGAGGTTGGATCTGGGGAACAATTTCTTCCCCAAAGGGCTGTGGGGCACTGGAACAGGCTGCCCAGGGCAGTGCTGGAGTCACCACCCCTGGAGGGTTGGACAGACAGACATGAGGTTCTCAGGACATGGGGCAGGGCCAGGGGTGGGGAACGGTTGGACTCGATGATGTTAAAGGTCTTTTCTGACCAAAATGAGTCGTTGCAAAGCTGGGACGTGGTGTGTCGCCTCGTCAGCATTTTGGAAGGAAGGAAGCCAAAAAAAAAAAACCAGAGTGGAAATGGGACACATTTTTAAGAGTCAAAGGTGCAAGTGACTGTCAGAGCAAATGTTTCCACTCCATGCTCAGCCCTCTGGGTTATTCTGAGCTGGGAGGCTCAGCTCCCCCTTCCTTGAGCCAAATGATTCTATGGTTCTATGACATTTGGGTATAACTGATGAGCCGTTTGCTCCCCGCTATAGAAGGTTTTCTCAGCCTTGACACTTGCCCATCACTGCGGGGCTCTGCTCAGCTCAAACACACACACAAGAGCCGAGCAGATGATGCTCACCCATGAGCATCACCAAGTAGCTGAGATTTCACAGCTCAGCTCATTCCTCCTGCTGCTCTAACCCCACTGATTCCCCAGCATCTTCCTACCCCAGGGAAGGTGGGTTGAACATCTTGGGAAAGAGAAAAGCTCCACTGAAATGAATCTCTGCCCCAGAGGGACGGTGCTGGGCAATGCTGCCTTTGCCTCTGAGCATTATCTTCAGAGGCTAGGCAATGGCTCTGCTCCACAATTAATTATACATGCTCTGTGGTCCGTCTGGGAGGCATTAATGGGTCCAGATGTGGATCAGGGGGCTCTGCGTGGCACTGCAAACATGCTGGAAGTCCAATTTGGATTTCCCCGGGTGCCTCATTTAAATGAATTATGTAAACGCTTTCCCCTCCTCTTTTGAGCAAAAGCCAGTCCGGCTGCTGCCCTATGTGTTAATCCCATGAATAAAATAAAAAGCCAAGGGAGACCATGCACTAGAGAGAATAAAAGGAGGCTGTGGGGCCCCTGGCAGCGCCAGCAGCACCTGGGAGCTGAGGTGGGTGAGCCAGGGTGGAGGGTGCAGGGTGCTGGATGCAGGGTACAGGGTGAAGGATGCAGGAGGCAGCGTGCAGGGTACGGGGTGCAGGCAGGGTATAGGTTGCAGACAGAGTGCAGACTACAGGTAGCATGCAGGGCGCAAGCAGGATGCAGGGTGCAAGCTGGGTGCACTGTGCAGGCAGGGTGCGCAGGGTGTACTATGCAGACAGGGAGCAGGGTGCAGGGGGCGCTGTGCAGACAGGGTGCAGGGAGCACTGTGCAGACAGACAGACAGGGTGCACCGTGCAGACAGGGTGCAGGCAGGGTGCAGGGAGCACTGTGCAGACAGACAGACAGGGTGCACTGTGCAGACGGAGATCAGGGCTCGGGCCCCAGCGCGCGCTGCCAGCACCCCCTGGTGGCGGGAGCGGCCCCGCTGGGCCCCGCCCGGCCCTGCCCGTTCCTGCCCCTCCCGGGGAGGGCGACAGGCACCTCTCGCCCCCTCCGAGCCCCCGCCACAGTGCGCACCCACCTGGGATGCAGCTCCCCCAAAGGCTGCACCCCTTCGCGGGTGCACCCCAGCATGCGATGCACCCCCTCTCAGCACGGCGCGTACCCCACCGTGGTGCTCACCCCCTCCCTATGTGCACCCCGTGTTGTGCACCGCGTGTTGTGCACCCCACTTTGCTCACCACCACTGCCCACCCTGCAGGTCATGTGCCCCCCCCAGCAGCGCCTCTCGGGGTGCCGCGGGCTGGCAGCAGGGTCCAGGGCTCCAAAGCGCACCCCAAAGTGATGCCCCCCCTGCCTGCACACACGGGCAGCCAGCTGTGCCCTCACCCCGGCATTAGGGTGTTTAATACCTCCCCCTCCCGCACACCCAACGCACACGTTAGGAAACACCCCAGAAGGACAAATCCACCAGATTTATTCCAAACGAGACTTACATTAAGGAGGCAAAGCGCTGGGGCAGCGCAGCCTGTGGGAAAGCTGACCCGTGCTCCAGCGAGGACCAGGGACGTGTCCTGCGGGGACAGCCGGGCAGGAGAGGCTCCCCCGAGGAGCTGGAGCCACCGCCGAGGCTGGGGGGATGCAGCGGGACATCCGCCTCCAGACACAAATCCCCGAAATTCATTTACATCCCAGCTGTTTGGGGAGGCAACACCAGCCAGTGCCCAGGTCCCCAGAGCCCCCTAAAAAGGCACCACGGTCCCAGGGTGCCAAGGGAGATGACAGCAGCTGGTGAAAACCAAACCCTCCCAAGGCAAGGCGGTGGTCTCCACTAGAAGAAGAGGCACCACCAAAGGCACTACACAAACACAGGGATGATAAGAGCTTTAAAAACATCCTCAAATCTTTCTCAGCCCTTGCTGATTGTCCCTGCTTGGCACTTCGTCTCTTTCAAGTTAAAACAGAAGACCTGCAAGAAGGCACAACCCAGCAGAGGTGTTCCTGCGTGCAAAACGCGAGGCTAAGGCAGAGCTGGGGCTGTCCCCGGCCTCGAGGGACAAGGCCACGAGGGCTCCGAGCCGGCGGCGGGATGCCACCTCAGCTGAAGTCCCGGCCTGGCAGCACCAGTGGAGCCACCAAAGTCCAGAGGTAGAGCAGGAGCCCGGCCCAGCTGGAGCAGATCTTCACCCACACGGCCGTCCAGGGGCTCGTCAGCACCTGCAAGCTCTCGTCGGGCCTGGAACAGCAAACGAGCGGGTGGCACCCGTCACTGCGCCAGACGGGTGACGTCCCCCTGCTCCCCCCATGTCCCCGGGATCCCGGCTGCAGCCAAGGATGCTGCAGGAGGGAGCCGGTGACCCCAGGCACGACCTGCCACAGACAGCCCTATGCTACCTCAAAATAATTAACACTGATTAGAGTGACTGATAAGTGGGCTTGCACAGGGATGCATCTCAGCAAACAGCTCTGCCCAGCGCAAGAGCATGGAGGACATCGGGAGAAGGGGACACAGAGGAAGGGGGACAGTCCCCGGTCACCGCAGGAGCTCTGCCCACCTGTACCAGTTGGTGAGGGTCATCATGATGTACAGGGCAGCGAGGAGGAGGCAGAGGTGGAAGAAGGTGTAGTTGTAGGACACGCCGTCCTGCTCGTTGTCGTAGGCGCGGTGCAGCCCGTTCTCCACGGCCGCCGCCTCGCCGCCCGCCCCAGCCACGCTTTCCTCCGTCAGCATCAGCTTGTTGACCTGCGGGTGGTCCGAGGAGCGGACGCTGCGGGCAGAGGGACGGCAGGCTCAGGGCTGCCTGCCCGCGGCCTCCTCGGCTGCCCCCCCGGCCCGAGCTCAGCCCCCCATGCCTGGGGACAGCTTTGCAAGAGACACTCAGCGACAAAAGCCCCAGACCAAGCTGTGACCTCCCCTCCAGTGTCACCTTTCCCTAAAAGCCTCCCAATGCCTCTCCGCTCCAGGCAGGCAGAGGGACAGTGCCGTCCCCAGGGACATAACCAAGTCCTCACCTGATGAAGAGGGCGCAGAGGATGAAGATGATCAGCCCCACGATGCTTGGGGCGTCCCACCAGGTTGTCACCGGCTGGGTGGCTGTCGCCGAGCTGGTGCTGTTCCTCACCAGCAGCGTGGGGTTACACGTCGGGGCTGAGCGGACACACACAGGGGGTTCAGCACCTTTCTCCAGAGACCCAGGGGGCAAAGCACCCACCCCAGTGTGTGGTCCTGTCCCACGCACCCCGCTCCCGAACCCAAGGCCACATCCTGCTTACTCGGTACATTGGCCAGGGCGGACCAGGTGACGTAAATGGTGTAGAGGGTGATGAGAGACGCCTGCAGCAGTCCCGAGTGCGGCTGAGCATCCTGCAAACGCAACGGCGGGTGCTCAGGCCTGGTCCTGTACCCTGCGGAGACACAGCCACCGGCCTCCTAGGTGTCCCCCCCGTCACCTCACCTGGATCTTGGGCAGGATGGACACGGCAGAGACAAAGAAGCAGAGGATGAGGTTGATGCTGATGAGGACCTTGCCCTCCGTGCAGCCCTCGGGCTTGGTGTAGTAGATGTAGAGCAGAACTACAGCCGCAATGGAGGCGGCGTAGAAGGTGAAGGTGACGATGCAAAGGGCTGGGGGAGGAAACAAAAAGAAAAGAGGGTGGAGCAGAGCCTCAGGTCACCGCCAGCTCAGTGTCACCCACCCCCAGGATGAGTTCCCCCACCCCTGAACCCTCTGCGGTGCCACCGTACCCACCTGCGTACCAGCCCTTGGCATTGCTCTCGCCCGCGTTGCGCAGCCACAGCTGGCTCCAGGAGTGGGCGAAGTCGATGAGGAGAACGAGCTGGATGAGGATGAAGAGGAAGGAGCCGACCACGCCAAAGTAAAACCAGACTTGGAGGGCAAGAGAAAAGCCAGTTAAGAGCAGGAAAAAATGGGAATTTGCCAGCTCCATCCTGGGTTTGACCCTGTGCTGAGGGTTAACCCAGCGGGCAGGGCGGGCAGGTCCTCACCTGAGGTGAAGGCACCATCAGGGATGTAGAAGGCCCCCACCGTGATCCCCACCAGCACCAGGAACTTGAAGAACCAGAAGCTGCGGGAGGAGAGAGACGGCACGGTCTGCAAGCGGGAGCCCAGCGGGGAAGGGGGCTCTGTGTCCCCCCCAGGGACGGACACTCACCCGTTCTGCACGGCGGCTCGCGGGTCCTTGCTGCTGCGCACGCACACCATGATCAGCGCGAAGAGGAAGAAGAAGGCGGCCATGGCGAAGCCCATGCGGTACACGGCTTTGTGGCCCAGGAAGCTGCTGCAGTTGACGTGGTTCTGGATGCCCAGGACCGACTCGCTGCCTTCACAGAAGCCAGGGAGCTGCAAAGGTGACAGGAGGGTGAGCATCACCCCAGCATCCCACACCCACCACGAGCCCTGGTGCCACCAAAGATGGGCCAGCCCATGACTGCTCCAATGCCACCTGTGAAGCAAATGGTTGGCCCGCTTGGGGACAGCGTGGGGGTGACACAGCTAAAGCCACCCTGCAGGTCAGTGGAAAGCTGGGATGAAACCAGCATTTCCCAAAAAGCCCAGCCCAGCCCTCGCATTAGCTCTGCTGGGAGACCACCGGCTGAAGTCCCACCTCCGTGACTTGCAAGTCACTTGGCCAGTTGAACCCAAAAATGGGATGTCTCCTGCAACACGTTTGGGAAAACCAGATAACGCATGAAATCATCTTGCTGCATTTTCTCCTCCATGGAAAACCAGGGTTAATAACACCCTCTCTCAGTGAGATGCTCAGAAAAAAAAGGAATAGAATCAACATAAAGCCCCAAAAATTCACTTTCTGATTCAGCCTCATGTACCCACCACAAACTAAACCTCTTCCCCATTACAACCAAGCCCAGCGACTTCCGGGAGTTATTTACCTTGTACAGCTCCTTCTCCACGCCAGGGATTATCATAATGATGGACACGAGGGTGCCGAGGAAGAGGAAGAAGGTGAAGAGGAGGCGGGAGACAGTGGAGTTCTTGGCCGAGGGGCAGCAGCCGCAGAGCAGGCAAGGCGCGGAGCCGCAGAGACAGGACGCCTGCAACGAGAGCATCCCCGTGTCAGAGAGGCCGAAATTTGGCCTGGAAAATGGTGAGGTTTGTTGTTGTTTAAGAGACTGTTGGATTTGGGGGTTGACCTCTGGGAAAGCTGCAGGTAGACGAGTTGGTTTCTAGGAGGAGGTTTTTGGGAGCCCTCAGCATCTCTGGAGCCTGACGGAGGTTTGTTTTCGAGGATGACTCTTACGTGGCCAAGCTCCACAGCTGTATTTCAGGTTTTACAGCCTCTTGCAACCATAGGAAGACTGCCGAGGTAACGGGGCACAGCAGCCCCGTCCCACTGACCTTCTTGGTGACACGCGAGAGTCCCATGTCACCAGGAGCCTTTTTTCATGGCTCCTGGTGCCCTTCTTGGGTCCCCCACCTCTAAGATCCTTTGCAAAGGAGCCCTGTGCCACACACTAACCCGACCTGCTGCCTGGGCACCTCTTGATTTTAGCCTTTTTCTTTAAAAACAAGTGGGTTAAGAGCAAGGAAAATCCTCCCATGTTAAGGACATGCTCTGATACACCTCCCTGAAAAGTCTTTCAAAAACGCCCCTAAGTATGAACACGGCCAGCGGCCAAACAGCGGGATGGAAAAAGCCAACGAGGGAAGCGGCTGCAGAGCGAGAGCGGTGGAGTAACAAGGAAGTATCGGTTTTCAGCCACTGTAGATGAAAGATTAACCTCTCCAGTTTCGCTATCCACTTCCTCATTAAATCCAGCTCACCTCCTGCACGACTTGCACGTCGTGGCTGTTCCGCTCCCTCCTCGGCCTGGGGGCTGGGAGAGCGTGGATGGAGCTGGACAAGCGCTGTCCACCCAGCCAGGGAACAACGTGAACACAACTACCCCAACCCAACACCAACCCAACTACCCCAAGCCAACTACACCAGCTCAACAAAACCAGCCCAACAACACCAGCACAACAACACATCTTCTGCAAGCTGCCTTTACCCCAGCAACACCCAGGATGCAAAGACTGAGTCAAGCCAACGCAATGCTGAGCAACCGGTCTTTGCCTCCTGTTAAATTAACAACCCAGCAGGTTAATCAGTACCAAAGCCACAGGGCCAGGCACACGCTTGGGAGGCTGGTGGCTCTCACGCCTGGCAGGTGGCTTTGCATGGGTACAATGATGCCGACAGTCCCCAGGAGGTGCCCAAACCACGACGGGGGCTGCACGAGCCCCAGCGTTCACTCTGGCTTGGGCTGGGCTCTGCTGGCAACAGCCTGCCCCCAGGGAAGGCAGCTCGGGACGACCGCGCTGCTCATGGCAGCGCTGGGCAGAGGCTGGCAAGAGAGGCGGAGATGGGGTGGTTGGTTTTGGTTTGGTTCTTTCTCCGTGTTGTGGTTTTTCAGTTCAGAACGGAGCTAAAACATCCTCCTTAGTCCACCAGCTCCACTGGAAGGAGGAGGAGAATTGAATCTACTCTGTTACCACAGCCTGGGCCAGAATCATTTTTTGGGGGAAAAAATCCAGAATTAGGCCAGAACCTCCCCATCCCTGCTCTAGAGTAACTCCCAGGTTTTCTGATACCTGCCCTTAAGGAAAAGTATTGGATGCATGTTGCAGACAGAGGCCTTGCAGACTGCCCTCCATCTGATCTTACGTTTCAAAAGCTCCTGGTCGTTAAACCTCCAGAACTTTGAGATCACGTTGTGAAACCAGCCCCATTCCCAGGCCGGTGCCTCCTGGGTCGGTGTCACCGCCCTGCCTGGCCCTGTGCCCGCAGGTGAGGCAATGCCAGGAACGGCAGCACCGGCCGTGGGCAGCTGCTGCGTCACCGGGCACAGCATCCGGATCCTGCACCCCATGTCACTGGGCACAGCACCCTGCATCACACGCCCTGCACCCGCCCTGGGCCATGGCACCCACACACAGCAGCCCCACCTGCAGACCTGCATCCCCTGTCCCGGCTCCTTCTTACTCCATCTCCGGCCTCCTGCTTTGGGGCTCAGCAGTGAGAACCAGGCAGGACCCCCAGCCTCTCAAGCATCACATGGGTGCAGCAGCACTGGACCCCTCAGTATATAAGAGCAGGGGGGCCAGGACCACCCTGCTTCCCCAGGGGCAGCAGGGCATCACCCCGCCGGCTCCCCACATCCCCCAGGTGCACTGGGGCACAGCACCCCAGGCACCCTCAGACTCCATCTTCCTCTCAACCGTGACATTCACGAGCCTCAGAATTATCTGGGGTGAACCCCCTGGGTCTCCCCTGGATACCCCAGGGGGCTGTGGGATGCCCTGCTCCGGGTGTCCCTCACATCCCCCCAAACACAGAGGGGTGCATCGATCCAGGGGTCCCCTGCATCCCCCTGGGCGCCCCTGCACCCCCCCAGGCACAGACGGGTGCATCCCCCGGGGGTCCCCTGCACCCCCTGGCTGCAGCGCGGCGCACCCTCCGCCCGCATCTCCTCCGTCTCCCCAGGGGTATCGGGGCACATCCCGGGGTGTCCCTCGCATTTCCCTGGGCCTCCCCTGCACCTCCCATCCGGACCCGCAGCAGCACCGACTCGCCCGCCCCGGGGCCGCGCCCGCCGCTGCGGTGCGGGGATCGGCCGCAGCCCCGTTCCGCACCCCGCTCCCGTCCCGCTCCCGCCCCGCAGCCCCGGCCGGGCACTCACGCAGCTGAGCAGGGAGCAGACGCCCAGACAGGCCCCCATGGTGCGGCCACCGCTCCCCGCTCCCTCCGCGGCCGCGCCGGCTCCGCCCGGAGCGGCCCCGCGGCTCCGGCTCGGGGCGGGCGCTGCCGCCTCCCCCGGGGCGGCCCCTGCGGCGGCGGGGCGGGGCCCTCCCGACCGCCGGGAATCCGCTGCATCCCCCCCCGAGCCCCTCGGAGCGGGGAAGGGGCTCCTCGGATCCTCCTGCACCGTTTAGCGCCGAGGGGACCCCGCCGACAGCGGGAGCCCGGCCCGGAGCGGGGGCTCGGGGATGCCCCGGGGCTGGGGGTGCTGCCCACGCACCCACCGCGGGAAGGGGTTGGCTCCTCAGAAGGCAGCTCGGGGTCCCAAGGCGTGTTTTGGGTGTGTTCACTGTGAACTGGGTTCCCTTGGAAAGGCCGGGTCAGGTCCCCACCAACACACGTCCCCAGAGCAGCTGACAATGCTGTGGGGACCTGGGGTCGCCTGGCACCTGGATCCCAGTGAGAAGTTAACGAAGCCCTGTGATTTTCTGTCATTGATGCAGCTTGTGCAGGTAGATACGACCTTGCTGAGGGCTGCTGATGGGAGACGTGGGGTCAGCAACAGCATTTGAGGCCCAGAAAGCGCAGAGTGCTGGGCTGCTCCTGGCCATCAAGTCCTATAAGTCCAGTGCACCATTCCTCTCCAACACACATACCGGCTCCAGTACACCACCCAGCTGCAGTACATCACACCACCCAGCTGCAGTACATCACACCACCCAGCTCCAGCACACCACCCAGCTGCAGTACATCACACCAACCAGCTCCAGTACACCAACCAGCTCCAGTACACCACCCAGCTCTTCCTTGCTCCAGCCTTTCCCTATGGTCTCTGGCACCTGGGATTCCTGAAAGTTGCTCTTGCAAGTAAAGAAGCAAAGGCAGCATTCAGTTCTTCAGCCTTTCCTGTGTCTTGTGGCACTGGGTCCCCCATCTCATGGAGCAACGTGACCATATTTTTCCTAGTCTTCCTTTTGTCATCTATGTACTTATGGCAGCTCTCCTTGCTGTCACCTCCCAGCTCCAGCAGACCCACCAGCTCCAGCAGACACTGGCTCCAGCACAGCTTCCATCTCCAGCACATCTACCAGGCTGAACAAACTCCCCCTGTGGGACTAGACCCCGGGCGAGAGGGGACAAGGGACACACGGTGCCAAGGGTGGGAGCTGGAGCTGGGTGGGCAGCGGGTTTCCCTGCCTGACTGGTGTCTGGCACGTCCACCCGGAGCAGCGAGTGCTGCCCTGCTGCTGGCGTGCATAATTCAGGGGCTGAGATAAACTGGGATGTGCTAGCCCACATCCAGACCCTAAATTTAGACAGCGGGGAATGTACGTGAGTATGCGGCAGCAGGCAGGATTTGGGGGGCACAGAGCTGTGGCAGGCAGGAGCCAATGTGTCCCCTGTGTCCTTGAGGCTGAGGAGGGTGTCACACTTCTTGCTTCAAAGGTAAAGCTCCGGGGTTTGGCTTCTGTTGGCACAAATTAAAAAAAAACCAGCTCTACTCTGTGGGCTCCCAGAAGCTGCCAGCTGGTTGCACCCTGCAACAGGAGAGGTCAGTGCCCATAAATTGCTCACTGATGTCAGCGGAGCTCAGGTTGCTTTTCTCTTTGGGAGGTGGCCGGGGGGTGGCTGGGGCCCTGCCTGGTCTGGCTGTGTGCGGGCACGGGTCTGGCAGCGCCTGCGGGACAGGCAGTGGCCTTGGGGACGCGATGGGCTGGTGGCAGACACAGCACTCGGCTGGGAGTGGGGGCTCTGGATGGTCCCATCCCTTCCTGGTTGGATACCCAAGCCCCGTAACACCTGCAGCAGGAATGTCCTTCAGTCCTTGTCCTCCAGGAAGGGCAAATCGGATGGAGGGGGGTTTGTGCCCTTGGTCCTGCTGTCCCCATGTGCCTTGTAGGGATGTGAGCCTGTTGGCATGCAGGGGACAGAAATCCCACCGGCTCCGTGGACCCTGGACGGACCGATCCTCCTCACAGTCCCCTCATCCCCTTTAGTGATGCCACCAGATGGCAGTGCCAGTATGAGACCGGTGCACACAGCTGCGGGCAGCGGGGACAGTGGCTGGGGACAGTGGCCGGGGACAGTGGCTGGTCTTGGTCCCTGCCCGCTCCTGCATGGCCAAACAGGGCCCCTGCCAGGAGGGACAGGACACCCCACTTGTGTCACAGGGGTGTCCCCACACCTGGCTTTTGCTGGTGAGCAGCAACCATGCCACTGCCGTCACTAACAGCATCAGCCCCTCACTGTCACCTCTCGGGAGGTGACATGTCTGCAGTGACAGCTGCTCCAGGGCTGGAGCTGGACCTGGCAGGGCAGGCAGCAATGTCACGAGTGACAGAGCTGTGACAGTCCCCCCTGCACCGAAGGACATGCTGCTTTTACATCACCCTGCACACAGGGAAGATGAAGGATGGGAGATGAACCCAGGGACGCGTGGCTGCCTCCAGCACCCCTGCAGCAGGAGCCCCCAGCCTGTGTCCCACTGCTCAGCAGGGCTGGGAGCACCCTTGCCCATGGATCCCTGATAAAACACCTTTTTTTCTGCTCAGCCTCTCCCTCTGCTACTTCTCCTGCATCACTCAGCATCCCTGAAGCACAAGGGGACATTTTCTTTCCCCTTCCTCCTGTCTCTGGTTCATTAGGGGCCAGGGGATTGTTTTCTGCCCACTGTGGGGGGGTTATAGGGCTGGGGGTGGCCCCAGACTGGCAGCACAGCTTGCCAGGGGTGCCCTCCCACCTAGGGACCCGGGGGGGAAAGAAATGATCTCATGTGACAGTATCTGGGACAATACCAGCTTAGCAGTGGGCGCAGCCAGAAGGGCTCCTGCTGAGCCCGAGCGATGCTACTCATGGATGAACCAACATTATGGTGATTAATAATAATTAATAATCAAGTCTGTATTTGGAAAATCAGCTGAATTCATCAAGCACCTTTCCTCCTGAGCATCATCTAGTGCAGGCAAATGCAGGCATGGTGTAAGGTGCGTTTTTGGTGTGATGATTTGGGGTTTGACAAACCCCAGGTCCACGGGGTTGTCCAACCTCCATCGCCCTGGTGGTTGGCCCCGCTCCTGGATGGGGCTTTTAGGGCGCCCAGGACCCTCAGCCACCAGCTGCCAGCAAGGATGTCACAGCTTGGTGTTTTGGGTGCTCTGGGGAACTGCTCCAAGATCTCTGGGCACTGCTTGTCTGTGCTGGGAGGTGTGGGGGTCCCCCTGCCCTTCCTGCACTGTGAGAGGCCAGGCGAGGGGGGCAGCGATGAAGCTGCCCCCCGTTTACTGCCAGCTGTGTATTTTCTCAGCCCCCCGACGAGAAGGGGGACAGGCACAAAGCCAGGCTGGGATGGGAAGGACAAATGCAAAAGTCCTGCAATTGCAGCATCTCCCTCCCCCGTTGTCTAAGGATGTCTTTGAGTCAGGGAATTAGTTTTCTGCTAAGCTCTTCTGTAATAAACAGGGACACGGGAGGACTTGCAATGGGTGATTGCTTGGCCTTTAATTACAGACAGAGGTAAGGTGGTCATGGTCACAGGAGCCAGGATTCAAACCCAGTGGAAACGAGGGGGTTGATTTCCAGGAGCACCATTGCAGGCACCTGCAGAACCTTCTGCACTTGAGCTCCAACTTTGGCCCTTTTGTTCACCAGGAGCCTCCCGTCCTGCAGCACCGCAGGCTTAGCAGCAGAATACATCTCAAATGCATCAGCTCAACCGAGGAGCCTGATGTAGATCAAGAAAACCCTCAGAATGTAGTGATGGGCATCCTACCTGCTGGCATTGCCGCTGGGAAACCCACTGAGAATTGCATTTGGGACCCTCTTTGAGGACATTTTGCCAGTTTGAGATGTCTTAAAGGCCAGTGGGGTGACGCGGGGCTGTCATGGCTGGTGGTTTCTGTAATGGGCCATCACCAAACCTCTCGCTTGGTCTTGTCCACGAAGCCTCTCCCAGCCAGAAAAGCAAAGCACTGCAAGGCCAAGAAATGCTGGGCACCCTCTGTCCTTGAAGCTTGATTTAGCGACTGGCTGGAAAAGCTTCGGCATTTCCCTGCTGAGTTTGGACAGACGCTGTTTGTCTTCCTGGTGGCGGTGGCCAGATGCCTGGTGGGTGATGGATGAGAGTGTCACACAGGAGTTTCTGCACTGACACAACTGCTGGGAAGGAAAATCTGGGGAGGAGGTGACTCCACTGTGAGCTGAATATCCCCCCCGTGGCACCAGGATCTGAGTCAGTGGGGTAGGGAGGCTGGGGGAGGAAGAAGCAGGGGAGAGTTTGATCTGAAGGTGTCCTTGGTCCCCCAGGCGGGACGACCTGGCTCTCCTGTCATTCCCAGTCTGCAGCCTCCACACCGCTGGGTACTTCTGCGCTAGGTCTGAGACCCCCAATTTACTTTTCCGGCACCCAAAGTTTCTGACCTTCCTCCAAACTCCAGCACAAGAGCCCCTGAGCCCCTCACCTGCATTTTTCAACATCCCCTGTGTGACGGGGTGTCCCCAGTGCCACCCAGGCATCCCAGCTGCCGGGATTGCAAATTTGGGATGCCTGTGGAAAGCTGCGTATGGCGCAGGCAGTTTTCGAGCCTGTTCATTTTCAGCCTTAATGATTCTTCCTTTTGGAGGAATGGCTAATGAGCCATGGGGATCCAATTAGATTTCTCCAGTCAGCCTTTTGCCTCATTCCTTGCTGTTTAAAACAAAAAGAAAGAAAAAAAACCCCACGAGCGCCGGCATGGAGACAATTAGATCAGTGTCTCCTTAATGAGTTCACGGCTCCGGCAGCAATATCTGTCTTTGACAGGAGAGACAGAAACAGAGCTGCACCCGTGGCAGAGCAATCCATGGGGTGGGAGCCATGTTCCCCCCTTTGCAGACCCTTTGTGGGGTGCAGGGGAGCTCACAGGGTCCTCATCAGGTTGGGGTTTGCTCCCTGCACCAGATGCTTTGCACAACACCCACATGGATCCCCAGAGCCACCTGGCTTTTTTATTAAGTGCAGCAGCATCTGGGGTTTTATACCATGTTTCTACCGGATCAGGGATGCTGATAAAGCCCAGCTGCTCTCCAGGATAAAATATCCCAATTTGGGTGGGAGGACCCCAGGAAAGCCCAGGGTGGGAGAGAAACGGGGCCACCAAAGCAAGGACAAGCGATGAGATGCCATTGGGAGCATCAAAGCCACGGTGATGCTCACCTGGATGGGGACGAGACACTGCGGGGGGGAAGATGCCAGCAGCGAGGACATCCTTGTCCCCCCCGGTGCTGGCAGACCCCTCTCCTGGCCGCGGTTGTGGCCGTGCTGCCGAGCCCCACGTGCCCCTGCCGAGCAGATTTTGCTTAGCTGCCTGGGCTATATTTAGCTGCCTGTAAAAGGGGATAGCGAGCAGCGCTGGAGCCAGTGGCACAGCTAAGAATGTCAACGTAAAAGCAGCCAGGGATAAAAAAAGCCCAGCCCGGGCTCTGGGAGCTTTACACAAATCCCTCTGGCTGCCGGAGGCGGAGGCAGTGAACAGGCAGTGAACAGGCAGGGCTGCAGGCAGTGAACAGGCAGGGCTGCAGGCAGCGCCTGCATTCCCGCCGGGTGATGGCTACTCGGTCAGTTAGCAATTTGCCTGCGGTGATTTGGGCTGATTTGGCTGGTTTACAGCACCCCAGCATTCAGCCAGACAGTGAGGGTCTGCCGGGGGAGAACGGGGCCTGAAGTCTGGTGGTTTTGGTTAAATCCCAGGGCTTTTGTGGCAGGCATCCCCCTCTGCTGGCAGGGGACAGTTTGTGAGGCTCCCCGCATCCCCATCCATGCAGCTGGAAGTTACTGGAGCATGAACAACAGATCTGAGCTCTTTTTTTGCCCATGAAGATGTGTTTTGGGATGCTTTCTTTATGCCCAGTTAACTCCACCAAACCTTTCTTCCAAAGGCTCATCTCGCCACCCTGATCTGGTCTCTTAAAGCCAAAACCGGGCAAATCCCACCATGTCCCAGCCATTATTTTGGTTGAATTTTCCCATTCTGCTGGGAATGGCAAAGTTGCAGCTGAGTTGCAAAGACCTGTGCAACTCATTGCAGGTATTCCAGCTGCCTTGATCCACAGAAATAGGAAATACAGCCCATGTGCGGTCCCCCATTGCGGAGGGGGTGCGCGGGGCTGTGCTCGGACCCAGGGGCTGCTCGACTGCACGGCACAGGGGCAGGAGGTCTCCATCACCCGCATCGCGTCGTGTCTGGGGGGAGATGGTGCTGCGGAATCACTGTGCCCTGCAAAGGACGGTGCAGCGAGCTCAGCTCCAGATGGCTGAGTACCCGGAGCAACGAGGATGCCAGGGAAGGACATTGCTGTCTGCTGTGACCTTAACGTCCCCGTCGAGGCAGCACGGAGATGTCCAGACTTTCCTCTCAGTGGGACGCTCCACCCTACCTGGTGACAAATTGCCTCCCTGGGAGGTGTTTGCTGGTGTTTTCCCTCTAATATTAAATCCTCCAGGCAATGAGATGCTCTCACTGCCTTCGGCCTCTGAGATTGCATGGGCAGGATAGTTTTTCTGAAGGGCCAAGCAGGTTTTCTGCAGATCCAGGGCTGGTTCCCCCACGTAGGGGTGGCCCCAAGGCTGTGTCCTGCCCAGGCTCATGGAAAGTGTCTTTCCCCAGCCAGGGAACAACCTGCAGGTCCCCAGACCCTGTGACCCATGTCCCAAAATAGCACCTTAACAGAGGGACTGACGCAGCCCAGGGGAAAGCTCAGCTCAGGAATAACCTTTCCTCCATGTCACCTATATACCCAGGGAGAAATCAGGGTTTAAACTGGACTGGAAATTGGGAAGATACATCTAAAAGAGGAACAGCAAAGTGCTGCTCTCCCTGGGAGGTGACTTTTATCGCAGGTCAGAGCCCGCAGTGCTGGGCGGGCGAGTGGAGAACAGCACTGCTCCTCCCTGCCTGCACCTCCCTTTTTTAGGAGAAAATAGGATTTAAAGCAGGTGGCAGAGCAGGAAGCAGCATCATTTCCCTGAAGGATAAAGCGAGATCTGTCCAGATGCTTGGGAGGGCTCGAACAGTATATTTTAGGTCCCTCATCAGCAGGGATGCTCACGCTGCTGGGAGCACGCTGGGAAGAGGAACCCAATGCCTGCAAAGCCCAAGAGCAAAGCAACCTTTGTTCCCTAGTCGGTGCAGTACCGAGCACCACAGCACAGCCCGGTATCAACGCTGAACAGGTCCTGCCTGATCTGGGAATAAGTTTTCCTTTCCCAGCTGCTGCACCAATATGTTTTTGCATCGCTGGAGCTTGTACTCAGGAGTTTTGTGAGCTTCAGCTGGGAGTTTGGGGTCCTGATGCTCCCCATGTCCTGGATGCAGGCAGGTCTGGAGAGGTTCTTTGCTGCCATCAATGCACATGGAGGGACTTGCACACTTCTTGCATGCCTCAGTTTCCCCAGCTCCCCCAGCCCAGCCATCCCCAAAGGCTCACACTGGCAGAGAGAAGTGCTGAGCCTGGGTGGGAATGGGGACTGTGCTGTAGCTCTCCCTGGGCAGAGCATCCCTTGGGAACAGCTGGATGAAGAGGCACCCACCCCAGGGTGCTCCAGCAGGACCCTCCCCAACCACCCTGGGCTTCCCTCCTCTCCCTCCCCATCCCCGCAGCATCTCCTCCCTTGCTCCCACTCACCCCCCGGAGCAGAGGGATGGCAGCCGTCCCTCTGCCAGCCAGTGTCACATCCCATCAGGTGCCAGGCAGGATAAACATCGCCGATGCTCGGCCTGAGACTGCTCCGGAGAGGGGAGACAGTCAAGGAGAAAACGGAGCGTGAGGAGGCTAAAAATAGCGCCTGGCAAAGGCTCCCCTCCCCACCAGCCGCGCGGGAGCTGCCAGTCGCCCGTCACCACGCGTGAGCGAGCAGGCAGGATGATGTCCCTCCTGCTGGCTGCTGGGGCCATGGCTCCAGCCCCCCCTGAGCTGTTGGGGGTATGGGGGTACCAAAGGCTCAGATCAGCCAAGTCTTGGCTGCTCAAGCATCTCTCGTCCCTCTGCAGCCCCGGAATGGTGAGGCTCATCCTAGTTTGCTATGCTGGTTGGTGTAGAGGTCAGGAAAGCATCAACCTTCCCGGGTCTGCAACCTCTGCCAGGCTTCTCCCCATGGCCCCCGAGCCCTGGGCAGTGCTGAGCTCCCCCAGGGAAGGGACAGGATGTGGACCTTGCTCCGGGTGCTGAGCATCACCCCTCCCTGTCAGCAGGGAGAGAAGCTTGACCAGAGCCAGGAATTTGGGATTGTGCCCCTAGAGCTGCTCCTGCTAGGAACAGCATCCCAGTGCAGGGCCAGGGCAGCAGGGGCGCTCTCACCCGGGGGACACCCCCACAAAAGCACTCCCCGCTTCCCCATCCACAGGGACATCCACCTCAGGAGGGGACATTTTGGAGCCTCTCATCAAAACCACTCTGTTTCCCAGTTGCACACACCAGTGGCAGCCCAAGGAGGTGGGTTATTGTTCCTGTGTGCAAATTTGAGTTGCTTTTAATTCACACTCAGGATGGGTCTGATCATCACTGTCTCCCCCCTCCCTCACTGCTCTGATCCAGCTCAGGGGTGCAGGTGTGGAACCCCCATCACGTTGGCCATGTCCACCCCTTGAGGTGACGCTGGTGCCAGGAGGAATCGGGGCTGCCAAGATGGTGACATCTGCTCTGCACCCAGGCCCTGCCCCGTGTCCTTCTGCAGTGAGAACAGTCCTTGTGTTGGGCAGAACATGGGGCTGGGATGTGATCAGATGGGTTTACCAGCCAGAACCCGGTTCTCCCAGCCCACCCACCGACCCTCCCCAGGCACCACGCACCACAGGGGTGCAGCCACGTATTTTGAACTTTTTTTTTTCCCAAAGATTTTGAGCCTGGCCATTATTTCTGGTTGAAATAAATGTGCAGGGAGGTGCGTAGGCTGGGGTCAAGCTGTGAACAGAGCCCTCCTCACCCCCACACGGGGGCTATGGGGCTCCTTCCCCAGGGCTGCAGCCAGGGACCCTAATTCAGAAGGAATTTTGGGGTTTGTATTTCTTTTCCGAGCGGGCTGGCTGGGAGGCAGAGCCACTGGGCGCGCTGGACTACGAGCCCCCAGCCTGGGTCGCCCCGCGCATCGCGGGGCAATGGTGCGCTATGGAGCCTTATGGGGGGAGATGGGTGGGGTGTCACTGCAGGGGGACGGGGGGACACAGCCCCCGGCACGCTGGCAGTCACCGAGTGCGGGGCCAGCCGGGGTGGGGGGGGATCTCGGCGGAAGGAAAGGGCCGGTCCCGGTGGGGATGGGGATGGGGGGCCCGGCGGGGGGAGCGCGGGCAGGGCGGGGCGGAGCGGGGGTGGGTCCCCCCCGCGCGGAGCGGGGCGGGGGGAGCGGCGGGCGGGGCGGCGGCGGCGGCGGCCCCGGGTGCCCCAGGGGCTGGAGCGAGCCGGAGCTTCCCCGGGGCTCAGAGCCCGGCAGCGTCCCCCGGCCCGCCCGGCTGGCACCGGCACCGGCAGCGAGACCGGCAGCAGCATCAGCACCGGCACCAGCTTCAGCACTGACACGGGCATCGGCATCAACACCGGCACCGACATCAGCACCGACACCGACATCAACACCAGCATCGGTATCAGCATCAACACCGGGACAGGCGTTAACACCAGCAGCAGCACCAACACCGCCATCGGTATCGGTACCGACACTGGCACCGGCTCCGGCACAGCCCAGGTGAGCAGCTGGTGGGTGGCGGGTGCCGGTGACGTGGTTGCACAGAGGCCACGGGCCATGGCGATGGATGATGCTCTGTGCCCATGGGAGCTGGGGAACGGGTGCCAGCTCCATGGCTGCAAATCAGAGCAAAGAGAGGGTGGAGAGGCAGGAGGCTCGGGAGATGGCGATGTCCTCAGGGGGCAGAATGATTTTGGGGGGATGAAACGTAGTGACAGGCTGTGGTGATAAACAGGACAGTGGGGTGTCTCTCAAGGACTTGGGGGGGTCTGTGCCCATTCCACCGGGGACAGATGGCTCTGGGAGGATTGCGGTGAGCAGTGGTCAGGCACCATCAAGGCTCATCCATCTTGGAGTGGGCACTTCAGGTCAACCCCACTGGTGGCATCTCAGTCCCATCCTGGCACCCACCCCGGCCCCTCGCCCCCTGCCCCCTCCTCCCTGGTGGGTCCTGGGGTCACCAGTGCCCCCTCCACCTTCCGCCCTGCCCCATGCTCATCTCAGCCACCTCGACCCCCCCCAGCCCAAGCCCTCAGCTTCCCAGATTTGAGCTTCCCAGATGATTCTGGGCCTGGGGAGCTGTGGGGGTCCCAGGCAGCGAAAGCCCAAGGACACCCAGCACAGGGCTGAGCACTGCTCCGTGCAGGGGACGCGCTCGTCTTGTACCTCCTCCACACCCTGGGCAGGCGTCATCCTCTTGGGAGGAAAGGGCTTCCCCAGGGACAACCCCTCCTCACTGCCTTCAGGGCATTTTTTTGGCAGGTTGCCCCTGCAGATGCTTGGATCGGGTCCCTTTGGTCCCCAGAGCTGGCTCCTGTCCCCTGGCTGGGTGGCAGTGGCAGGGAGGAGGTGGCAGAGGCGAGATGTCCTGTGCTCACCCCAAATGCTCACAGCCCGTGACCTTGGGGCTGTCCACCAAGGGACACCTCAACCCTCGCTCTCACGGGGAGCTGCCTGCACTCCTCCTGGGATGTCCCCTCTTGTCATGGCGGGGCAGGAGAGGTGGGAGGTATAATGACGAGGGGGGGGCCTTACCACTGTCTCCATCCTTTATCTGCTCAGCAGCATCTTCCCCCCAAAAAGCCAGAGGTTTTGGAGGGGGAAATGTGGTGGCAGAGCCAGGTCCTCCTCACTTTTTTAAATTGTGGGAATAGCAGCATTTCTTCGCAGGACTGGGACGCAGGAAGGTGGCGGGGACCTGGGGGCTGCTCGGGGGGAGGCTGTCGGTGGCTGTGGTTGCAGCCACCCTGGGGGAAGCCTCGGGGTTCAGCTCCCAGTTCAGCTGGGGAAGCTCTGGCACCTGTTCCTGACCTGACCCCACGCTCCCTCACAGGACGGGGTGCTGGGACCCTGTGGGGACGTGGCACCATCAAGGAATCCCAGTGATGCTCCCAGCATCCGTGCAGGGATGGGGGAAAACATCTGGACCTCTTCCTGACCATGTGTTGGTCCCTCCTGAGGGGATGCTGCCTGGGGAGCAGGACACCCTGGGAGATTTCCCCTTCCCTTCTTGGAAGGAGAAAATCTGTCTCTGGCAGGGATCTGGAGGGGAGCACGTGCTGGGGGCTCCCCGGGGAACCACAGGTACCAGCTGCAGCACGTGGCCTGGGAAGCTGGCAGCTGGTTCCGTTGCCCAAAATTAATTATCCAGGTGCCTGCACACGTCCTGCTGCTTGGGCAGAGCTGGGGAGCCTCCTCCAAACTCAGTGCTGCTTTCCCAGCGTGCCCCGCTGCCCTCCCCACGCTACTCAGCTGGACCACGGTTCTCCCAGTGCTGGCCAGTGGCAGATGGAGAAAAGGGACCTTGTACTGGGAGGATGCTCCTGCAGTGGACAGCAGAGCCCAGGACCATCCGTCTGCATTTCAGAAATGCCTGGGGACTCATGTCACCCAGCCCATGGTGCTCCTGACACGGCGCAGCGCAGCATGCCCTTGGTGGCACCCAGCTGGCACCCTGTGTCCCCGCAGGTAACCCAGCCCCTGCCCCAACAGCCCACGGCCTGTGTTACAACATCTTCGCAGCTCCTTGGGTTTCCTCTGGCACAAATCCCTGTGCCACCCACACAATCTGCACCCAGAGCCAGGAGAATCGGGGATGTCCCTGTCCCCAGCGTTTCAGATTGGATCTGTCGGCTCCCACCCAGGGTGCTCAGGCTGGAGCAGCTGCTGAAGAGCCATTTGGGGAGGAGGGAGCCTGAAATTGCTAAAGAATGAAACCGATTTAGATGTGGGTGACACGTTTATTATGCAAAATTATAGTTTGTGCTGTCGTCGGAGCAGTTAACTAAAGGTTACAGTGGGAGCTGTATTACCCAGGGCTCAATCATCGCAATTACCTCCCATTAGATCACCTGCTTTGCGATGGAGACGCGTGGTAGGGGAAGCTCCTGCTTCCCTCTCTCTGCTACGGGAGCAAACACTGATTTACCTGCGGTGCCAGGTCCCTCTCTGTGCAGGCTGCAGGTGGGTTTTCATCATCCCCAGGTGAAAAGGGCTGTCGTGTTTTCCCCCTTGGACTTGAAAAGGACTCAAATGCAGATGATGGGTCTGAGAGTAGCCCCAGGGGCAAGGAGCAGGGGCGACATGGGCTCAGCCCTCCCATGCAGCACCCAGCACCCTCGCAGGTGCTCAGCATCTTAATGCTGGAATTAAACCGCCAAGCCCTCCAGAGCACTTTTTCCAGCCCAATCCAGGTCTGCAGGATCCAAAGGGGATTTTCTTGGCAGTTACTGCCTGAGGTCTGGAGGCGCCAGGATTCGGCTTGGCAGTGTTTGGGTTTGCCCTGCAGATGCTCGGGGAAACTTTGGGTTGGGATGTCAGCGAGCGCATCAGCTGGTTTCGCTCTTACCCCCGAGCAGGACTTGCTCTGATTTGTGTTTGCAGCATTATAAACCAAAGCGACAGTTTACACAAATAGCCTGAAATCCTGTCTGGAGAGACTCAGGTTGGATTTTTTTTTTTTTTCCTGGCTTGCATGAGGGTATTAAACAGAGCTGAACTCTGCCATCATTCCCAAGTGCAACAATGGATTAATAGAGCAATAATGCACATTTTTTTCCTCCCAGCAACTCCATCCTATGGATGTCAGCAGCAAAACCCGCCTCTTGTGCTCATCTTCCTGTTGGCATCCAGAAATTACAGGGAATGGAGATTATCGGTGTCCCATTTCAGAGTCCTTCATTCTCACTCTTTGCCTTGAATGGGAATTTAGGTACCAATATCCAACAAGCCTGGATGAGCCCCGCTGCGGAGCCAGTGAAGGGTTTATGTTCAGTTTAGGCTGGCATTAGTAGGACACATCTCAGGATTTAGTGTGAAAAATAAATTTCTAAGTCCTACACCTGAAAAAATAAAATTAAAAAAAAGTTGGCCCTAAAGCATGTTAAAGGAAGCAGAGGATTAATGAAGGCACATGAAGGATGACCTTTAAAAGCATCCTTGTAACCCAGAGAGAGGTTTGAGTGGAATAATTCAGGATTTGGGTATGAGCAGGATTGGGACTGAGCCTAAACCTGGTCCTGCCCACCTGCAGGGCAGTGATGGGGACCAGGGAGGGAGCAGGGGAAAGGGAGAAGAGGGATGGCAGGATAATGAGAGGGATGTCGGGATGATGGAGGGGAGGAAGCGACACTTCAACGCGCCCCAAACCAACGGATGAAACAATCCAAGCACAAGCAGGAACTGTGGGAAGAGGGAAAGCAGTTCAGGCTGCGAGGATGAGTGTGCAGGAGCGGGGAGGAAGGTCACAGCGCAAAGCAAGGACACAACGGGAAGGGGCTTAGAGGGTAACGGGAATTACCGCTGTAAGTACATTAGTCTAACGAAGAGGATCCACTGCTCAGTGGCGAGGGGAGGTGGTGGAGCCCACGTGTTGATGCCTTTCGGGAAATGGTGTTTGCTGGAAAGTGCATCACATGGAGGGGCCAAGCCCGCGTGTGGCAGGATGCCTTGGATCATCTCAGGCTGGGCCAGAGATTTGGGGGGCTGCCAGTGTAGCCTCCTCTCTGCAAACCTGCTGGAATGATTCCTCAGAGCTTTGGGAAGGAGCTGAGGCCACGCGGTGAGGAGGAGCCAGGGGAAAACAGGGAGAAACAACAGTGTGAGACCCCGATGATGCTCTGAGCATCGGGTCACTTGGGTCCCTGCGCTGCTTCACTCCGTGATGTGTCACCATCACTTGGAAGGTGCCAGGCAGGATCTGAGCCGGCCCAGGCGCCTTCCCAGCCTGCTTGGAAACCTGGTGATTTAGGGACAAAAGTGCTGGCCTGTGATCAGAGAGGTTTTGCTGCCGAGAGCAGGCAGGGGGGTCCCAGCATCCCCCCCGGGGAAGCGCTTCCAGGAGGGACCATCATCTCCAGGCACTTGGGCTGGGATATCCCCAGGCTCTGGGCTTGAAGCAAAACCTGTTCTCCATATTGGTCTGCATTTAACCGCGTTAAATATTCTTGCACCAGCCAACATCCCTGGAGCCTTTTCTCATTTTCTCCCCCTTCCCTGGAGACAATGAGTTCAGTACAATATTTATTCCCTTTCACCTAGATCCTGGGAGCTGTTTATGGCCCCTGACAGCTGACAGAGCCCATTGCTCCATGGCAGCGGGTGCTGCTCAGCATCCCCTGGGCTCCAGCACCTGCCTCGGGCAGGAACGGTGCCGCCTGCAGCCGCATCCCTTGGGATGGAACCGCCGGGACCAAACCTGCTGCCTCTGGGGGAAATCTCTCAGCTCTCCAGATTTTATCCTCTGTTTAATTATTGCCATCTGCTGTTCCGGGCTCCAAGGGCTGTTTGGTCTGTCTGTTGGCTGTCGGTCTCTGGTAAATCAGCCTCGTTGGATTTCCCTCTCTTGTGGACTCGTTGCTGATTTTCCTGGATGATGCTCTCATGGTTGTAAACTAAAGGAGGGGAGATTCAGGCTGGACATGAAGAAGAAATTGTTGCCCCTGCGGGTGGTGAGAGCCTGGCCCAGTTTGGCCAGAGAGGTGGTGGCTGAACCATCCCTGGAGACACCCCAGGCCAGGCTGGACGGGGCTCTGGGCAACCTGAGCTGGTGCCGATGTCCCTGCTCATGGCAGGGGGGCACTGGGGGGCTGGGAAGGGCCCTTCAACCTGAACTTCCATGATTTTATGATCCCTTTCTGAGCCAGGGCAGCTCTTTCCTTCCCGGTTTGCAACATTCATTTAATTCAATGTTATGGTCACACTTTGGTAAATCCTCCCCATTTTTCATTTGTGTTCATCATCTCTTAATAACCTCGAGACTGTAGAGTTGCCAGTGGATTTTCAGATGGCTCATGCTCTTCTCTTCTGTCCTCCCTCCATCTCTCCCCAGTCTCTTCCACCACGGCCCAGATTAAGGTTTATTTCTGCCCTCCCTTCCTATATCCCATTAGGGGCATTAAAGCAGGAGCCAGTGGCCCCGAGGACCTTCCATGTGAGCCCAGCAGCTTTTTTAAGTTGAGACCACATTAAGCCTGCCAGAAACAGTCCCTGCTTAGAGGGGGAAATCCCTGCTCACCAGGCGGAGGTCTGGGGTTTATGCAACGTTATTTACCCCATGCTGGGTGGGATTTGCTGCCCATGGGACTGGTGCTGAGGGCTGGTTATTGCCCAGCTCTGCAAGACCTGAGCGTGTGGAGCCACCGGGGCTGCCGGGATTCAGGTCTGAGCCAGCGCTGGGGGCTGGGGTGTGCACAGAGAGACTGTCTGTCTGTCTGTCTGTGTGCGTCCGTGTGTGTGTGTGTGTTTGCAGCTTGCAAGTGCACATGTACATTCCTGTGTACATGGATGTGCACATGCATACCTTCCTGTGTGCACACACGTGTGCATCTGTGTGCATGCATGGTTGCATGTGTGCATGCATGAATTTAGAATTATAGAATCATTTAAGTTGGAAGAGACCCTCAAGATCATTGAGTCCAACCATTCCTCCAACCCTGGCACTAACCCATGTCCCTGAGAACCTCATCTCCATCTGTTCAACCCTCCAGGGATGGTGACTCCAGCACTGCCCTGGGCAGCCTGTTCCAATGCCCCACAGCCCTTTGGGGAAGAAATTGTTCCCCAGATCCAACCTCAACCTCCCCTGGCGCAACTTGAGGCAGTTTCCTCTGGTCCTGGCACTTGTTCCTTGGGAGAATATACCAACACCCATATTTATGCATGCGTGTGTGTGACCATGAGTGCACACACGTGTGTGCTTGTGCACGCTCACGTGCTCACACCGTCACATGCACCAGGCGTGTGAGCCCTGGCTCCTCCCAGCTCCTCTTCCCAAACGGGTGCCAGGGTGACACAGCAGGTGCTCCAGTGCCATCTCGGATGCTACACGTCACCTCCCATGTCCCGGCGCCCGGAGCGGGGCTGCCAGGCCGAGGGCTCCTGCCAGGCGAGCAGGTGCTGCTGTGGGACACTCGGTGCCAGATGATCGACCCGAACTTGAACATGTGGTGTGCGATGAGAAACTCTGTGACCAGGAGGTGACATGGCGCTGGCACTAACAGGAGCTGGCAGGAGCCTTCACGCTGACTTAGAGACGCACATATGTGCTGACATGCATACAGGGCACTTGGCATACACATACATGTGCCACGGGACACTGTGTATGCACATATATGTGCCAGGGCATGCCATGCATTCACACACGTACTACGATGCACCATGCATGAACATACATTTGTCAGAGGGTGTCATGCATGCACAAACGTGCTACAATGCACCACATATGTACATTCGTGTGCCACAGGACACCATGCATGCACGTGTGTCCCAGAGGACACCACACGCACAACCTGAGCTCAGCGCCAGGTGCACCTACAGGTACATCACACGCAGCAGCCTGGCCAGAGGTGATGAAGGCAAACACGCACATACGTGTGCCAATGCACATACGTGTGCTAATGCACACTCAAACACGCAGCTCCAGAGTGCCGCAGATGGTGCACGCGTGCGCACGCACCTGCACACGGAGCATCGCGCCTCTGCTGTGTCTTTGCCATGGCACAGCCACCACTCGCAGGGCCACCGACCCGCCCTCCTTACACACCCGAGCCTCACTCTGTGCCTCAGTTTCCCCAGCCGAAAAGGGCCCAGGTCCTGCCCCACGTGGGGCAGCCGCCCTGCGACTAATCACCTGCCGGGTTAATAATTCATTTCTCCTCCTCGCACGCAGCCAGGGTCACTCGTCCCGCTCGGCACGGTGCCTCTGCCCAAGGACTTGGGGACCTTGGCTCGTCCTCTGCCAGAGAGCGATTCCCAGGGGGACACTGGTGAGTTTGTGCCCCCCACAGCAGGACGAGCTCCTGCCGCCACCAGCTTGGGGACACCAGTCCCAGCATTGCCACCAGCGTCTGACGCGGAGGGGATGGGGCTGCCTGGGGGTCCTTGCACCCTGTGAGCGGATGGGGGCGGTTTGGGGAGGGTGGAGGCCACCCAGTCCCTGCAAGGTCCTGTGCCACCCACCGTCTGCACCTGCAAAACACTTCTGCAAAAGTCCAAACTCTTTATCAGTGCTGAGCCAACATCTTGGTGACAACCCGGTATGGGGCCTGGCTCCGTGCTGGGGGGTCTGCATGGTGCTGGGGGGTTACTGGGAGAACCCCCACCCACCCAGGGGACCCCAGTGTCACCACTGCCTGCTGTGGGTCAGCAAGAGCCACTCTCCAAGGGACACGGTGGTGCCGCCAGCTTGGGGACAATGTGCCCTTGTCCCCTGGCACTGCAGCTGGTCCTGCTCTCCCCTCTCTACCTCCCTTGTTGTCCCACCTCCCAGCTGGGTGTCACCTCCATGTCCCCATCCCTATTTTCCATCCTCCTCCCACCTGCCCCCCAGGGATGAGGGGTCCCTGCCCTTTGCAGCCAGGCTTGACAGAGCCCCCCAGGGAACAGGGTGCTGTGGGTGCCCTGCATGGGGACACAGCCTCTCCCACCCCCGGGTTTGTTCCCCGCTCCTTCCTGGCACCAGCCCCATCGCTGACCCTCTGCTTTGCCTCCCCCAGGTCGGAGCCGGAGGGGACCCAGCCCGGAGCCCCCGTCTCCCGTGGGGTCCCTCGCTGGCTGGGGGACATCGGGAGGGGGAACCGCCAGGCCGGGGAGCGGAGCAGGACCCTGGGCACGGGGGAGACGCAGCGCCAGGCCAGGCTGGAGGGCGCCCGGTAAGGCTGCTCGGGGCGGGGAGTGGTGGTGGGACCCCCAGGACCCTCCTTCCTCCATGATGCTGTGACCAGCAGAGGTCACAGCACCCAAAGATGCCAACCCTGGGGACAAGGGAGTCCCATGGGAAGGGTGGTCCCTGCCTTCGCCCCTGGAGACCCTGCGGTCAGAGTGGGTGGGGGGTGTTGTTGGGGGCTCAGCCCTGTTCCGCGGGGAAGCTGCCTGCCCGGAACCAGAGCATCCTGCCTGGGCCAGAGCCGGGTCCCCTTCACGCGCCATGCCCAGAGGGGTGACGAGGTGGGGACTGTGTCTCCCCAGGGTTAGAATGACCGAGGTGGAACCCGTGCTGGACTTCGCATCCTCCGGGCGAACGGGCCGGCGCAATGCCCTGCCCGACATCCTGGGCTCGCCGGCCGGCGTCAGCCCCTCCGACCTGCCCCTCAAGCTGGCCGAGATGTCCCTGACCGCAGGTGGGTGACGGGGAATCCTAGAATCACAGGATGGTTTGTGTTGAAGGGCCCTTCCCAGCCCCCCAGTGCCCCCTGCCATGAGCAGGGACATCTGCACCAGCTCAGGTTGCTCAGAGCCCCGTCCAGCCTGGCCTGGGGTGTCTCCAGGGATGGTTCAGCCACCACCTCTCTGGCCAACCTGGGCCAGGCTCTCACCACCCTCAGGGCAACAATTCCTTCCCCATGTCCAGCCTGAATCTCCCTCCTTTAGTTTAAACCATGACCCTTGTCCTATCACAACAGGTCCTGCTCAAGCCTGTCCCCATCTTTCTTATCGGCCCCTTTTAAGTCCGGAAAGGCTGCAATAAGGTCTCCCGGAGCTTCTCTTCTCCAGCTGAACACCCCAACTCTCTCAGCGTTTCCCATAGCAGAGTTCGGGACAACAGCACGAGCAGGGTCGGTGGTTGCTCATCCCTCGTCTCTCCCGCAGGCAGTGCCCAGGAGATGCAGTCGCCCTCGGCGGAGGTGCCCCCTCCGCAGCCCCCCAGCCCCGAGCTGAAGGACACGTCCTAACCCCGTGCCGGGGGGGCCATTGCTGACCAGCGGAGGATGGAGGAGGCCGTGGAGCACCAGCCCAGCTTTCCTGGCACAGCCGGAGTCCACTGCGTTTTCCTCGGTGCTACCGCAGAGAGAGGACCGTCGGGTCTCATCTTGACCCTGCCATTTGGGGAGCATCGCGTGGCGGGGACCTGCCGTGACGAAGGGGCGATTCCCACCCACGCCCTGGGCGAGGACCTGGCGGGGGGGATTTTCTTTTTGCCTCTCCGTGGGGGAGGAGTATTTTTCTTCTGGGACATCTGGCAGAGCTGAGCACAGGGGGGTCTCCGGGGGGAACTTTCTCCCTGTCACAGGAGCAGCCCGCGGGTGTTTCTGGCTGAGTGTGGTGTTCACTGTGATGTTTTGGGTACCACTTCCATCTCCTGGCCTTTTGTCCTGGGTGATGCAGGAGCCTTTTTCGAGAAGGCAGGGGGAGGAAGCACTGAACACCACCAGCCCCCCAGCCCTTAAGCAAAGTCCCCAGCACCCCAGGGTGGCACTGGCCGTCCCCAGGCTCTTGGGCAAGGACACTGGCTGCCATGTGAATGGGCAGGCGTGTACACGCGTGTTCGCGTGCGTGGGTGCTCCTGTGGGTGTCTGTGAGCACAAGTGTCCCTGTGCATGGGTGCCCATGTGCGTGAGTGCTCACCCATGTCAGTGGGTGTCTATGTGTGTGGTGGGGCTCTGAGCACGAGTGTCCGCATGTGTGGGAGCTTCTGCAGGTGGGTGGGTGTCCCTGCCCGTGGGTGCTCCCATGGGTGGGTGTCCCTGTGTGTGGGCAGCTGTACATGTGAACATCCACATCTCCTGGTCCTGTTGTCTCAGGGGGAGGCTGGGAGCGCGTGTGGGGACCAGGGCTGTGCAGATTTGGGACACTGACACCCAGGAGGGTGAGAGGACAGGTGACGGTCCCTGCCCTCTTCATCCCCTCCCAGGCTGGGGGGTGGGTGTGAGTGGGGGCTCTGGCTCCCCAGGGACTTGTCTCGGGAATAAATGGCCCATCTGTCCCTGGGGAGCTGTGTCCTGCGGGGTGTCCCAGCCGGGGTGGGGGGACACCCCCCCCACGGGATCCAGGGCTTGTCGCCCCCAGGGGACGGAAGGCAAGGGGGTCCCGCTCGGAGGCAGTGCTGGGGGGAGGAGGCTGAACACGAGCTCCCGGCTATTTTTGGGTGTCTGTGATGACACCCTGGGGCCAGGGAGAGGGAGAAACTGTCCCCAGGTCCCTCCCAGACCTGGCCACTTTGACCCCAGTGTCCCCAAGATGGGGGCATGTGCTGCAGCCACGGGGTTCAAGGACACCCGACCCCCCCAGCTGGGACCCTCCGCTGCTTGGGGACAGGGGCGGGAGGAGGCGGGGACACCGAATCCCACAGCCACAGGTGACCCCCTGCACAGTGGGAAGGGGCTGGGGGACGCGCTGGCCCTGACCCTGCTGCCACCAGAGCCCAAAGCAAGGGGAGACACGCGGGGGGACACGCTGTGGGTCCCATGACCCCATGGCTGTCCTTGTCCCCAGTGTCCCCCTGACACACAGAGCATCACTGTGGGCACACGTGTGTGTCCCCACACACACAAGGGAGGGACAGGGTCATACGTGTGTCCCCACACACACGGAGCAGGGGTGGGGTCACACATGTCCCCACACTCCCCTGGATGCCTGACCCCTCACCCTGGTTACTTGCTGCTCCCTGTGCCTCAGTTTCCCCAGCTCAGCTTCTTTGTGCCAAGGACATGTCACCCTGAAGGACACTGTCACCTCTAGTGTCCCCATGTCCTGACCATGCCCCCCACCCACAGACCACAGGCAGCACCTGCCCCCCCCCACTTTGAGGCTGTCATGGGGCGGGCACACACCTGCACCCTACCTCAGTTTCCCCATATCCCGCACCCTTTGGCCACCCTACCGCAGAGACCGTACACAACTCACCCTTTCACTCTCCCCATCTGTGACGCCCCCACCGTGCCCCTCGGTGAGCGGGGGGTCGGGGCGGGGGCTGGTGGCCGCTGGCAGCGCTGTGAGGAGTATTTCTGGCCGCGGTCGTGCCGGTTCCAATCATGTGATGGGGACATTATTTAAGGCGGCGGCGCTGCCGAGCGGCAGCTGCGAGCTGGGCGGTGCGGAGCTGCGCTCACAGCCCGGACCCCCGGACCCGCTCGGCGTGTCCCCCCCGCGCCCCCCACCATGGTTGACGCCTTCGTGGGCACCTGGAAGCTGGTGGATACGGCCAATTTCGATGAGTACATGAAGGCGTTGGGTGAGTGGGAGGGGGCTGCAGTCAGGGCATCACCCCCTTTGTTTTCTACCCTGCACCCCATTTGCATGGCCGAGCCCCCCCGCACACGGGGCTCTGGCTGGGGGCGCTGCAGGCGGTGGGGGCTCCGGGGTGGTTTAGGGTGGGGGTTCGGGGTGGTTTATGGGGGCTCCAGGGTGGTTTGTGGGGAGGTTTCCGGGGTGGTTTATGGGGGCTCCAGGGTGGTTTGTGGGGGGGTTTCCGGGGTGGTTTATGGGGGGTTTACGGGGGGCTCCAGGGGTGTTTATAGGAGGTCTCTGGGGCTTTGTGCCCGGGGGCTGGAGCTGGGTAAGGGGGTCTCGTCCTTCTCCTCCCCGCCCCGTCCCGGAGCAGCCCTTGGTGGAGGGATGGGACCCCCTCCCCGGGAGCCCCCCAGGACCTCTCCATTCATCCCCCCATCACCCAGCCCCAGCTCCTGGGCAGGTGGGTCCCCACCCGCAGTGTTCCAGGGGTGGGAGGTGACACCAGTGCCCCCCCAACCCTGCCCAGCCCTGGCGCTGGTGGATGCTGGTGCAGGATCCCTCCCTGAGCAGCACTCCCAGCCCCCCCGTTCCTATCCCAGCCCCCCCCAAGCGCATTGGGCACACACATCCCCCCAGGACAATGGGTGGGGAGCAATTTTGGGGTTCACCTCCCCTCATTGTGAGGAAGATCTCCCGGGTGATGCCGGCAGGGACCAGGGGCTCATGGCCGCATTCTGCCCCCCCACACACCCTCAGCCACCCCAACCTTGCTCCCCCCAAGGCGTGGGCTTTGCCACGCGGCAGGTGGCCGGGCTCACCAAACCCACCACCATCATCGAGGTGAATGGCGACAAGGTCTCGGTGAAGACCCAAAGCACCTTCAAGAACACGGAGATCAACTTCAAGCTGGGTGAGGAGTTTGACGAGACCACGGCGGATGACAGGCACGTCAAGGTGAGCCCCTAGCCCCTGCCCCCCTCGCGGCGGAACCCCCCAAAAACGGTCTGTGAGCTCTGCCAGATCCAGCCGTCAGCTCCTGGCTCTGGGGCTCCATCTTTTTTGTCTTCAGAAGCGGAAAATTGTTTGCCTGCCAATGCTGGTGCTCGAGCCCGGTACCACCTAGCCACCCCCCCTCCTTGCCCCATTTTGCAGTGAGGTTTTCCCCGGGGGGGTCTGGAGCTGCCAGGAATGTTGTGCAAGAGCCCGGCTTGCAAACGGCCACAGGTTTGCTCAAGAGGCAGCGAGAGGATGTGGGGGAGTGACAATGAGCATTGTCCTTGCTTGGGGGGGGACAGGGGCACAACACCTCTTTGTGGAGCCCCCTTTTTGCTTGCCCTGCGAAGCAGGGACAGAGCAGGTGGGCAACCCTGTCTGGCTGATGCCCCGCCAGGGGCTGATGCCTCCCTGGGGGTCCCTGAGGAGGCCAGGACCTCCACGGTCAGGCTGTTCCTTCCCATAAGAGCCAGGTAAAAAAGCTTTGAGGTGGGTCAGAGCTTCTTTCGTGGCCTCTCCCACCCCACAGAGGCACTTGCCATTGCAGGGTGGATCCAGCCCCTGCGTTTTCCGAGCTGCTGGGAATAAAACACGTGTGCATGGAGCAGCTGGCAGCCCCGTGTCCCCCACCTGGCCCGGGCAGGACTCTGGGGGCATCTCGGGGCTCATTGTGCACAAAATCCCCAAACGTTCAAAGCAGCGGAGACGCGTGACCTGCTGCGAGCTGCCGTAGCTCGGGGACATACCCTTCACGCGCCCCTCGGCTGGTGGCCAGAGGGCACATGACAGGGCAGGTGGGGTCGGGGTGGCTGCGGAGCCACGGGGACACCAGGATGGGGCAGGTGGGGTACGTCAAATTGTGGGACACCCAGGATGTGTGGGGACCATGGCTGTGGGGCACCTGAGTGGTGGGGACACCCCAGCTGTGGGGACAGCTGAGCTCTGGGTGCCCCCAAGCCATGCGGGGACCCGGGCTATGGGGGCACCTGAGCTATGGGGAGACCCACCCTGTGGGGCCTCTGAGCCTTGGGGAGAGCTGAGCTGCAGGGGAACTGGAGGAGCTGGGGGGGCACAGGGCAGGACGGGGCCAGGCAGCCAGTGCCGCTGTCTGTCCCAGCACAACCCTGCTCGGTGCTGCTGGGCCGGCTGTCACACCAGCCTTGGCACCGGCCCGGTGTTTGGGGCTGAGTCAACAGCAGCGGCTGAGCGAACAGTGGCCTTGGCGAGCAGAGTTGTGTTTGCCGGATCAGCTCCTCCGAAAGCCCTTGCTGGGCCTTGCGGCACAGGGGGAGGCTTCGCTTCAAAGCACCGATACCTGCAACCCATCTGACGCCTGCAACGCTGGGGCCAGCGAGCCGTGCTTGGAAGCGGCCGGGATCAGGTCCCGGCAGCCCCAGAGCAGGGTGAGGCCCTGGGCAGGGCTCCCGGTGCTGGCCCTGGGTCAGGGTCACCATGACAGGGCTACTTGGTGGCAGCTGAGGCTGTGACTCAGCTGGTGGCCAGAGCAGGATCCAGCCCATGCTGAACTCGGCTTACAAAGAACAGGGGGATGCTGCCAGATGGACATCCCGATGGTGGCACCCACAGCCTGTCTCTAAGCCTGACAGGGCTGTGGAGTGACCATGAGGACACTCAGTATCGTCCCCTCCAAGGGACAAAGCCCCTGGAGCTGAGAATCCCTGGGGAGGAGGGTAACAGTGCGTCCTGCTCTCTCCCCGCAGTCCGTGGTCAAGCTGGATGGAGGGAAGCTTGTCCACGTGCAGAAGTGGGATGGGAAAGAGACATCGCTGGTCCGGGAGCTGAAGGACGGGAAATTAATTCTGGTAAGGAAATAGAAATGGTTTTAAATTGCGGGGTACAGCCTGGGACAGAGCAAGGTGGGAACTGCACCAGCTCAGCACAACTAACACCCCATTGCCATTTCTGCCACCAGACTCTCACCATGGGCAACGTTGTCTCCACCCGCACCTATGAGAAGGGGACATAGACGCTGTCCCCAGCTCCTCCGCCCGTCACATGGTGCCACAGTCGCCTCCCACATCGCCTCTGTCCTCACCCCGTGCCAGGCACGGCTCCCCGTGGCCTTGCAGCCTGCGGCCCCATCACCTCGTGGGGCTGCTTGGGGCTTGGGTGGGGGTTTTGTGGTTTGTTTTTTTGTTTTGTTTTTTAATTAATAATGGGAAAACTCACAAGGAAAAATAAAAAAAGGCCATGTTGTTACAGCTCTGTGCTCAGTTTACTTGGAAAAAAAGGCTTTTTTTGGCACTTGCTCACCCACAGTGCTGAGCCACGCCACTCTCAGCCCGGACACCCTGGAAGCGATGGGGTTAAATGTCCAGCGATCCCAGGAGCCTGTCTCAGCCCTGTGGAAATACGAGAGGCTGTGAGGGTTGGAAACGTGCTTTTCCAGGGGGGTGTTAGTTCCTCCCCCTGCAGCTCTGCCAGCCCCAGGCTCGCTCCAGCCACAGGATCCCTCCACCGCCAGCGCAGACAGGCACGGCTGCCAGAGCATCAGCTGATGGTGCACGGCTGATGTCAAGGTCACAAGCACGGTGAGGCTGGAAACCAGCCCCAAATGGGGGCCTCGGCCATGGGGAACTGGGGTGAGAAGCAGCAGAATGGGCAAAGCACGGGGAGAATGGGCAGCAGCCCCAAATCCTCCTCATGCTGCATCACCAGCCCCGCTCTCGCTTCCCGGCAGAGCCGGCGGCACCACAAGTGACTCATCCCCCTGTTTGGCACATCTGCCCCACCACTCGCTCCCCACAGGCTTCCTCAGCCCAGCCCAACCACAGCTGGGCCCTCTGCCACCTTCCCCCTGACCTTCAGCTCCAGTTACAAGATTTATGCTCCAGTTGCTCCTTAGGAGAAGGCACCAGGCAGCTTCTCATCTCATCACACACCCCCTTCCCACCCCTGGGAACCCCTGAAAGCAGCCAGGACTGTCCAAAAAAACAAACCCTGAATGCGGGTCACATCCCCTCTCACACAGATAGCACTCTTCACTGCCCAAGATCAAGTGTGGAGTGTATAAAAGAAAAGACCCAGTACAAAGTACAACTGGAGATTGGGGAGATTTATTTTCCATCACTTACCAAGGTGGCAAACACACCACAGTTAATGTTTACTTAAAATATCTCCACTCCCCCATTTGCTTCTTACCGTTCCACTCCCAGTGTTTGCAGATAACAAGTGGGGCTGGGGGAGGGTTTGGGGACCAAAACCATTGCGGCACCGCACTGGTACGGGCTGGAGGATGCAGCCCCACCGCAGGGCCCAGCAACAATCCCCCATCCCCGAGCACGGGGCCGGTCAGGGAGGGCACGGCCGAGCAACGGCCGCTTACCCCTGAGGCTACAGGACGGGACAGATGGCAACAAAGGGGTGGCATTAGCCAATTTTGGCAGGCGTGGCTGCTGCTGGCAGAAAACGGCAGCCGTCGCCTAAGCTAACAGAGGACAACTTGTACCAAAGTCAACACCTGTAACACCACATGCTGAGCGTTACTTTTGGGAGAAGGAAACTCCTTGTCCCTGGCGCGAGGGGCACGCTGGTCCAGCTCTCGCTCCTCGTGGTGTGCAGCAGGGACTCAATGCTGGGCCCCTGCCTGCCTGCTCAGTCCCGCGGCTGCTTCTTGTGCTTCTTCTTCTTCTTCTTCTTCTGGGCCTTGCTGGGCTTCCCCGAGTGCTTGGGCCTCTTGCTGGCTGCCTGAGCCCCGTCGCTGTCCGAGTCCGAGCTGTCCGAGTCCGACTCAGAGGACTGCTTATTCTTGTGCTTCTTTTTCTTCTTCTTCTCCTGGAAGACGAAGGAAAAGAATTAAAAAACCTTGCACATGGGAAAACTGTCATTTGTGGTCACCAGGGCAGCGAGACACTTTCTGCCTCCCATAATCCCCGAGAAATGAAGCAGCCAGGGGCACAAGCGGGGATGCTGCTGTCGCAGGGCTGCGCGGAAGGACCAGGAGCATCCGAGGAGTCACTGGCGGCTGCACTGGCACGTGGCTGCATCCCTGTCACTGTGACTCTCTGGGTCGCAGGGTGAAGGAGCTTCTATGGGAATGCAGCAGCGTGCGTGGGAGGGAGGCGCGCTGAGCACAAACGGACCTTTTGATTCTTCTCTCTGCCTTTCAAGAAAAGATCTGCTGTTTTGACACTAGGAGTAACCTCTTTAATTTGACTTCTACAAAAACATCCATCTTCTGCTCAGATACATTAACTTCTCCCTGTGCAGCTTTGCAGTGGTCACTGGAATTGCGGTATGATAAATGGGACCTGTGATGTATTTTCACAGACTTTGCTGCTCTTTCTCCCACCCTGTAAAAGACTTGCAGGCAGTCTGCTTGCAGATGTTGTCTCTTCATGTCAAAACCACACCTTCTTAATTGTTTAGTGACCTGGAGTTCATCAAGCCTTAGTCCCTCCTGGCTTGTAGCTGGTACTTGTTTTACTAGTTCTTGAACGGCATCAACTTAGGGCACAGCTGTTCACACACTGCTGTTCTCATCGCCTTTATCTGTGCTTTTCTGAACTTCGTTATATTTATTCAATAGCCATAGACTGGATTCTTCTCATCAGATTCATTCTGAGTGGTCCTCAAACAAGGGATGCAACAATACCTTTAGATTTATGTAATTAGTCTTGTTTGGAATTAAACTGGGTGGTGGAATTTTGCCTTTTTTTTTTTAAGAATAAAAAACCCTAGGAATATTGGCATCTCTCTGGAGACGCAGACTTATATGTGGAAATCCATTCTAATTTTTCACAAGAACAGATGTAAAGTCTCTGAATAAGACCATAACTCCACAAAAGGGTCTTCCAGCAAAAGAGATTTCAACTTCTTGGAAGAGCTCTGGACACTCCCCTCTTATCTCAAAATCAAATACCTCTAGAAGGAGTGAAGTGTGGTAACATTCTTAAGGCATAGCCTGGAGCAACTTTCTTTACAAAGGCCAGGAGGGAGCCTGGTGTGTCAATGTGGCCCCTCTTAGTGCCAGCTTTTTAAAAATAACCCAAGCAGCAGGAGAACCAGAATATCAGGCTGCAGCCCAGCCCATTGCTCTTCTACACATCGGCTCCCAACACAGATGTTGTAGACGAGAGATTTTGAAGCATGTTAGTTCTGTTTTGGTAGAACTGCAATCGTTACATAAATTGGATGGGACATGCAAAGAACTTGTAACGTGCCGGTCTCTGTCCTTGTTGGCCCTCGCAGCATCTTTACACCTAGAGGCTCCTTGGGCAAAATCCACTGAGAATGTTTGTGCACATGGAGTGTTTGCTGAGCTTCATCCACCAGCAGCTGTAGGTTCGAAGCTCGGGCTGCAGCTGGGCTTTGCTGCAGTCGCTGGACCCACAAATCTGGCCATGACTTTGGCGCTGCCACCTCTGTACAAAAAAACAGAGAAACGCTCCTGCTTGCACAACGCTGAGTCAACTGGTAACCAGGGGACTGTTGTCTCCCAGTGCTGGGATGCTAGAGTTTAGTGAAATCTGTGGTTTAATAGAAGATTACTCATGCAGAATGATTTCACAGCAGCACTGTCTCCTGCTACAAAAAAATATTAAGCTCTGGCTTACTACTCCCTGCCATATTTGCAGTCCAGCATGTGCTGATGCTGTGATACTTGCAGTCCTGCACTGAAAGTACATTTTATTTGTTGGTGTGAGCAGCCTGGCAGTTAGAAACCCCCAACAACGGGAGACCAAGGGTTTATTTTATCTTTTTTTTCAGCCAGTACAATGTCCACATATGTATTTTTATTTCCCCTGTAATCCTGAAGGAACGTGTGTGACATCCTGTCCTGTCCTCAGCCTTCACATGCTGAGAAAGTTTTCCAAGCTCTGGAATGAAACTGTTAGTTGTTAAGGTCTTGTCAAACTTTCTCACCATGTGCACAGGCTAGAAAAGCTTGAGAAAATTCTCCTTGCTACATCCTTTTCTCTAAAAGATTTAACTCTTCACCATCCTCTTCTTCTAAAGACTGTTACGACTTGCTTCTGCCCTTCGTCTATGGGTAAGGCACCTTTCCCCTTTGTCTCATTTTTTGTGCTCCTTCTGGCTTTTGTTTCAAACAGATGAGTGCTCGTTTCTTGCCTTGGAGACCTCTGGGTGAATATGCATGTGCTGCTGTGTCTTGGGCTTCCTTCTGCAAAGCAAATTTTCTTCATGTGGATGCTTCCCAACCTGTTTCCAGCCAGGAGGGTTCTTTTTCCTGGGGTGGGGTGGGTGTGTGACAGGCCTACAGCAGCACCCAATGGAGGAGCGTCCCCGGCCAGACCTACAGAACCGGTATCAGACCTTTAGTCCCCGTGGGCAGCCTGGTTGCATTTGAGCAGGTGGAAATACCTGCCCACAGCAATCACTTTGATTCTGTACAGGTATCTCACACATCTCCATGGCTGACTGCCGCTGTTCATCTGATCATGGGTTTGTTTTCTCTCCCTTGGCTCAGCTTCTGAGGTGGCTATGATGTCTGCAGCAGCTGGCCAAGGAGGGCAGCTCGCCCGAGAGTTGTCCTCTTTGTAGCCCTGTGACTGGCACAGCTGTGCCCTTGGGCTTCCTCCTTGTTTCTGCTTCCTCACGAAAGGAGCGCATGGCACGAAGAGCCCTGCCAAGGCAGGGGTGACTTACAGCAAACCTCTCCCTATAAAACTCTCTGCAAGCCCAAGGGTGGCCTTGAGGTCATTTGGGACACTCTTGGCAAAGAAAAGAAGTGGAGCTGTTGGCTTGGGGTTCCAGGCTTCTCCCTTTACGCTCCCTTCCATAGTGGAATGTAAAACACCGTTATGTGTTGTGTTTGGGACTGTGATCTGACCGCTCTCCGTATCCCGTTGTGCTGCTCCCCACGCCTGCGCGCAGCTGCACTTTGAACAAGCCACCATCCAACCTCTTCAAATTACAGTTGGTGGGGCAGGAAACGCGGCTTTTTGTCTGGCTTACCGAGACTCCTTCTCCCAGGCTAGTGATGCCTCCAAGTGAAGGCCCTGGGCTTCCCCCGCCCACTGGCGCCAGCTCCGCAGACTCATTAGAGGTGGGGCTCAGCGTGGGAGGCTCAAGAGCTCCCTTCAACCCTGCGCAGTCTCAACTGCAGGGCATACTTTTACAAACCCAGGGTGACACCAGTCTACAGGAGATGCATCCACTAAAGAAAGCGCATGTAGGGAGAATTCTGGAGCACAAGCGTGATGGGAGCAGCTGAGGGAGTTGGGGGCTTCAGCCTGGAGAACAGGAGCTGAGGGGAGACCTTCTGATCTCTGAACTGCCTGAAAGGAGCTTGGAGCCAGGGGGGGTCAGGCTCTGCTCCCCAGGAACAAGTGCCAGGACCAGAGGAAACGGCCTCAAGTTGCGCCAAGGGAGGTTGAGGTTGGATCTGGGGAACAATTTCTTCCCCAAAGGGCTGTTGGGCACTGGAACAGGCTGCCCAGGGCAGTGGTGGAGTCACCATCCCTGGAGGGTTGAACAGACAGAGATGAGGTTCTCAGGGACATGGGGTAGTGGTGAACTTGGCAGTGTGAGGTTGGACTTGGGGATGTTAAAGGTCTTTTTTAACCAAAATGATTCTATGAGAAAAGGGGGTGAGGACCCCAGAGCATCTCTGTAAGGACAGAAATCTCTGGGGAGAGCAAAGAGCACCCAGAAACTGCAAGGAAGCATCAGAACAAAGAAACAAATGTTGATCATGAACAACCAAAAATGTATATACTATTGCTATGACACTAAATGGATTCTTGCTAGATAGCAGTTCCCCATCTACTCATTTAAAAATATAAACCCTACATTTATGTTACAAACATGGGATGGCGTCCGCAAGGCAACTGTCACTAAGCAGACTGAGCTATTTCTACTTTGCGTAAATGCCCTTGGGACTCCAGGAAGCAGGGAAGCACATGGTGGCTCCCGGACAAGATCACAGCAGGCACTCCAGACAACAAGGGAGCTATTCATTGCAAGGATCCAACATCCTGCCTCCCAAAAGCTCAAAGTTTTATTTTCCAGCACTGGAAAACATCTGAAAACTTTTGATCTCCTCCCTGAGAAGGAAGGAAGATCAAAGGAACAAGCAAGATTTAAAGGAAGGCTGTTAATCCACAGACCCCAAAAAACTAGTAACAAATCCAGGACAGTGACCCAGATATCTTGTAGCTGAGACTCCACAGGGAGTCCCCACCTCTAACGAGCTATTTGTGCACTTCTCAGTGTAATTTTTCCCCACAGCATTTAAAAAACAGTCACACAGGTCATCACTGCAAGAGGGAAGAGAACCCAGGGCAGGAGAAGCCAGCCCTGCTGATGGCCCTGCACTCATACTGCTCCACGGCAAGAGGAAAGCCCGACATCTGGCATCCAAAAAGGTCAGAGTCACAGTTATGCTGGGATCCGAGGGACAACTCTGTTCAATTGCGTCCTTCCAAGATCAGAATAGAAAGAAGAGTATGTGCATTCTCTGTCGCAGCAGAACGACACTCAGACAAGTCCAAGACATTCTTGAATAAGAGCCTAAGTGGTGGGGAAGCAAAACACATCTCGGGATGGAACTGGGCAACAGGATCTATGGTCAAGAGAGATTCTGTTCCTGCTACTGGATCAGCTGTCCAGAGCACTGCTGGGCGAGCAAGAGCTGCAGATTAGGCACCAAATTAACATCGATTTCATTTTGTACTGACTGTTGGGCAGAAACAGGGCAGGGGCTGACACACGAAAGTCACAACACACCCGCTCACCACCTACAATCCCACAAACAGCCCCAGCTACTCCCCTCCCTCTCAAATAAGAGGGTACCAAAGTGCCAGAGGCCACATTACCAGTGAAAGATGTGACTGGAAGCAAGAGTTCAGCTACTGGTGTTGCTCTGGACTGCTCTGAGTGCTGCCACAAATGCAGACTCCTCCGTTCCCCATTGCCAGCCTCTCCTACTACCACTAGTACTGGTTTAACTCCACAGCAAGCCTGGGAGAACTAAGCCCTCAGAAGTTACTTCTCACTATACACTGTCCTTGTCTCTCTCCTGTAAAAAGAAAATCCACCCCCTTTCCTGCCTGTCACCTCTCTCCAGGGATATAGACAGGCCAAAGAACAGGAAAGAGAAAGGAAAAAAAAAAATGGGGCTTTAGAAGTATAATTAGAAGTTGGATTCCAGTTGCGAAGGGGCTGATAAAAGTTTATTTACTCAAGTCTAGAACTGGAATACTCACTGCTGGATAAACAGGCCAACCCTCAAACACTCCAGTTTTGGATTCAGGTCTCTCCTACGTTTTATACTAGGGCTTCGAAGCCAGAGTTCAAACACTGGACATAAAAGGTCTCTTATCTCTTGACATTCTCACGTAGACAAAAATTGCTTTAGAGCCTGGGAATGGCGTACGCTCCCTGTGTAAATACACCAGCAATTTTCCCCTGGCATGTGCAGATAAGCCAAGTTCACATAGCACTGGCTGGGTCCAGGATACCTGCTGCAGCCAGGCTGTAGGGCAGTTAGATCAGACAAAAAATACTGTCAGGGCAAGAGAAGTGTGACGGGAGGGAAATGGGGTTATTGGCAAGAATCACAGAAATTAAGGAAAATGAAGCAATTTCTATAGAGTCTCACAAAGCCCAGGGGAAAAAAAAATAATAATCCTTATCTCACTGTAGAAATATCTTTTGAGGACTGTGCATTATAGCACAAAACCATCTTAAAGTCAGTTTAAGAGAATACAGGGAGAAAGCATGAGAATTACTAAAAAGTCTGCAGGGGAGATTCCTGTTTTGCTACAGAACCTGCACAAAACTGAGCATCATAATCACATTGCTGTAGCAAATCACAGATGTGACTGCACAGAACAAATTCTCTGGCTCACTTTTCCAGGCCAGCTGTAAAGCACCTTGTACCTTTTTCCTTTTTTTCAAAGAATCTTCAGCCACACTGGTCTTTTTATCTCTTTCATATCCTGCTGCTGCCACCTCCTCTTCCTCCTCTTCTGGAATGAGGGTGTATTTGGTACCTCCAGGCTGCACGAAACACTCCTTGGCAAAATGACCTGTAAAACAGTGTTTGAAGGAGCAACTCACCCCTTCCTTTTTTTTTTTTTTAAACAATTGCATTTTAGACACCTGAAATGCTGCCAACAATCTTTTCATTATTAGTCACAACAATAGACTCTAACGTACCTTTGCAGCCACATTTCTTGCACACGGTGTTCAAGACGGCCTCGAGCGTGATCTTCTGACTTGTGTAGTCTCTGAACGTGCGTTTTTTCCTCTCATCCTGACTGGAAACAGAAGGACAGTTCCATTTTCAGTCCACTCCCATCTTTAACCCTGTATATTTATACGGACACAGCCTAAGCATAAGTTTTTTCAAATGTTGCTCTAAAAACACCGCTTGATCAGCTAAACCAAAGAGTGGAGCTGATCAGCTGCTCAGTAGAATAAACCACATTGTTAACACCTGTCCCCTTCTACTTTTGAGATTAACTGAGCCCTCTCTACAAAAGGAAAAATGTGAGCAGCTGCAGTTACGTATTTTGTATGTGAATACACACACGCTCAGTATGAAAATAAAGCAGTTTCATTTGACCTGCGAGAGATGCCACCACAAAAAAGGTAGACAAGGAAGCTCTCAAACATCTGAGCAGTTAAGATTTGAGTGTGTAGTATGTGAAAGTGAGGCAAATGGCCAGCTGGAACAAGCAGTCCCTGCAGCACAAGCACACGGCCATTGCCATGCAGGAATGAAAATCCTGCCGCAGTGCAAGGGGCTGGAACTCCCCGCAGCCTCCTCCAGGCCTGCCAGGCAGCACAACCATGGGAGAACCTTCATTCAGCCCTCTGGGCAGCCAGCACAATGCTGGGAGTCAGGAAGAGCCCCCTCACCCTCCAAAAGAGGGACAACCTAGAGAGTAAGAACCAGGAGACGCAGAAACGCACAGCAGGAACCTGCCTGATCTGTTATATTCTGCTCAGAAGATTTACCTACTCAAGGGAAACATTGTTTGGGTCGAGGTCTTTGCCCGTCCCTTGGTTAACAACCTTCATGGAGAGGGAAAGTTTCAGTTTGTCATCTTTCATCTGGAAGAGGAAGAAAGGGAACAAGAACAAATGACAAGGACGTTGATCACCATCCCGTGTCCGGAGGCCGAGAGAGAGGGAAGGAATTTTTCTGATAGCTACAAAAGACACATGAAAGTGCTTTGGTGCTATTATTTCATAGCTGCATTTACACTTCTGTTAAGCAGCTATCTCAGTCATGAGACATGATCAAACTTTGTCCAGGTTTGTCCAGGTTAATATCCTATTTTCAATCTGATCAAACCCAAGTGCGTGGTCAGAAGCTTTGCTGTAGTTCTCAAACCATCCACCCCCAAGGCAGCTTCCACCTTGATCCCAACAAAATGCAGAATTAGCATTACCTCTTTCCCAATAAGTTTCACCCACACTTTGTCTCCAACATCGACGATCTCTGAGGGTTTATCCACGTGGCAGGAGGACATGTGAGTCCTGTGAACGAGGCCTGGATGGAATTTTGAAAAAAAGAAAGGGACAAATAAAGACAAGTTTCTACTGAACCCTTGGGGTGCAGCCCATAAAAGAAAGAAGTTGGACAAATTATCTAACTATAGAAAACTTCTATAGTTTGTCCAATATCTTAATATGATTTTCTAAAAGATCATGAAGTCACCAAAAAGCCCTCCAAGTCTTTTTGGTATTCCTGTAAACATACCATCATATTCTAAATGCTTTCTGAGAACTTCAATTTCTTGCTAATTTAAAAACAAAACAAAACCTTTTTCTGAGCTTTTTTCTAAAAGCCAGGAAGCCTTGAATTCCAAGGATGACTGCTTGGCTCAAACATGCCAACATGAAACTACAGCTGAACAAAACAGGAGAGACAAACCTTGTTTCCTGCAGCCTGGAATTTTTATAAATGCTCCGTATTCTGTCACTGTAGCAACCTGCGAAGAAAATCAATATAAAACCTAAAAGGCAAAGCCCTTCACAAAACACCTGTTTGCAAAACATGGGTTAGAACAAGCCCAAAAAGCCTACATGGTTCTCTGCTTTCCTCCAGTTTTAGGTTTCAAGGCAGGTTCAACACTGCAATGCTTGACAATGCTGGAGCAGCTGTGGTCAGCCAACCGCATTTTGGTTGGAAGAGACCTTTAAGGTCATTGAGTCCAATCATAACCCACCCCTGGCACTGCCCCATATCCCTGAGAACCTCATGTCCGTCTGTCCAACCCTCCAGGGATGGTGACTCCAGCACTGCCCTGGGCAGCCTGTTCCAATGCCCCACAGCCCTTTGAGGAAGAAATTGTTCCCCAGATCCAACCTCAACCTCCCCTGGCACAACTTGAGGCCATTTCCTCTGGTCCTGGCGCTTGTTCCTGGGGAGCAGAGCCCGACCCCCCTGGCTCCAAGCTCCTTTCATACAGTTCAGAGATCAGAAGGTCTCCCCTCAGCTCCTGTGCTCCAGCCGAACCCCCAGCTCCCTCAGCCGCTCCCATCACACTTGTGCTCCGGCCCCTTCCCCAGCTCTGTTCCCTTCTCTCAACTTGCTCCAGCACCTCAAGGGCTTTCTTGGCCTGAGGGACCCAAAACTGCCCCCAGGACTTGAGGTTGGGCCTCCCCAGTGCCGTGTTTGTTCAGATAAGCATCTTACACATATCTACACATACACAAGGAGACACACGCCCAGGCGTGCGCTCGTGTGGAACAGAACTGCCAGTTTCTGCCTAGAACACCACACCGAGGGGCAGCGCCCCGGCCCCGCACCTCTCCCTGGAAGATCGCGTACAGCTCGGGCAGCGCCTCCATCGCTGGGGCCCGGCCGCCCAGAGCCGCTCCGGGGACCCGCCAGCACCGGCCGCATCCGCCACCCGCCTTCGGAGCGACGCCCTGGAAGGAAACATTTAATTAACGCACGAAGCCACCCGCGGCCTGAGCCATTAGCGGGCGACGGGAGTTAATCGACAGTTGGGCTACACGGTGGCACCGACCCCGAGCGCCCCGCGGTGCCGCTCACAGCGCGGGGCTCCAGCCGGTCACACGGGACGGGAGGCCGCGGGGCCGGTGCCCGGCGCAGGCCCGGCCGGGCGCGGGAAGGCGGGGCGGCCCCTGCCCGGCAGCCACAGGGACAGCGGGCCCGTCAGCGCCCGGCGCGGCGCCACCGAACCGCCGCCATTTTGCTCCGTCCCCGCCCCTCTCACTGTGAGATTCCGCTCCGCCAATCGCCGCGCCTTATGATAGCAGGTGGCAACTCTCAACCAATCAGCTTCATCCATGTTAGGCGACGCCCTCCCTCCCGCTCCGCCGTTACGTCACGCCTGGCCTTCGTCACCCGCGCGCCGGAAGTAAGACGGAGGAGGGCGGGTTATCCGGCCTCTCTCCGCCAATCGGCGCGGCCGGAGGCGGTGCAGCTGACCAATGGGAGAGCGGGAGGGCGGGGCGGAGCCGGCGCGCGCGCGGGCGGCGGCGATGATCGAGCAGCAGAAGCGGAAGGTCCCGGGCGGCCCCGGCCCCGCTCCCGCCCCCGCCCCCGGCGCTGCCCCCGGCGCTGCCCCCGGCCCCGACCTCCCGCTCGTGCCCACGGCGGCCAAGCGGCCCCGTCATGAGCTGCCGGGGGCGCCGGGCAGTGGCGGCGGGGGGCAGCCCCCACCCGGGGCCCTGCTGCAGGCGGTACGGGGAGGGGAGGCCTGTGAGGGGGTGGTGGGGGGAGAGGCTGAGGGGAAAAGGCTTCTGAGGGGATGGTGGAGGAGAAGAAACACCCGTGAGGGGGTGGCGGGGTTTGGGGTGAGGGGGTGGCGGGGCTGGGGGGTCCTGGCCGTGCCCCGGGGATGCCCCTTGTTCCCTCAGTGGTGTTCCCTTATAAGAAACGATCATCTTGCCGATATAATAGGCTCAGGCAGGATCTCTCAGCAAAGCACATTTTATTAATGATTTTGCAAGACCGGGTGTTCTACCTAAGGGTAGGCACACAGAACAGGGCAAAAAGCTGCTGCTTATATCCTCCCTGAATTCCGGCTGCAAGTTCCCTCCCGTGTTCCCCTTTGGGTGGGTATGGGATTCACAGAGTACCCAACACTTCCCAGGTGTCCAGCCTCAGTTTACCTCTCTCATTAATCTAACAACCCCCTTATTTATTTCTTTCCATTTAAGGTATGGTTTCTTGGCTCTTTGGCTAACCATCCCCATAGCCTGACTTTTAACCACAGGAATCAGTTTGCACTCCATGATTAGTGCAAAGGGGCTTTGTTTTACATTCAGGGTCTGATAGCTGATGTCCCTCAGTCCTCACCTGCTGGGGTCAGGCCTTGGATCCTCAGTTGTGAAAACAACATTCCTTCTTCCATGGCTCCTCACACCCTCACCCGGCTGCCCCGTTGTCTCCGCAGGGCCCGCCGCGCTGCTCCTCGCTGCAGGCCCCCATCATGCTGCTCTCGGGGCATGAAGGCGAGGTATACTGCTGCAAGTTCCACCCCAATGGCAACACCCTCGCCTCGGCCGGCTTCGACAGGCTCATCCGTGAGTATCATCCTCACCATTGTGCTGTGGTGGTGTGTAATCACAGCCCTCGACTTGCTGGGTCCTGAGTGTGAAGTGCTTCACCAGGAGGGGAGCAAGAAACTTGTTCCAGCTCCGGTCATTGTCCTGCTGGTGTAGATGGGGCTGGTACCTTGCACAGGTTCTCATCTGTCTATGTTTGACTGCAGCAGCCTGCAGAAACAATTATTCATGCTTTGGCCTCCTGAGGTGAAGAGTTATTATTCTTCTTTAACAATTCAGGTTGATCTAAAAGCATAAATCCGCTCAAATCAGTTGTTTGTGTTTCTGGGGCTCACACGATGCTTCTTTATTAGAATTACAGAATTGTTTTGGTTGGAAAAGACCCTTAAGATCATCTAGTCCAACCATTAATCCAACGCTGCTAAGTTCACCTCTAACCCATGTTAAGTTCACCTCTTCACCCACGTGTCATCCCGTGTTAGAGGTGACAGCGGCGATGGTTCATACTTCATTTTGCTGAATTCCCAGAGAAAGGCTCCATCCCAACAGGGAGGTGTTTGTTTCCTGTACTTACTGTTCTGTTCCTGTCCCCCAGTGCTGTGGAACGTCTATGGTGACTGTGACAACTACGCCACCCTGAAGGGACACAGCGGGGCAGTCATGGAGCTGCACTATAACACAGACGGCAGGTGAGCTACATGCAGATGGCCTTTGGCTTGGCTCTTTCTGAGGGAAGATGTTTTCTGCTGGCTGGGGTCCCTGAGCCCCTGCTCAGTCCATGGCACATACAGCAAACACTTGTGTGTGGGTTTCCCAGGTGAGGACTGGTGCCTACTTGAGACTGAGTAAAAGATCCAGGATCACCCACAACCCACCAGTGCCCGAGTGTCTTGAGGGACACAAGAAAGTTTGTGTTGGTCACTGGGGTGGAAAACAGAACAAGTGAGATGTTTGTTTTGCATCTGAGCTGTTGCCACTGAGCTTTTCTTCCTGTGTTCATCCCCGGTAGTGTGTGAGGAGGCAGAAAACCAATTTATATGTGTCTAGAAATGGGGTTAATGGGAGCACTTCCAGCATAGCTGCCCCACTGCTGGTCAGCCTCCTCTGAAACTCCACCTTTGTCTTGGCATATGGGAGAGATTCTTCTCCGTGGCCTGTTCCCACTGAATATTTCAAGCATTGTTTGCAAAACTTAAGAGTAAAACAGGTGGGAAGGGGGAAGTGTGTCTGCAGTGGAGCGCCTCACAGCCATTCTCCTCCACAGCATGCTCTTCTCGGCATCCACAGACAAAACCGTGGCTGTGTGGGACAGCGAGACCGGAGAGAGGGTGAAGAGGCTGAAGGGCCACACCTCGTTTGTGAACTCCTGTTACCCGGCGAGGCGAGGGCCGCAGCTGGTCTGTACCGGCAGTGATGACGGGACAGTGAAGGTCAGTGTATCGTGTGAGGGGATGGTCTGGGGTGGATATCAGGCAGGGTCTTTGAAAGCTTTTTGGGGGTTCTTCCCATTTAAGGAGGCTAAATCCAGCCTTTTATTACTCGTATTATTTCATTATCTAATAAGTTTGATTTCAGAATTTAAAAATTTGAAATAAGGTTTGACTGTGCTCCTTTTTTCTGTAATGCTTGGGGGGAGAGTAAGGAGATTCGTCTGCCAAGTTATACTTTTTCCACTGATCTACATTAACAGAGCAGGAAAAAGGCAAAGAGTTACTGAGATCTCACATGCTTGTCCCTCTTCCCTCCCCACATTCCTGTGCTCCAACCACACTGGGCTTTTATTCTTTTTTGCAGAGATCTCCTGAGATCTAAAACAGAGGATTTCAGATGAGTGTTCTGGGTCTCTACCAAGTGTCAAGGCAATTCTCTAATTTTATCCTTAAATATCTATATGCAACTTTTACAACTGCTGCATCTTTTCAGCTGTGGGATATCAGGAAAAAAGCTGCTGTCCAGACATTCCAGAACACATACCAGGTCCTGGCGGTGACTTTCAACGACACCAGTGATCAGATCATATCCGGAGGCATCGACAACGATATTAAGGTAGGACACCCGTGTCCTTGTTTCCCTTTCCCACCACACGCACCTTTTCCGTCCCATCACGTCAAGGACAGACATGGGAGCCTGTTGGTTAATTTTACAGTCACAAGGACCACACGGACGCACTATGTCCGACCTCGCTGTTGATGTAGGGCCAATAAACCCGCAGGGAGCTGCTCCAGGGCTGTTTGCCACGTGACAGCCTGGGCAGCCCTGGCATTCCCAGGCAGGTGTCCCAGCGCTGCTGTCACCCGTTGCAGCCGATGTCTGCTGGTTCTTTTGGCAGCTTGTGCCCGTCCTGGAGGCTCTAGAGCCATATATGAGGTAAACTAAAGAAAATGTAGTGACGCATCCACACTCTCTGCCCTCTGCTCCAGTTTGCAACGCACTTTGTCACCTGCTAGTGTGGAAAATTCTAATTTAAGAGCGAGCTCAGTGTTTCATTCAGCTGGTAACCGAGATTCTCCCGATAGCTGGACAGTTCAGTCTCTTACTGTCCCTTCAGCCTCGGCCTCCAGCCTTCCCAGGCATGGGCAGCACGTGCTTGTCAGAGCCATTGCTGAGTGTAGCGCTGACTCAAGATCTGTTCCGACTGCCCCTGGAAAAGCCATAACTCTTTGGGAAAGAGCAGCGTGAAATTTTGGGGATTGGACAACTGCTCTGTGCCATCAGTCAGTGGAATTTGGGGGGAATAGCCATATGGGAGCGATTCCTATACATGGGGCTGTTGACATTTAACTCCTCAGTGGTTGGACACATTTAGAAGTCTTCCAAGGGGCAAATTCCATTTTTTCCTACAACACACATAAAATAGCCTCACATTTTAGCCATTCAGACCCCACAAACAGAAATCAAAAGCTGATGTCATCAGCTGACTGACCGCTGCGCGTGTGAAACGCTTTGGAAACGGCAGCTCCAACCGTCTTGGCTGCCCTTGTTAAGCCACAGTGTTGTGTCTGACAGGTGTGGGACCTTCGCCAGAACAAGCTCACTTACACCATGAGGGGACATGCAGACTCGGTGACGGGGCTCAGTCTGAGTTCGGAAGGCTCCTACCTGCTCTCCAATGCCATGGACAACACGGGTACGTCCCACCTGACGTGAGAACGCAGCTTTGCGTGGTGTTACGAAAGAAGCAGCTCAAATAATCCGATGTGGAAAAACAAGAGCCAGATGTGGGGATGGGCTGAGTTTGGCTCCAGAGATAAAACCTGAATTCCTGTTGTGACGCCAGTGACAGTCGCATCCTTTGGCAGGAGGGAGCAGCTTCATTGGGAGGGTTTGTCATGTCTCCCAAAGGGCGGTGGGGACACACGTCATTTGAGCAGACAGTTGAACGTGATGGCGGTCTAGCTCTCGTCGGGGCGGTTTGGCTGTTTCCCCACAGCAGGGAGTGACAGCGGGTTCCAAACCGCCGCTCTCCTGCATGGGGCTGCTCAGCAGAGCTGATCTGATGAGCAGCGTGATCGTTGAGTGTGTGAGAATAAAGCAAATGCTCATTTAAGGAGCTGGTGGCTCATTTTTGTAATAGTTGGTTTGGGTTTTTCCCCTCCTGTTGGCAGCGGTCTGAGTATAATTATAAATTTCTGCATTTGACCTTTCACATCAAAGCTTTCTGCAGAGGAAAGCTGCTGGTTTCCTTTTGCTTCTGGGGAAACCTCGGTGTGAAGAGAACAAGGAGCGTGGCCAGGGCTTTGCTCGTTAGCAGCGTGTCTTAGGAAAAGGAACGTTTCCAGACACTGACCTTGTCCTCAAGCCTCCACCATCGTCAGCTAATTACCGCCTGCTCTCTCTTGCAGTTCGCATCTGGGATGTGCGACCGTTTGCCCCTAAAGAGAGATGTGTCAAGATTTTCCAGGGGAACGTGCATAATTTTGAAAAGGTGAGTGGACTGCAGGCTGAGACGTGATTGTTTGTAAAATGCTGCTGCTATTAACTTTTCCGTAAATTGTTTTTTTAAATCCGAGTTTAAACCAGAAAGGCGTTAATAAGAACTCAAAGAAAGATTAATGCACAAAGTGGGATTCCTATTAAAGCTGCAGTAACAAGATTTTGCTCAGTTCAGCTACAATTAGCTGTAAATTAAGTATTTTCTACATTTACTATCTGCTTTGTGTAAAATAACAAGGCACTGGATGTTTCCAGCAATAAAATAAAATCTAATTACCACCTCATCTTCTGAAGGGAGATCATTAAAGTGATGCTCATGATATTTAAAGTCTCACGGTGATTTTAATTCAAGTAGAAGGGGAAACGAAATCTTTCTTTGGAAATAGATCTGTGCACGTTTGTGGGGTTTTTTTTTTTTTAATTTCAGAATCTTCTGAGGTGCTCTTGGTCCCCAGATGGGAGTAAAATCGCGGGGGGATCGGCTGACAGGTCAGTTACCACCACGTTTCTGTGTTCAACCCCGGGACAAACATGAGGCAACAGGAACTTGCTTGTTGGTGGCCCAGGTCCTGCAGTCACATCGGCAGATGCTTGTGAGGGTCTGGGGGAAGCATGTAGTGAGGGGTTGTACTGATAAGGACCACAAATACCCGTTAAATTGCTGCGTGGCAGCTTGCAGGAGGCACCAGTGGTGTTCCAAGGGTCATTCTTGATTCTTCCTTTAATTAATTAAAGAAGAAATAAAGATCTGACTGAATTAGCACATATTGGACTTTTAAATAAGATATTCTATAAATTAAGGCGACTGAGGAGCAAAACAATCAAGGGAGGAAGGCGGCAAAGGGGCCGTGCCAAACACTGAAGGTCACGTGAAGGGTACCAGCCTCTGCTGGAGTGTGTCCCGATGCGCTCATGGTGACATCGAGCCAGGAATTCCTGCAGGCCGGAGTCCAGGGCATGGAGCAGTAGTAATCAGCAAATTAACGAGTTTCTGATAGAGGAGAGGGAGAACTTCAGGTCTCGCTGCCCAGATATAGCGGGGCAGATGTCACAGCGAGCGACTGAGACCTGACTCCAGCGCTGCCGGGCAGTGACGGGGCGCACGTGGCAGAGGAATGTCTGTGTGTGAGCTCTGCTTGGCGGCACGTCTTAGAATCAGAGAATCATTTGGTTGGAAGAGACCCTCAAGATTGTCGAGTCCAACCATAACCCAACTCTAGAACTAACCCATGTCCCTGAGAACCTCATCTCCGTCTGTTCAACCCCTCCAGGGATGGTGACTCCACCACTGCCCTGGGCAGCCTGTTCCAATGCCTGACATAGAATCATAGAATGATTTTCTCCTGTTTCTCACTGTATTGCTGCAATATTGAGGGCCTCTACAGCCTCGTGCTCTCAAACCCATCCCTATGCCCCTAGGGCTGAGATGGGGCTGCTGTGCTGTGACAGTGCTGAGGCTTTTAGAACCCGGTTGCCACGTGAGCTCCTGCCTGCTCCCACCTCTGCTCTTCTGGATGTGGCTGTGCAGCATTTGACTCCTGAGAAACTCCTTCATCCACACTGAGAGCTGCACCTCTTTCAGCTGGGGTGGGGAACCACTGCAAGGAGCTTTCCCTTCTCAAATGCTCATCATGACTCTCTTGTAGGTTTGTCTACGTGTGGGACACGACATCCAGGAGGATTTTGTACAAGCTGCCAGGCCACGCTGGGTCAGTGAACGAACTGGCTTTCCATCCGGAGGAACCCATTAGTAAGTCCTCCCCACCTCAGGTCAGCTGGGGAAATAGTTGCAGGGCTGGCTAAACTGTTTATCTTCTGGAAAACAGCCCCAGAATCGCCTGTGGCCCATAGCTCCGCCTATCACGGACAGATTTAGGGGTGGCAGATCCCTTCCTGCTCCTCTCCTGCAGATAGAAGTGGGGCTGAGAGTGCCCGGGAGTCCTAGGCTGAGCTCGAGGGCTTTGCTCCATGTCCTGGGGGCTTTGCTCTGTGTCCTACCCCTGTGCAGACTTTTGGGGGGATGCCCATATGGCAGCAGCGTGGCTGCGGTGGCCTGGGCTGGTGGTGACCTGTGGGTGGCCATGAGCTGGGGCTTGGCTGCCACCGCTGCCTGGGGCTTGTCCAGACTTTCCCCGGGCCATCAGAAAAAGTTTTGGGGTACCTGGGTTTGGACACAAGGGTATAATGACATGTTTGGTGACGGTGGAAGGAGCTATAGTAACCTGGGAGCATCTCTGTGGCCTGGGGGCTCTGACTTACCCAAAAGCTGTAGGAATCAAACAAGGCTCCTTGTGCAGTGGGTTTTGTCCCCGTTCTAGAGATGTCCTATATACATGGCATCATGTATCAGAGTTGGTGGCTTTTTCAGAACTGTTTTAACCCCCATGCGTTAGCTGAGAGCAGGTTTTGTATCGGTATCTGGGCGCAGCGGGCAGGACCGCAGGATGCTCTGTGTTTCTATAGGAACACTTGCACCCTCGGCCAGGTCACTGCGTCGCTCCAGCCAAAAACTGACACAAGTCAGCCCCGAAGTGAAGCCAAGAGCTTGGTTGTGCGGGGCTGACGGTCTCTGCAGCAGGGCAGTGAGTGATGGGTTTGTGCCGTGGTTATTCATCGCCCTGTCTCGAGGCTGGAGACTACGCTGAAGAGCGGAGCGATCTCTCCTCTGCCGTTTGTTTGCAACTGTTGTGCTGAGCTCTTTGTGAATCAATCACTCAGCTTAAAATAAAAATTAAAAACCCAGCCAGGCGTTGCATACAAGTTATGCAATTGATTTCTGTTAACGTCTGGGAACGTTAATCTTGTAAATCATTGCATTTGCTCCACAATCCTTATCTGCGCGGGAGGGTGCACGGGGAGCCCAAATACAGCGAGATGACAGACGCCAGTCTGTGAGTTCATGTAGAAATCCCCAGATCTCTCCTGGACTCAGATGAAACTGTTGTTGGTGTCACGAGCAGCACTCCTGGGTCATTCTTTTGATGCTCATGTCTTGAATCTCCTGAAGAGCCTTTTCTGAATTATGGTGGCTTGGTGTGGTGTAGTTGAGCGCCGACTGCATTTTACCCATTCTGATAAAATAATAACGTCCTGGCACGGCTTTCCTGGCCAGCCTGTGCCCTCTAGTGGCACATAGTCCTGACGGAAGTGTCCGCTTTGCAATCTGAATGCTCCTTGCAATAAAAAAAATATTTCATGATGCTGGAGAGCGTTAACAGCGTGTTTATAAACCTCTCTTTAGCATTTTAATGCTTAGACATCCCAGGCAGGACGCGGCGATGCCTGCCTTGGGATGGGGAATGGCAGCCAGCGCACACAGCCTGTGGTGAGGTGTCAGAGCTATAATTCCACAAAGTGGTTTTTTGGGAAACAAATGAAGTTTGGCCTTATAGCTGGCTTCCAGCAAGCGAAACGAGTACTTCAATCCAAACAGCGTGTCGTTAGCACAGGTCTCAAACTGTCGTGTTTCATTTTCGTATTCCTCTCTCTCCCCCGCAGTTCTCTCCGCATCCAGTGACAAAAGGCTGTACATGGGGGAGATCCAGTGATGCCGGCGCGGAGCTGGTGGGATCGGTGCCCTTGCCGTCCCGGGCTGGTGGCCGTCGGGGAGACGCGCTGCTCCCCTTGCGGCAGCGGGAAAGCGTTGGAGCGGCTCAGTGAGCCCAGCTGCCCTCTGGCACCTCTACCGCCTGTCTGTTCTCACCGTACAGCTTTTTTCCACCCCCCCAATCTTTGGAGAGGAAGGAAAATTTTAAATTGAAAATATTTTCATTTCGGCTGTACCACCGACTATTGAACCCATACCCAGATCACTTGAAATTGGTAAAATTTGTTTAAATTCCACATGTGGCTTGTATATTCCCTGTTGAATGTCTGTTGTTGGGTTTTTTTATATGGTCAAAACCGAAATAGATAGCTTTTTACAAGAACTGTGTGCATGGGATTTATTGTTCTGTTTTACTTTTCTATTGTACAATACTAAATCAAGGCCCTCGCTCGTATATAACCTGGGGAAACCATTGACGTTCACTTCAGAAGAGCAGCTTTATTTTTTATTCATGGCAATAAAAATGACCACACTTGAAATAATTATTGGGCTACTGCTGAAGCCTATTTTTGTGTTTTGAGTAAAATCCAGCCTCCTGCTGTAAATAAATGTGTAGGGAGTGAGTTTTTGGTGACAGGTGCAGCGTGTTCAGAGCTTGGCAGTGGAGGCACCGGCCTGGCTGAGCCCCACGTAGCGCTGGGTGCCCCTTTGGCGGGTGCACGGCAGCTGTTCTGGACCCACCTCCCTTCTAGACATGAGGAAGAAATTGTTGCCCTGCGGGTGGTGAGAGCCTGGCCCAGGTTGGCCAGAGAGGTGGTGGCTGAACCATCCCTGGAGACATCCCAGGCCAGGCTGGATGGGGCTTTGAGCAACCTAAGCTGGTGCAGATGTCCCTGCTCATGGCAGGGGGGCACTGGGGGAGCTGGGAAGGGCCCTTCAACACAAACCATCCTGTGATTCTATGATTCTGTGCACATACACACAGATGCACTCACATGCACACACTACATGCACAAATACATGCAATGCACACATGCACCCCTCCCAGACACTGCCAGGGCTAGCACTGCCACCAGGCCTTGGGGACATGCCGATGTCCCACACTGGGCAGCAGCATGGGGGGATTAGGGGCCAGTTTCCCCCCGGCTGCCCCCAAGTGAGCGCGGGTACCTCTTGCTTCCCATCCCTCGCCAGCTCCGGGGCATAGCAGCAGCAAACCGTTAACAGCATCATCTGAGCGCAGAGAAAATCATTTTCTTAAACAGGTTTATTCCTCCAAGGGAGGTATTTGCTTGAGAGATTTCCACTATAAATTAAATCTGTCCTGGGATCCGGATAAACAGCTTTGGCGAGGGGCTGCCAGCTGCTTCACCCCAGCATGGGGCAGGGTCCAGATCCTGCCCTGGGTGCTGGAGACCCCCATGCTGGGCACAATGGGGACATCGCCGGGAGGTCCCAGTTCAGCCACCCTGTCCCTGCCACCCCCTCTCATTACCTCCCTGTCCTCCCTCCAGCGCTTTCCCCACCTTTCCCTGCTGCTGCTTGGAGGCTTCTAATGGATTTTGATAGTTACAATACGCAAGTGATAATTTCTAAAAGAATGGAAAACAATTATTTGCTCTGCTGGGGGATTAGATGATATTTAGTCTCTATTTAATGGAAAACTAATTAAATTACATGAGCAAGTGAATAGAAATTTTTTGTTAATTATGAATTTTGCGAGCTACAAAGGCTAAATGATGATGGATTCTGTAATCTGCCGCACTTTTCGCTAGATGCCGAGATAAGATGACAGCTGAGGAAGAATGGCCTGAATGCATTTTAATTTCTATATCGATTCAATAACAGCCGGCTGAACAGCGATCCATTAACGGTGATCCACGGGAGCTGACGTTGATTGGCAGGCTGATGGCTAATTATGTTAAAATCGGGGGAAGGTTGGTTAAATAGATGTGTGGTTATTACTGGAGGTGGTTTGGTTTGCTCCATCGTGGTGCGTCCCTTGGTGGCGGATGCCTTGGGTGGGGTGACACGAAGTGACACTCAGGGCTCTGAGTTGCTGGCACTTGGGGCTGTTCGCAGGTGAAGCCAGGAGGGCTGGGGTCAGGGTCAAGGCCAGCAGCAGAGCACCCCCAGCACGAGCCCGATGCCTGGATTTGGGGTCCCCATCACAGAGAGCACCCCTCATCCTGGGGATGGGGTGTCCTGAGCCCAGGGCTGACCCTGGGGTGTCCCTGAGCCCAAGGGTGGAGCATCCCTGGACCTGGGGCTGGAGCATCCTTGACTCCAGGGATGGAGCATCTCTAACCCCAAGGATGGAGCATCCCCGACCCCAGAGCCAGAGCTCCCCTGACCCTGGGACTGGGATGTCCCTGTCCCCAGGCTGCTCTGGCACAGCACAGCCCAGTGCCACTGGTTAATTAGGGGCTTGTTAGCATGAATCCCATCACTTGAGGTGTGTGTATCATGGCTCTTCAGCCAAAATCCAGCCACGCATCAGCCTCTGGAGGGATTTAACCTGAGCTAAGCACAAACCCATCCCTGCTCCCCATTAAGGGGAATTACCCAACCGGCTTAATTACGCATGACCTGTGCCGATGATTTTCGCATGTGTTTATCCCGCACTGATTTACATAATGCATCGGAATAAATATCTTTTCCCTGTCACTGTAACCCAGATAGATGGGGCCTCTCCGCAGATTTCTTTGCCAATAAACATGCCAAAACCCATCATTTTGCCTCGTTCTGACGACTTAGTGCCGTTAATTACTGCCTGAGTGGGTGAAAGATGTTCCTGAGCCCCCTTGGCTTTGTCTCCGCAGCAGCTCCTGCGTGCTGGCACATCCCCACCAGCCTCTCCCAGGGACATCCCCACGCAGAGATTCGGTGCTTTAGTATAAATTTGCCCCCAAAATTCACATTCCGAATCACCACCAAGCCCAGACAATGGTTTCAGCTCAAAAGAAAGAAAAAAAAATCATCCCCAAGAGTCTAGAAGGAAAAGAAGGGAGAAAAAAACCCAACCCCAATGCCAGGGCTCAGGGCTGCAAAACTGTGATGACCTCTGCATGTTTTCCATTAACCTAAACCCCCCTTTTTTTCCCTGGTTTTGCATTTTTTTTAAGGCATCAAACAGCATCCCCAGCCTGGCTGCCCTGCAGCAGCTTTGTGCCTCCTTCTTCCCCCAAATAACTGTTTGCTGGCTGCACTGGGAGCATCACTGATGCTCATCCCAGGGAGTTATATATATATAACATGCCCCTGATTTAATTTTCTCCTAATATTTCCTCCATAACTTTGGTCATCTGAGTTTTTTCTTGCAAAACAAGTAACAGCCAAGGACTGAGGAGTCTTGGAGGGTGGTGGGTTATAAGCAGAGCGAGAGACAAAACGTTGGGCTCCTTTCCCACTCGCTTGCAAATGAAGTTATCTCCTCGCCTCCTAGGGAAGCGCCTCAACATACTATATTGACCTTTTTTAATCTAAAATTGATTCCTCGCGAAACTCCACCTGGTCAAGAGCCAAGCAGGATCGCAGTGCCATTGTATCGGTTTGCATGATTTTACATCAGGGCTTTTTGCCTTTCTTTAGTATTTTTTGGAGGGCTGAGCTGAGCGCATTTGCTCATTGCCAAGGAGATGCTATGGGGCACTTGGGTCCTCACCTTTTTTTGACCCATGGGGTGATACCGGTCCCTCTGCTCCAGGTTTCTGCTGTGCTTAAATCCCAGAGGAGCACACAAGCTTGGTCCTGGAGATGGGGCTGGTCCCCTCCTTATGCACCCAGATAACCCCTAAGAGCCTGGGGTGATGGGACCTTGCTCAGGCTCTTGATGAAGAACTGGAGATGAGGAGCCAGGAGCGTTGGGGCTGATGGAGTCAAGCCCACAGTGAGGTTGTCACTGCAGAGGTTCCTGTGTTTCAAACACCCACCGGCTCCATCTGGTTTCACCCACCTCTCCTGGGATCCCTGGTTGAGAGCATCGTGCTGCATTTTTGTGGCATGGTTTTTGCATTCATGGAAGCCAAGTGTCTTCTGCAAAGCCCATCCTTTGGCCATGCATGGGCTTCCCAAAACACACCTGGCAGCATATAATGGTATCTTGCACTGGAAGGAGCAATTCCCACCATGGAGGATGAAGGAAAAGCTCTGGTATGGAGGGTGCTGTAGGCTGGTCCCAGCAGCGCACAGGGACGTGTGATCCCTTGCCAGCTTGGATGGGCCAGGTCAGACCATGGCCAGACCAACACTTGCACACAAATACATCTGCAAGGCTGCAGCCCCTCGGCTCCTGTGCAAAGCTGCTCTGGCATGTAAAAGTGTGTGTGGGGCTGCTTTAGGAGATGCTCCCCTATAAAATTCAGGGCTGAGGTTTGAGGAATCATGGAACTGAAAAGCAGCGAACTGTTCCCAAACCCTTCTGGTGGGTGCATTTCCAAAGGTTTCTAAAGCACTGGAAAAGCAGCATCCTGGTTATTCCTCGGCAGATGTGCACGCTCCGATCCCCCTGAAGGTGTGCTGTGAAAAAAGAACAAAGGCGAGCCGGGTGGGTGGCGTTTAGGGGCCATACCCTGCCAGCTTTTCCTGCACCCACATCCTTACCCAGACGTGCTGGATTTGAGCCTTTGAGCCCTCTGGGAGCAGAGACCCAAAGCTGGGTGCCTGGGTGCTGTCTTGCCTCTGGCCAGTGGTCGTTCCAGCCCTGCAGCCACGTGTGCTGGGCTGTGGAGCCGGGTTCTGGAGGAGGATCGGGAGGCTTTTCCTCCCAGGGCTGAGCCATCTGTCCTCCCTGCAAGCCCAGCTGCTGCCCTGGCAGGGCCACCCCAGGGAGTCCCCAGAGGAGGTGGCTGCGGGGTCCCTGTGCTGCCTCTCCAGGCACCACCCAAGGGCCGCAGGGAAGGGGGAGGGCAGCAGCTCACCAGCCCTTTGCGTTCGCAAATCGCCGGGATTTAACCCAGCCTCACCTGGCTCCGGAGGGGGAAACAAAAATAATAATCTGCGATTAAAAAGACAAATACTGAGGATAACGAAAGGCGGGAGCAACCAGCAGCCGCGCCTGCCGCCGCCTGCGGGGAAGCGGCCGCGCTGCCCGGCGCCCCCGGAAGCCGCCAAGGGCTCAGCGCGGCGCGGCGTGCCCGGCCTCGCCTCCCCCCCGCCCGGCCGCGCCGCCCGCCGGGCCCCGCCGGGAGCGCCACTCGCCTTGTTCCGGCGGCCGCGGCCCGCCCTGCCCGGCGCGCCCCCGACCCCACCCGCCGCCTCCTCCCCGCCCGCCCCCGGGGCGCGGAGCGCGGCTGTGCGGGAGAGACAATAGAGGGGCCGGGCGGGCTCCGCGCAAAGCTGCGCGCCCCGGGGGTGGCTGGCGAGATGTGCGCGGCCCCGGGGTCCCTGCAGCGGGGGACGCGGCTGTAGCGGGCTCGGGGGGAGCGGGGCTCGGGGGTGGGGGGGAAGGCGGAGAAGGGGGGCGATGCCCCTGTGTGAGCCCAGCCCGCCTCTGTGCTAACCTGGCAGGATGCGGGAGGCGGCGGGGCTGCTGTGAAGAAAGTCCCGGGGCTGGCCGGAGGCTGGAGAGCGGGACATGGTGCCGGTGCCCCCGCTGCTCTGCCGGTGAGGAGCTGGAGGACGGCGACGAGAGGCCACGGTGCGGGAAATCCGAGGCTCTGGCTGGGAAACCATGGGGAGATGCAATGGGAGATGTACGCTGGTCGGATTCTGCTGCCTGCAGCTGGTAAGGCGAGGGGCCGTCTGCGCTCATCAGCATGCCGGGTTGTGCTTTGTGCGAAATGTTGGCTGTCACACTTACCCGCTCCGTCTCGGCGGTGACCTTGCTGTGGGACCAGCTTGGGGACGCTTCACTGCCACCCCCCAAAAAAAGAAAAAAGAGAAAAAATATAAAATAATCGAGGAGGAACAAAATGCCACCCTTGTCCCCTGACTCAAGCCAGCGCTGGCTGGAGTTGCGGCTGGGGAGATGGATGCGAACCCGTTCCCTGTGCTGCCAGCGCCTGGGGATGCGTCTCCAGCAGGTGTGAGCTTTGTTCCCAACTGCAGCCTCTTCCCTCCGAGTTCGCTCCCGCCGGCGGTTTCCCATCCCAGTGACTCCAAGGATGTTTCTTGGGGTGCTGGTCCCCCGAGTTGGGGTAAGAGGGAAACTTGGAGCCGCTGCCAGCACTTTGTAAACTCTCCTGCTTTCGAGTGGGACTCGTCTGCCCATGGCCGGGGGCGCCGGGATGTTGGGGGCAGAGAGAAAGGAGAGGTTTAATTTTAATAAGATTGTTGTCTTTGTAATAATTGTGTGCCGTTCTTGCTGCTGCGCGTGAATCAGTCTTCATCAGGGTGCTGGCAGAGGAGCAGGCGAAGTGAGCATGTGGGGTATTTGGGGGATTTTCTGATAAAACCAGCACCGATGAGCTTGCGTTTAATTATCTCGGACAGCTCATTCGTTAACGGAGAATCAGCAGCCTACAACTTGTCCCCGCGGCCATGCCGGGGCTCGTTGCAGCGAAGAAAACGAGGGGGGATTGCCGAAACGCGTGGCGGTCTGGCCGTGGTGTCCCTGGGGATGGGGGCTGGTGGGGTGGATGGGGACAGCGATGGACACGGGCTCCGGATCCCCTCTGGCCATGACGGTGACATCCTGCTGACGGGCACTTGCTTCCCGGCGTCGCTCTTGTTCATTCTCCATCCTCGGGAAGGCAGCGAGCGGGGAGGGGTCCCCACCTTTGGATAGAGGGGGCACACAGCTTTCCTGGGGGGACACAGGAAGCTTCGAAGCCAAGTCCCCAGTGTTGGGCTGCGGAGCCGCAGCGGGCTCATCCCCGGGCTGAAGTCCCTCCGTTCCCAGCGGGAATGGCCTCCTGTGTCCCCAGTTGTCCCCCCGGTTCGGTCTGTAAAGTCTTGCTCTGCACTTCGCTCACCTTCCCCCTTATTCAGGATCAATCCGACGGGTGTTTTCTGGGTCTGCAGGAGTTTGTTGGCTTTCAATCACTTTTTATTTTTACCGCTCAGCTCCTAAGAAGGTTTGTTGGCGTTTATTCCCTGAGACATCCCAGATCTGAGAGGTTTTAATCTATTTATTTTAGGGGAAAAAATGAATCAGTGTGAGCTCCCAGGCTGGGAGAGCCCCTCCTGCTCGCAGCTGGAGAAACTTTGTGCTGCAGGTTGGGGTCAGGCTTTCCTCCCCACCCTCCTCTGCGTGTCCTGATGCTGCTGGCGTCCCCAAAGCCCTGGCTCTGGAACTGTCCCTTACCAGTGGCCTTTCCACCCCAGGCTCATCCCGTAACCCAGCACCCCATCCCACAGCAGTGGCACCCACCCCCACGTGGGGAAAAGGTGCTGCTGGGTCCCTGGGTTTTGGGCTCTGGGTGCCCATCCACAGCCAGCCCTGAGGTGAGGAGGTGGCAGGTGCCATCTGGGTGTCCCCTTGAGTGGCCAAGGCCAAGATTCATGCCTGAGGTGGTGTGGCCAGAACCAGGCGGTGCCAAGGTTTGGGAGGGGACAGTGGGGATGGGGGGTGACTCCTGACCCCATCTCTGCTCCTCTCCTCTGCTTCGGCTGCTCTGTGACACCCCTGACATGGGGATGGCACCACGGGGCTCGCGTCCCCTGGTGCAGGTAGCCCTGATGCCTGTCGTGGGCTCCCTGCACTATGGGAGGGGACAGCCCTTAACCACTGGTACTGGCTGGACTGGTGTGTGCTGGGGCTACCTGAGAAGCCGTGCCCCATTGCTTTGGGGTCAGGTTGTGCCAACAGTGAGCCCGCTGAGCACACTGGCTTGCCACACCTCATCACTGCCTAGCCCGTGCCTCAGTTTCCCTAAACGAAGCCTGCAGGGGGTCCCCGTGCAAGGTCCTTGTGCCGGGGTGGGAGAAGGCAGGTCTGGAGAGGGAACACACGCTGCCCCGTGCAGCCCAGACCCCGGGCAGCGGCTGCACCTGAACCCGTTTGGGAAACTGGTTTTTGGACTGGGGAGCCTGGGCAGCCGCTTCGGAGCATCCAAATATCCTACACGCTCCTCCAGTGCTCGGTGAGGTGACGCTGCAAGCGCTGGGTGTTCTCATTCCCAGGGGACAAGCAGCACCCACCAGATTTTGCCTCTCTTTATGTTTTTCACTGGAAAAACCAGGAATGCACTTGCCAGACACCCACTGGCACTGCCCCACCTCGAGAGGGGCTGCCAGGAGATATTGATGCTGATGAGGTGAGATGAAATCAAAACTCTCGGGTTTTTGCTGGTCCTCCCCATCATCTAGGAGACTCAATAACTAGCTGGGGTGTTCGCAGTGGCTTAGGAAACCTTTCTCTGGGGTTCCCATTGTTGTTGGGAGAGTTTATCTTTCCTTTATGTAAAGGTGAGAGCTGCTGAGGTGGTTGGATGGAAAACGAACCCAAAGGTGATGCCGCCCCACTTGACAGCGCCAGCACGGGCACAGGGCTGTGAGAGATGTAAGCCGTGACCCTCGTTAACTCTGAAGCCTAGTGGTGTCGGTTCCAGGTGGGGACAGCGGCGGTGCTGCTGTACCCGACCTCAGAGGCAGTGGTGTGGGACAGGGGACGGGGACTGCTGGAGCCTGAGGTCTGGCTGGATCTGTCCAGCTGCTGTCCCATGTCCCTTGGCTGTCCTGCTCTGTGCCCTGGGGCTGTGCTCAGGTGCTGCTGTGGGGCCAGTTGGCTCGAGCGGGCTCCTTCTCCAGCCCAAAGCAGTGACCCCACTGGCTCCCCCTGCGGCGTGGGGCTCGTTGCGGGGTGGGATGCAGCTCCAGCCCCGGCGCTGGGTGGGGACAGGATGCTCAGCGCTCCCACCTCCGCCTGGCAGAGCTCGGTGTCGCTCCGAACCGGGGTTTCATTTCCTTCTTTGTTTCTCTCCTTCTCCTTTAATTGGCTGGAAAAGCAAAGCTCACTTGGCACCTCCCGCCCGGCTGAGCCTGCTGGAGCCTGCCAGGCGTGCGGTGCCATGCGATGCTGTACCGTGCCATGCGATGCTGTACCGTGCCATGCGATGCTGTACCGTGCCACGCTGTGCCAGCACTGGCATCCTTCCTCCCGCAGTCCCCTGGGGTTGGGGTGCAGGGAGCGGGGCCGTGATTCCATCCCATCCTGCCTGCCCGAGCCGTGGGGTTCGCATGGGGCACCCAGAGCCTCCAGGGTGTGACCCCCCATCACCAAGCCTAAGGAGCTAATGGGGTCGGCTTAATGAAGGATGGGTGAAAAGAGAGGGTGGTCCCATCCCCTGCATCCCTCAGCCACCAGCCCCAGGTGATGTGCCCTTCCCCAGTGGGACCCTGCTGCACCCTCAGGGACTTCACAGCCCTGCTGTCCCCTGCCAGCCCCAGCACCGCTCCCACCCTCATTTGTCCAATTTTGGCCACCAACCCTCTGAATCCAGCGAGAATCAGCCACCGCCTGCCGGCATCTTTTGTCCTCGTGCGGTTGCCATCCTGGCCGATCCTGGTGTGGGGACAGCATGAGGACAGCGGGGCCGGAGCTGCCCCCGGCACCTTCTCACTGCAGGGACGGGGGAAAGGAGCCTGGGCTGAACTCTGGATGGGGTTTTTTCAATTACACAATTAAATGCACAATTAGGTGTAATTACCAGCGCTCAGAAGGCGCGACTGTTCATAATAGGCATGTAATCTACTGCAGTCACTGTTTATACTGCTCGGCTCCGCTCCCTAATGATTATGGAAAGCTTTCACATTTGCATGGTTGCCATGGAAATGGGGGGCAGACGGCGGGTGTCGGGGATGCAGAGCCCCTCGTTTCCCTGCACCCCGTCTCCGTGCAATGGGACATGGTGGGTGAGGTGACATTTCCGCGCCCGGGGACGCTGCGGGTGGTGGGTGCTGGCGTGGAGGGATGGGGACGCTCCAGGGATGGGCAGTGCTGAGGATCCAGAAACAGCCCCAGGCGGGGAATTGTGTGTGTTAGAGGCATGAAAAACCCCAACCCACGTTGTCACTTCCCTGGGTGACCACCCCAAGAGCCGCAGGAGGGACCGTGGGTGCGGGTGGTCGTGGAGAAGCGTCCCAGCCTGGCGAGACCTCCGCGTGGACGCGCATCCTCCGCTGCATCCCCATTATTCACCGGCAGAGCTTTGCTTGACAGGCCGCTATAAAGGTTTATTGGCGCGCGTTTGGGAAGGCAGAACGTTACAGCTCGCAATTAAAACCGCGATTAAAGTGCAGTACATCTAAATTTGCAGGACCAGCTAATGTGCACCCCAGAGTATTAACAAGACCGGTTGAAGATCTCTCTAAATCATTCCTGCCGGTTCGTAACGGAGCTGAGAGCAATGGGGACTGGAAAATAAATGTCTCGGAGGGCTGGGTTGTAGAGAAAATAAAGAGGATGAGCCAGAAAACAGCCTGGCCCAACACCGAGGCTGCGAGAGCAGGGGAAGGAAAGGCTGATGCACGATGTGATCGGCAAAGCCTAAAACCTGATGGCCTAATTGGTGTCTGGGAAAATGAGTCTTGTCCAGCCAAACTTGCTCTTGTTTCTTACTGAGCTCCCAGGTTTGGCTGGTGAAAGGGACTGGGCTGCCATAAGAGTGTTTAGATGCCGATCAGCAATTTGATTTAATCCCGGGTGGCTTTGTGGCAGGGAAAAAATTAGCACTATAAAAAATCAATGGCGCTCGTTTCAATACGAGAAAGAAAGAAAGAAAGAATAAAATCATTGCAGGAGAGAATGTGCGGATGGATGGGAGGGTTGTGAAGCATCGGTGGCATGGGGTGAGTCAGGGACATCCTCCCCGGTACCGCATCCCTGCTGGGCACGGGCACCAGCATCCTCCCAGCCTCGTGCTGATGGAAAAGGGCTGGAAAAGGGCTCTGGAACCTGTCAGCACTTGCTCATCACCCCAGGGAGCGGGGTCCTGCTGGTATTGCCTCCCTCCGAGGGGCTGGGGACCCGTTGGGATGCTGCAGCTGTCGTTGGACCTTGGGGGATATCCTTATGGAAAGGGATTATCCTCTGGAAAGGAGTGAAAACCTCCAGGAGCACATGGCAGGGATGAAAGACCCACGAAACCCCAGCGTTCCCATCACCACCAGCCATACATCTGAGCAGCTCCTTCAACGCCGGCCGGTGAGATGCAGGTTATTATATATTGATCACTGCGGCACCCGGCCAAGCCGAGCTGCGGGCGGGTGGGCGGCTTCAGACCCTGCTTGTCCCAACGGTCCAGGCTGTGTCCCCGTTCCTCATCCTCCTGGGATGCCCAGGGATGTCCTTGTCCCCATCACAGCATGGAGCTGGGGACAGTTTTTAGCTGGAAGTGCTGGAGCGTTGGGGGTTGAGTGGGGAAAAAATATCCTGCCCAAATTCTGGGGGGATGCTTGGAGGGATGGAGGGACTCAGGACTTGGTGTCTTTCTTTTTTTCTTCCCTCCATTTGAAAGCAGCTATTTATTTCAATTTTCAAAATATGTATGTAACGGCCTGGAAAACTGGGAAGGCAAAGTTGGCAGAGAGCAGCCCCGATCGTATTTAAACAGGACATTAAACTCCGAGTGGTTTATTAATAAGATTAATAACGGCTCCCGTGTGCTTGGCTGAGAAATTTCACCCGTCTTTGGTTTTTGCTCTGCGGCAGAAGGAAATTTTACTGTGTTATTTAATAGTGTCCCTGCCCAGCTGGCAGCAGGGACAGTTCAGGAATCACCTGGACTGGGGACTTGCCACGCAGCCCTTTGTCACATGAGTGTGTGCGAATCACTCACTGTGCACAAGCGGTGGCACATCCCGGCTGTGAGCCAGCAGCAGGACCTGTCCCCTTGGAGGGACGTGACACCGCGGCACGGGGCAGCCCCTGAGCATCCCTCGGGCACCCCGGGGTGACAGCAATGGCACAGCAAAGCCACCGGTGCTGGCCGAGCTGTCAGGCTCGCAGCCTGGCTGTGTCCTGGCAGCCTCGTCATCCTCACTGCCCAGGCTGGGTGTCACCTAAGCAGGGGACACGGCCGCCATGCCTGGCCCGGGGTCACAGCTGTGCTGTCACACGCAGGGGACGCAAGCAGAGACAGGGCAAAGAGCAAGCTCAGGGCTGGCCTGCTACTTGGCTCTCAGGCTAATTACCTTGATTAGAGCTAATTAGTGCACTGGGTCAGTCTGGTCTCTTCCCATAACCGGATCAATAGTGACGCCCTTTCCCACAGCAGGTCTGTGGGGCAGAGCTCATGTCCTGGGGACACTGGGGACACCAGGGAACCGGAGAGGAGCCGGTGCAGGACAGGGCGGCTTCGCTTCCCTTGGGCTCTTGCTGGGGATGGAAAATGCAAAGCTCTTTGGTGGATGCCAAAGGGCTGGGGGTGGCCTGGCTCTGCCTTGGGCACTGGCCCAGTTTGGGGGATGCAGGGAGCTGTGGGCACATCACACTGGTTCTGGAGCGGTGTGTGTCTCGGCCTGACACCTTGTCCCCCAGCCACGCTTGTGCCACCGCACAGGGACGCTCAGACACAAAACCCCAGCTGGAAATGTCCCAGGGGAGAGGAGGGTCTCAGGGTGTCGTGAGGGATGCTCAGGTGGGAGCGGAGGATGCTGGGGATGATGTTGGGGGATGCTCGGGGTGATGTTGGGGGATGCTCGGGGTGATGTTGGAGGACGCTCAGGGTGATGTTGGAGGATGCTGGGGGTAGGAGCGCAGGGTACTGGAGCAGCGCAGTGAGCGATGCTGAGGTTTCCCATGGGAAACCCTGTCTGCTCGTTACTCCTGCCTATTAATGGCTCAGATTGATGGTGGTCCTCAGCTATCGGCTGGAAATGTCAAGCTGCGAGTCCTTGTCCCGGCCCCCTCGGGGCTCTTTCCTGCACACACATCCTCCCCCTCCGCCTCCACTCCAGCAAAGGGCCGGGGACAGCGGGGTGGCCGTGGGGTTCAGCCGGGGTCCCGCTGCCTTGACCCACGTCCCCCAGCCCCGGGAAGGGGCAGCATCAGCCACATGGCCGGCAGCTTTGCACAAACCCTTTGCAGGCTCTGATCTGTATTTTCTCTTTTTTCCCCCCTATTTTGGCCAGGAACCAGCCCTGTCCCCTTTACCCACCCTGGGGGCACGGTGTCCCCATCTGCACCTCTGGGCCCCCCCCAGCTCCTGCCCCCTCTGCCGCCTCCATCCCATCACCAGCCGGTTGCCAATTCCCTTTGGCAGCTGCCGGGACTCTGAGGCGGAACCGTCCTTTCCTGGCCCCTCTTTGTAGCATCTGCCGCAGTTTTCCCTCATCTCGGGGTGGAGAGGACACAGCAAGACTGCTGTGATGGGCACCAGGGTGGCACAGGGCTGGCATCGAGTCCCCCTGCAGTGTGGGGATGGTGGCTGCTGGGGTGCAGTGACATCTGGGGGGTCTGGAGGGGCCTGTTTGCTCCCCAGGGCTGGAGGTGGCACGTGTGTGTTGGCAGTGACATCCCCGTGTGGCAGCATGGCTGTGGGGCAGCCCTGTGGCCGTGGGTGCCACAGCCGGGCTGAGGTGGGGACATTGCGAGGACGATGCTGCAGGGCTTGGGACCAGGCGAGGAGCTCACAGGGAGCAGGGACGGTCCCCAAGAGCTGGGGGTCCCCGTGCCCAGCCTGGCCATGCCCCCATCCCCTCCTCTCTCCCCAAGAGTCCCCCCCAGCCCTGTGACAAGACGTGGATGATGTTGAGTTGGGTTTTCCCCCAAAATTTTGATCTGGAAATCCTCATCCCTTCTGCAAGGGCACCCAGAATGGGGGGAGGCTTGGGGCAGCACCCTGTGGGTGCCGAATTTGGGAGCAGCACTCATCTCCCAGCTGGGAAAGGCATCCCACGTGGTTATGAGGAGAGAAATGGGCTTTTGGGGAAAATCCCAGTTTCCCCAATGTGATGTTGGCCATGATGCCAGGGGGATGTGCTCATGTCCCTGTGGGCTGCAGGGGAGCGGTGGCTGTGCCGGCCCTGCTGCAGAGTTTGAGGTGCTCGGGGCATCGTCCCCCCACTCAGCCACGGTGTTGTCACCGTCGCAACATCCCGGGGTCACCCTTGTCGCCTCATGCCGAGTGGAGCAGGACAGCACCAGGGCTCCCCATCCACCGCCATGCAACAAAGGGGTCCGTAAAATCAACCCCAAAACCCCCTTCCCGAATGCAGTGGGTATAAAAAGAGGACGAACTAATTAATAAAAGCAATTTTTATGGATGTTTAGGAAGTCTCTAATGAGCTCCCATCCACGGCAGCTGCTAATCGCTGCGTTTAATAATGCGCCGGTGGTCATGGTGAAGACGCCTTATTAAATCCTCTCCGTGATGAATGGGAAAGGGATCGGTGGGTTTAACAGAAACAGCTCTTTTGCTAAAGGAATTGTTCAAAATAATCAGGTTTCTGGGTTTATTAGGATGGCGCATCCCTCTGGGTGCCTCTGCAGCTCCGGTCCCGGGCTGCAGGTGGATGGGCTGAGGGCAGCGGTCGGATGCTCCAGCTGGACCACGGTCCCATTGCCGGAGCTGTGGGGCTGCACTCCCATCCCTGGTCACAGTGATGGGGAGGATTTAAGGAAAATGCCAGACTGGCTTGTTATTAAATCCATTAATGATAACGAGCAGCGCTAATGATGTCCTGTGCAGACTGTTGCTCCGTAAATCACCCCAAAAAGTGTTGGGGTGCTTGGGGTAGCAGCCAGGTCCCTTCTGTGCCACTCGCTGCCAGCCTGGCTGCGTCCCACCACCGCGAGACTTTTGTATCCACCCCATGGGAAGATTTATCCCCATCTCACCAGCACCCGTGCGTGCCTCAAGCACCTTCACCTCGTGGGGTGCTGGGCTGAGGGACACAATCAGCCACGAGGAGACCCCGGTCCCCTCCAGGAACTTGTTGCCATTCAATGGAGAAATGAGAATAAATCCCCAATTCTCCAAAAACCTCTGGTCCATGAGGGTTTTGCTCACTGGGGGTGGCAGCCCTGCCTGCAGCGGGCAGCAATGCCCCTCACACGGTGTCGTGGCTGCCCCTGGGTCGGGGAATCACTCTGAGGAGAGGGAAACTCGCTGGCTTTGTTGTATAAATTCCTTTTGTGCTGCCAGCTACCTCCTCGTGGGCTGCGGGGCAGCTGAATCTCTTAAACCCGCATCTCAAGGTGGTTTTGTCTTGTATTTTAAGGCTAAAAAATTGGATACGTGCTGGAAGTAACACCCACACTCGCGGGACTCGGGGAGTGCACCCAGTCACCCGTGAGTACCACCCTCGGATGCTGCTTCATCCCTCCAGGATGCAGGAGCATCCCCTCCTCCTCCAAAACAGCTCTACCCTCCCATAAAAATCAATATTTTGGGAGCGGCAGGCTGTTTCGCCTCCCTACCGGCTGCCACCGGCTGCTCCTTTCGCAGCACCATCGCTCCCAGGGATTATTTTTGCTCCCCAGCTCATTAAGGGGGTTGTTACCAGGCAGATTTCCTCACCCGATTTTCTCCTTCCCAGCCTGCAGGTCGGGGAAGGAGGGATGCCGGTTTCCATAGCGATGCGCTTGGCTTTAATCAGTATTTCTTTCCTGGGAGAATTGATTACGAAAGGTGTCACTAAAGAAGTCAGTAAATTGGATTTTTTAATATTTTTTTTTTTTTCTTTTTTTCTCCCCTCTATCGGATTATATTAACGGCGTCTTTGAGGCACCGTTTGAGATCCAGGGGAAATTACCTCTTGCTTCTCACAGATGTCGGGCTAAAGAACTTAACTGGGAGAATTAGCATCGAAATTGCCTGCGGTTTAATCCTCGTCCGGATGGGTTCGGCCACCACGGGCTGGTGGGGACGTCTCAGCCAGGACCTGTCCCATCTCACCTGTCCCCACATCTGGTGGGTTCTTGCAAATTTTTGGAGAGCAATTTGTCCCATTCCTGCTCTTTGCAATAGCCCAAAGCTGCTGTTCTGGAGTGGTCGGCTCCTGCTTGCTCCCCATCCCGCTCCAGCGCCAGCGTTTGTCTCCGTCTCACCCCCAGGATTTGTTATTTAGGGGGTCAGGCTCCCCAGATCTCTCCCAGCTCCTCATCTTGTTTGCCGCTCCTGTGCACCCCCCAAATTTAAGCCAGAGATCCCCTAAATTTATGCCAAATACCCCTCCAAATTTAACCCCAAGGTCTCCCAAACTTAAGCCCCGAGTCCCCAGATTTAACCCCAAGATCCCCCAGATCTAAGACCAAGATCCTCAAAATCTAAGCCAAAGTTTTCCCAAATTTAAGCCCAAGATCCCTAGATTTAAGCCCCAGCCTAAGATCTCCTAGGTCTAAGCCCACAATCCTCCAAATTTTAGCCCAAGATCCCCAGATTTAAGCCAAAGATCCTCCAGTTTTATACCCAGTATCCTCCAGATTTAAGGCAAAGATCCCCAGATTTAAGCCCCAAGATTCCCCAGATCTAAGCCCAAGATCTCCCAGGTTTGACCCCAAGATCCCCCAGATTTAAGCCCCAAATCCCCAGGTTTAAGCCCAATATCCCCCAGACTGAAGCCCCAGCCCCCCGTCTGTCGCTGTGTCCCACAGGCAAACTGGCATCTCTGGACTCGTGGGAGAAATCCCCCCGCCTTGAGCAATTCCCCATTTGCTCAGGGGGTTTTTTAGGGTTTTTTGTTCCATTTTAATTAATTCTCGGCCTTTCAGTGGCTGTGCCGCTGATGTGGTTTCTGCTGCGAGTCTCTGGCATGATGACGAGCCGCGGCTTGTTGTGGCTAATTGAGGCGCTTGATTAATCCCATTTTTCTTCATCCGAAAGGCTGTTTGTTGGTGCCGGCGTTTGCGGGGGGACAATTGCTGATGGTTTGGAGACAGCAAGTGCCTCCGAGGCTGAGCCGGGGATCGGGGATCTGTGCTGGACGGGGCTGAGGGGTTATTTGCTGTGGAATGGGATGGGATGGGGTGGGATGGGATGGGATGGATGATGAGTTGGGTGGGGTAGCATGAGACGAATGGGACGGATGGGGTACACAGGATGGATGGGATAGAATTGATGGATAGGATGGATGGAATGGGATGGGTAAAATGGATAGAGTGCATGTGATGCATAGGATGAATGGGATGGAATCTGTGGATAGGATGGCGCTGGTCACCCTGACCAAGAGACAGCTCCCCAGGGCGGTGCTGGGCAGGGCAGGACTCAGCCCATTTCCAGGTAAACTGAGGCACAGCAGAGCAGTGCACAACACCGCGCTGTGCAGGATCCCCAGTGTCACCAGTGACCTCAGTGCTTCAACCCTGCAGCTGGGGTTGCAGCCCCGTGCCTCAGTTTCCCTTCCATGACAAGTGCCTCCTCGGGCACCGCTGCTGTCGCCGGTGCAAATTCCCCCCCAGGGACATGGCTGTCACCTCCTTACCCCACCCCATAAGTGCCACCACCCCATGTCCTCCCCGCCACGGGGACTCCAGGGTCCTGGGTTGTTTCAAAGTCATTTGCAAGGTCAGGCCAGGTGGGTGCAGACTTAATGCGATCACCCCGGCTCTCTTCTGCGGGGGCGTTCCAATGGGTTTGGAGCAATTCCCGATGGGACAGAGCAATTCCCGGCCAGGGTGAATCCTGGTGTGCGGGAGAGCATTGCTGGAGCCGGGCTGCGATGGGTGGGATGGGGAATGGGCCACTCGCTCAGCTTTTCCTCGGCGTCAAAATGTTTCCTTGCTGGGAGGCAAGAAAAAGGTCTCGTTTTGGCATTTCTAGGATGGTGCAAATCGTAGATGTAATCTTGAATTAAAGTTAAACAGAGGCAATATTGTATTAAAGTTAAATAGATGTAATATTATATTGGAGTTAAACCGACCTGCTCGTGGGAAATTTGAAATTTGTGATGTTTGCCTGAAAAAAAAAAAAGTCGAAACCCCTCTAGGGGTAACAAGCTGCTGTGGGTCTTCGCTGGCGACATGAGGGGCAGCAAGAGCCAAATCCACCCCAAACCAGCAGTTTTGGGAGCTGATGGGCTCAGCGGCGGCTCTTGGGGCTTTGTTAGAGCAGGCGGTGGAGCATCCCTCTCCGTGGGGACACCCACTGCCCCGGGTTTCGGCGTCTCAGCATCTCAGAGCACTGCGGAGGTTTGGGGGTGTCCTCCGTGCTGTGCCTCAGTTTCTCTTCCCTACGATGAGGTAAAAACAGGAGGGGGCTTGATTTTATCTGCCTAGTGCAAAGGGCACTTTGCAACCCTTCGGCTGCATTTAGGGGAATTATTATTATTAATTATTATTATTATTGCCGTTAACCACCCCGAGGCTGCATTCCTCAGCCCCCCTTGCATGGTAGAGGAACCCCCAAGGCTGGATGGAGCCAGGAGCACCGATCTGGGGGGCAGAGCTCGGCTGTCGGGGTGTCCCCAGGGTGCTGGGGATGGGTGCGGTGGGTGACCCCGCACCCAGGGGTGCAGCCGGGTCCGGGGCCGTATCCAGCCCAGGGATCAGGTTGCCGGCAGCGGGGTCCTGGGGCGCAGCGTCTAGACAAGCACATCCAGCCGGGGCTGCCGCCGCGTTGCCATGGCAACGCTGCCGGATGCGGCGAAATGAAATAAATAACCGGGAGTGGAGATGGGAAAAAATAGGTGAGAGGAAGGAAAGCCCATCGGATGGGTGGTGGGTGCTGGGTGGGCGATGGGGAACTGTGGAGAGGGACCCAGCACACCCCAAGTCTCTGCCTGCGTCCCCAGCACCCGCAGCTGCATCCCAGAGATCCGGGATGCTTGAGCCACACACTGGGAGTTCCTAAATCCAGCAATGCTGGATGCACAGGGGCCAGGAGCCCCCCAAAACCCGCTGGCATCAACGGGGGGTTGCAACAGCTGTGGAAGGACCCGATTTGTGCCTCTTTCACCCTGCTTTTTGCTCCTGCTGTGTTTTACAACGAGGCTGCTTGGCCCCAGAGCATCTTGTCGGCCAAGCGCCGCATCCTGCTCATCACCACCTGATACCGGAGGCTCCAGCGCCTTTAATTTCTTTCCCTTTGCGATTTCATGAAGGCTTTTGCAAGTTGGAAGTAGGTCAAGAACTTGTTTCCAAGTCATTAAATGAAGTCCCTGGGTTCACAGCGGTGTTTGCACCTTCTTAATAGTCAATTCACTCGCTTGCCGTTCATTTAAATCGCAGCCAATTTCCCTAAGAGGAGGTGGGCGGCTCATGGGTACCATGAGATGAAAATGCCTCCAACAGCTCCTCGGGCTCCCCAGGAGCAGGACGAAGGTGTCACAAGAATGAAAATCAGCAAAACGCCTTAAACTGCCTCCAAAAGAGAGATTGAAGGGGGTGGGGGAGCCTGTGCGTGAGTGCTGTGGGGGCTCAGCGTGGGGATGCAGGACCGTGTAGCATCCTTTGGGGCAGGGAGATGGGCTTTGCTTTCCCTCCTGGGGATGGGGACAGGATCCAGCTGGTCCCCAAGCGCCCCCCAGTGATGCTCCACTTGCTTGGGGACACCCAGCTCTGGGGGCTGCGGGAAACGTGTCCCTTAACGGGGACCAACAACATCGAGCACCCTGCCGGTGGGCCAGATCCTGCCCTGTAGCTCTGCTTAGGGGCTGTGTTTTCCCTAAACCCCAAGAATTTTTTGGCCAAAACTCCTAGAAACAGGGCATTTCTACCCCAAAAAAACGGGACAGGCTCAGCTGGGGGGAGGGCGATGCTCTCGCAGCATCTTCGGACGCAGTGTAGAGGGGAATTCAAGGCGGAATAAAAACCCCAAATCTCTTCAAAATGCAGAGAAATGAAAAGTTAAATCCCCGGCGAGTCCCAGGCATATGGTGTTCGGGAGGAGATCACCCAGCTGAAGGATAATAACCCATCGGGGGGTAGCGAAGCCCCCGCTCCGCTCCTGCCAGGCCGCAGCACGGAGGGGAGGGCACGGGGTTTATTCCAGCCCGATGCGCAGATGCTGCTGCTGAGATCAAGGGCAGCAGGCAGCCCGGGAGCATCCTGCCCGCGCTGCCCGTGCTGCCCGTGCTGCCTGCGCCGGCCTCGCCGACACGAAAAACATGCAGTTGGATTGTCAGGATCTTTCGGTCTTCAGCCAGAATATTTTCCTATTTTGGGGAAAAATTGGGGGGGAATACTCCCTTCGCCTGCCTGCGTGGCTTGGTGAAGATGAAGGTGGTGAAGCGTGGAAAAAAATAGATGGGAGTTTCCATCCTAGAAAAAAGGGACGTTCACCCCTGCAAATGGGTTTTGCCCAAGTAGTAAAAATGTGCAAACCCCTTATTCTGCCCCAAAACAGCCCAAGTGAAACAGCAGCGGGCGGGGGGACCCCAGGATAGGGAAGAGCACGTGGTGGCCTGGCTGGGGCTGTCCCCACAGGCAGAAGGATGGAGTGACTGGTGTCACCCTGTGAATTAATGGGGCTGGACCCCCATGTCACTGGTGCCCGACATGCTCCAGACACCTGCGTTCCCCTTCGGGGATGTTGGGGACAAGGGGCTTTTATTTCAAAGCAATTAAATACATAATTATGTGCCCAGAAAAATCACTGTGTGGCCGTGGGGGGTGGCACAGCTTGAGATGCAGCTGGGGGGTGGGGGGGTCACTGGCCTGTGTCCCCAAACATGACCCCCTGCCTGCTGCGCCCTGGGGTGCTGGTGCACCCTGGGGTGCTGCTTGGGAGGCTTCGGGCTGGGTGAGGACACAGTGAGCAGCAGGGATGTCCCCAAAATGTCGCCCAGCACCCGACCATGCAGCTCTGCACCTTTTGTGGGGGCTGAGGGAGAGACGGGAGGGACCAGATGGAGGGACCATCCCCCTCCCCAGCTCCACCAGCAGATGACCCCCCCAGCACCGGAGCGAGCTCCCGTCTCCCTCCACTTGTTAATTATTGAGGCTTTGGGGATGCAATAATATATTTATGCGTGTGTGTCAGCAAACATGTCATCGCCATCGCAGGCGAGGCGAGAGGATGGAGCACGGGGAGGGGGTCAGCGCCGCCTCCCCCACGGAGCCTGCGGGGACCGAGGGCCGCAGCTGGGCCTGTGTCCTTGCCCTGGGCCATGGTGACACGAACGTCACCTCCCTGGGCACTGCGGGAGGGGGACGTGGATGAATCGTCCCTGCGATTGCCGGGACTGCTGAGCACCCGCACACACGAGCCCCGGGGGCACTTGTGTCCACAGGTGGCCAAGTCCTTGCGTCCCTCTGGTTCTAGGGGTAATTAAGTGGGTTTTGGAGAAGTCTCCAAGAGCCATAGGGTGTGACGGATGTGATGGAGGATCTGCTGCCGAATCCCGCTTCCTTGGGCTGCCGTAAATCCCAGGCAGGGTTGTGGGCTGGGGGGACCATGGTGGCTCCGGTTTGCCCCTGGTGGGGGCAGCAGGGTGAGGGGTGGCCCTGGGCCACACTGGGAGGGTGACTTGGGGACAGATGGACTCTTTTGCACTTCAATTTGCTGCCAACACCCCTAAAAAATCCCATTTTCCTCCAGCTCTGCCTCACCGGTTCTGCCTGCCCAGAGTCCCGGGCTGAGCCTCCGCCTGTCCCCAAGGGGCTGCGCACACGTCCCCTCCTGTCACAGTCCTCCCCGGGGACCGCCACGCGCTGATGGAGCCTGGTCCCCACATCTCGCCCACTTCAATTTCTTGATTAAAATAAAATCGTTGCAAGCAAGGCGTTTCAATTAGCAGGACTCTGGCGCACGTCTTCCCCCAACTAATTGACGTGATTTGCTGCAAAGGGAACTTTTGGGGCTGATCGATAAACTAGAGAGTGTTTAATTAAGAGGGAGCCCTAAAACTCGTTGCATTGATCAGCTGCAGGTTTATCTTAATTAGCAGTGGGATGGTGTGTGGTTCCCAGCCCCGCACCCCCAGGAGCATCACGGCTTCAATGGCAGAGAAACAGCGACACCTGAAAGGGGAGAGCAGGGTGTTAATGAAGGGAGGTCATTAAATGAGGCTGCTATTAGCATAGGAAATACCCCTTATGGGAGGAAGACAGCCTGGGGAGGATGCTCTGAGCTCTACAGGTCACCCTGCATTTGGGTGAGTGTGGGGGGGATTGGATGCTGCTGGTCCCCAAATTGGTCAGAGGTTTCTTGTGGAGAGTTTGCAGAACCCCTTGCCCTGCTCACCAGCGATGCTGAGCCCCATAGCTGGGCTTGTTCCCTGCCCTGGCTTTGTTTGGGGCCACTGGTGACAAAGGGCTGTGGGGCATTGGAACAGGCTGCCCAGGGCAGTGCTGGAGTCACCATCCCTGGAGGGATGGACAGACGGACATGAGGTTCTCAGGACATGGGGCAGGGCCAGGGGTGGGGAATGGTTGGACTCAATGATCTTGAGGGTCTCAGAGACTCACCGGTACCCAAAACTCGCAGCCTTCACACCTACCCCCTGCTCAGCAGCTCTGTCAACAGTCACCGGATCGATGGGCGGCTGTGAAACCCCGAGTGCTGCGCTCCTTGTGTCATTTATTATTTACATCTCTCAATTTAAAAGATTTACGGCCTGGTTGTAAGTGTTTCCAAAGGCTGTTTTCTCAGAGAGTTTAAATAGCATGGAAGTGAATTAAGCTGCAATGCAAACAGCCTCGGTCCCGGCCCTGCGGATGCCGGGGCTGCCCGGGCTCGGCTGCTCCGTGTCTTTGGGTCGTCTTTAACAGAAACTGGGGTCCTGCTAGCACAGATCCAGCAGATCCCATCCTGGGAATAGAGTAGGGAATGGGATACCATGATTCTCGGCTCTGCCTTTGGCTTTACACCCACGGGCAGGATGGAGCTGGGCTAAAATAGGCATTAATTAGTGCTCTTGCTAAGCCAATTCAATCAGTGCGTGACTCTTTATGGATGGGGCAACTGAGGCACAGCTGGCGGTTGCACACACAGATGCATCAGCCGTGCCTCATCCTCAAGAAACACTTAGGGAAGGACTTTTGCCACCTCATTTATTTCCCCCTTGGAATTAGGACACGTTAAGCTGGTCTGGCTGGGCAGGGATGCTGTTGGGCCCCGGGGCAGCCCCGCGGCCGAAACCTCCATGGGAGCTTCAGGGGGCAGCAGGACGGAGCCCCCCTAAATCTCATGGGGTTTATTGGGTGAATCTGGGGCATCTCAGAGAGTGAGGAGACAGGGCTGCGCTGTCAAAAACATAAACGTAAAGAGTTTTTTTGTTTCGCAAGGCTGCTGGAGACACATGTCGCTGCAGCCCTGTCCCTGTGCCCTTGGGGACTGCAGCATCCAGCACACCCCAAAGTTCCCTAAAAGTGGCCTACAAAACCATAGCCTCATCAAATCTCCATTTTTTAACTTAAAACCATGGGAAAATGCTCCAGCGCTCCCACCTCACCTTTGCTACCACCTTTCTTTAAACTAGTCCTGTAATTAAGAGTAATAGACCCCAGGTTGGTAGCAAATAGAGCCATAAAGCAGCATTGAGATAAGAGGCAGATCACACCAACTACCATCTCTAATTTTGTGTGCTGTGCAATTTATTGAACTACTTAATGTCTTTATTTATGGATTACAAAAGATAATGATGATCAAAACCTAACAGCGTTAAATGGGAAGACACGTGATGAGCTGGTGAGGATGGGCAGAAAAATCACTTGCAAAGTGCTGGGGGACCCCATGCACAACCTGAGCAGGAGGTTTTCCCCTGGATAAGCTGAGCTTAGGGATAAACCCAGCTTGGAGGGTGATTTTTCAGTAGTGCCTGAGATACGAGCATTGGGAAACTGAGGCATGGAGGGTGCTGGTTGGACAACAAGCCAGCAGCTCCCTGCTCCACCTTCTCAGCTCCAAATATTCCTAATAACCCCTCGCTCACTGCCACACACCTGCCCACCACGGCCAATGCGTCACGCAGACATTTCAGCCTATCGCAACTAATTATCTGTGGGATTTGCCATTAATTACTGGCTGCTCTTTGCCTTCAGCACCCCGGGAGCCGCTGCGGTGACCGGTGTCCTGCTCTAACACCCACAACCCCGCTCTGCTCTGTTGCAGGTTGCAGCGCTGGAGAGGCAGATCTTTGATTTCCTGGGCTACCAGTGGGCACCCATCCTGGCGAATTTTTTACACATCATGGCCGTTATTTTGGGTATTTTTGGGACCGTCCAGTACAGATCCAAATACCTCATGATGGTAGGTACCGCTGTGGAGGATGCTCCCCACGCCTGGGTGCAGTATCCTCACCCCGAGGATGGCTCAGCCCCAGGTCCTGTATCCCAACCCAAACCCCTGTGGATCCAGCGGGATCCAGCGAGCTGGGGGGATGGAGTGGGGGTGTCTGTTTGGCACGGCGTGCCGTGACCAGCTCTCTCCCTGGCAGTACGCAGTGTGGCTGGTGCTGTGGGTTGGCTGGAACGCCTTCATCATCTGCTTCTACCTGGAGGTTGGACGCTTGTCACAGGTAACAGTCCCCCGCATCTGCCTTCCCTCCATCTTTCCATCCTCCCTGCTGTCCTGCCCTCACCCTCCTCCTTCCCCTGTCCCCAGAAAGGACCCAAAACCCCCAGGGATGCAGAGGAGATTGCCCAGCATCTCTGGACCATGCTGGCGTGGTGATCCCATGGTCCCATCTTTCGGATGGCTGAATGCAGCTGCAGCATCGTGAGCAGCTGTGTCCTTGCCCCAAGGCCAAGCTGCTGCGCTGGTGACAGCTCTGTGACATCCGTGATGTCACCTGGGCATCGTGGCACACCTGTATGCTGCTTGACCAAATGGTCTGTGCCACCGGCGTGGGGGGAAGCCACAAACCCTGAGGACACTGGCTGTGCGTCAAGGAGATTTGGGGTTCATCAGCTGGTCTGGGTGCCTGTGATGCTCGTGGAGCATCCTTGGGTTGGAAAAGCCCATTTTCTGTCCACCTACTCTGCAAAGAGCCCCAGCTTCACAGCCTGTGCCTCCTCCTCTGTTCCTTCCTGCAGGACCGAGACTTCATCATGACCTTCAATACCTCACTGCACCGCTCGTGGTGGATGGAGAACGGGCCGGGCTGCCTGGTGACGCCGGTGCTCAACTCCAACCTGGCGCCCGAGGACCATCACGTCATCACCGTCAGCGGCTGCCTGCTCGACTACCAGTACATCGAGGTGGTGAGCAGTGCCACGCAGATCTTCCTGGCGGTAAGGGCGGCCGCCGGCACTTTTCCTCCTCATCCCTCATCCCGAATTGCGAAGCAAGAAAGAGAGAATGATGGCAGGGACCGAGGTGAACAGATTCCAGCTGGATATGTCCCACCATCACACATCCATTCTGTAGCATCAAGGGCAGCATTGGCTTAGGGGTGGGAGGAGAGGAGCATCCCAGGGGTGCTGCCCACCCCAGAACCTGCTATGGGCTGGGTGCTGCGGGAATCGGGGGGGTCTCGGTGTAACACACCCGGGTGCTGTGTTGCCGGCGTGTGACCTGCTGGGATGTGCCGCTTGCTGGCAAGGGAGAGTCCCCCCTTCCTGGTGGCTCTGTCACCCCATGGGGAGGCGGGAAGGGAACACACTGGGATGCAAAGGTCCTGAGGAGCCTGGGGGACTGAAAGAAAATCATAGACTCTCAGAATGGTTTGTGTTGAAGGGACCTTCCCAGCCCCCCCAGTGCCCCCCCTGCCACGAGCAGGGACATCTGCACCAGCTCAGGTCGCTCAGAGCCCCGTCCAGCCTGGCCTGGGGTGTCTCCAGGGATGGTTCAGCCACCACCTCTCTGGCCAACCTGGGCCAGGCTCTCACCACCCTCAGGGACAACAATTTCTTCCTCATGTCTAGAAGGGAGGTGGGTCCAGAGCAGCTGCCGTGCACCCGCCAAAGGGGCACCCAGCGCTACGTGGGGCTCAGCACCCTCTGCGCTGCCATCCCAGTGCGGTGCCAGCCTGTCCCACCCAGAGCCACCACCCTGGTGCAGCTGAAACCATCCAACCTCCCTGCGTCCCAAACCAGCACCCAGCCCCACCAGAGGTGGGCTCCAGCACCGCCAGCCCAGAGGCAGCCCCATCCCGCCCAGGATGCTCCCAGTCCCCCCAGTACGGTCCCAGGCACCCACCTCGCAGCCCCCAGCTCCATCCCCCCACCAACACCATCCTGGCTGCGTTGCCCATCACCCTGATAACCGACTTCTCCCCGTTCGCTTTTGTTTCGCAGCTCTTCGGCTTTGTCTACGCCTGCTACGTCAGCAAAGTGTTCCTGGAGGAAGAAGACAGCTGTAAGTGACACTGTCGGTCACGGGGACAGAGCCGCGGTGCTGCCAAACGGCCTCGGCCAACGCCGGCCAGCGGCTCGCCGGGGATGGGAGCGATGCCTGGGCTGCAGGCGGGTGAAGGGATACCTTTGGTTGGGTTTTTTGCCCTGTTTTTCCATCCCCGTTGAGGTGGATGCTCTGGGCTGTGCCGTGGCACCCCGTGCCGCCAGCGGTCCCCCCTGCCCGCTGTGGGGAGGGTCTGCACCCCGGCCAGGGCTGGCAGGGGAGGGGACGGGGACACCGTGTCCCCCACGGCAGAGCCCTCCTCCCCGCCTCGAGTTTTTTTGGGGGAAAAAGCAGCATTTTAAGCAAAGTTGAGGGCTAATTTTTATCCAGTCTATATTGTGCTTCCCCATCTGACAATACCTGCTGATGTAAACACTTTGCCACCGCTGTTGTTCTTGCACTTTGAGATAATATCCAGGAAACAAGCACATACATTTTGTGTGGGGGAAAAAAAAAGTTGGTGAATTTTACTTTAGATGATTAACCATCAGCTTGTTTTAACAGGAAGTTTTACTTTTGATTATTTCACCTAATTGAAATGCAGCTGTTATTCCTTGTATTTATTGACGTTTAAAAGGACAGACATTCAAAATTATCTTTATACTTTACCTGTAAGGTAATTATAAGAATTGTAAGCCAATTGCTCTAAGGAGAGAGATTATTATGGTTATCTCCGGTTGGACTCGATGATCTTAAGGGTGTCTTCCAACCAAAATTATTCTATGATTCTATGAAACGCCCCTCCAGAGGCGCTGAGCACCCCAGCCCTGATTAACCAGGTGGTTGAGGCCGTAGCCATCCAACCGCTTTAAATGCTCATCTGCCATTAATTAATTCACGCCAGCTGGCAGCTCCCACCAGCCGACCGCAGACAGGGATGTGCCACAACCGCTGGCGTGGCAAAAGCCGCCGAGATACACTTGGCATTGCGCTCCTTCCCCACGGCACCGGGATCGGCGTCCCTGCCGGTGCCGGGACCCACAGATGGTCCCAGCCGGGAGGTGCCGGGTTCAGCATCCCCACATTCTCAGCCCGCCGCTGCCGGGAACCGATGTAGCGGAAAAGGAAAATCTCCGTGTGAAATTGGACACTGCCTGCGGTAATAACTTGTTTCCGTACCCGGGGAGCTGGCAAAAGGGTTTATCTACCGCCGCCGGCTTTGAAGCGTGTTTGCATTCAAACAAACTCCTGCATTCAATCCACTTTTAATATTAATGCTGCTGGAGCCCAAGATTCAAATTCAGCTTTTCTAATGGAATATCTTATTAGATTTGGAAATGGATGGATGGCATCAAAATTGAGAGCTGGCTGAATATTAAGTTGGGAAGATATATATGCTGGGAGAACAGGGCTCCCCCCTCGAGCTTCCTGCTGTTTCCTGGACACTCACGTGTGAACCCCCCGGATTGCAGCTCTGTGGGGATTAATATATTGGTTTTGGAGAGATGGGTCATGCTACGGCTCCCGTGGGCGTTTGGAAACCCTCCTTGGCTGCGCATGGTGCCCGTTCCTGGGCTGGCTGAGCAGCCGGTTGAGGGTTCGGGTCTGGGAGCACGTGGAGAATCTCAGGTTGGAAGGGACCACAAGGATCATAGAATCACAGGACAATTTGTGTCGAAGGGCCCTTCCCAGCCCCCCCAGTGCCCCCCTGCCACGAGCAGGGACATCTGCACCAGCTCAGGTTGCTCAGAGCCCCGTCCAGCCTGGCCTGGGGTGTCTCCAGGGATGGTTCAGCCACCACCTCTCTGGCCAACCTGGGCCAGGCTCTCACCACCCTCAGGGCAACAATTCCTTCCTCATGTCCAGCCTCAATCTCCCTCCTATAGTTTAAAGCCATGAACCGCCAGGCTGGAAATCGCAGCCGTGAAAACTGATGTATTGGTGTCTGCAATTCCCCTAAATGACAGGCTTGAAACAAGATGTAATCCCCCCATAACTCTCCTTAAATGCCCACTTGGAGACAATAATAGGGTAATTTTCCCCACTTTGTCCAGCCTGCAATGCAAGGGCTATGGTGGTGAGAAGAGGAGAGCCCGAGTGACCTCTGCAAGTCGGTCCAGCTCCTTTCCTCTGATTCTCACCACACTTTCCTGGGATGCTGTGCTGACCTGGGATGCTGTGCTGACCTGAGATGCTGTGCTGACCTGGGATGTTGCAGAGACCCAGGATGCTGCACGTCCCTGGGATGCAGCTGTAAACTGTGATGCTGCATTTCCCTGGGGTGCTGCAGTGACCTGGGACGCTGTGTGACCCACGGGTGCCATCGGGGCAGGGAAATCACCCTGCTGCCCTCCCCAGCTCACCTCGCTGTTCTCCCCATTCTCCCCAGTTGACTTCATCGGCGGTTTTGACTCCTACGGCTACCAGGCGCCCCAGAAGACGTCACACCTACAGCTACAGCCGCTCTACACGTGAGTCCGCACTGGGGAAAAGCCTTGGGGATGCTCAGGGATGCAGGAGCCCCTTGAAGGTGCCTCATCACACCATCGTAACCCAAAAGATTTGAGTCTGTGGGTCTGCTTGGTCTCAAAAAGCCCAGGAGCTCCACAGGGGCTGGGGCTGGGCAGTTTTTTGGGAGATCGTGCCCTTGTTTTGCTTTTTGCTGCTTTTTGTTTGCTGAGCATCAACACGCCAGCGCTGCCCCGGGGGAGCAGCAGCTCTTCAGATAAGTGCAGCTGACTTTATTTTTTCTTCTCCCTTACCCATTAAGCTTAACTAGATAAATGCTCAAATGCGATAAGGCTGCAAAATCTAAAGGGATTAGCCTCGTGTGGGCTTTGCCGGGTGCCAAAAATTAATTATATTTTAAGCCTTCTATGCAAATTCAAGGGCACGCCATGCAATTAGAGATGCAAAGAGGGGGCTGCAGTGGAGCAAACACATTTGTGTTATTGCTGGGCCCTCCCTGGGTGTTTGGGTCTCCTGTGCGCTCTCCCCGGTGCAAGGTTGTGGAGGAGCACCCATGGGTGCTGTGCATCGAGCTGGAACTTCCCCAGGAGCCCCCCAGTCCCTGGTTGAGTGGGGCATGGTGGGACAGGAGCTTCCTGGGACGGGGACGTGGATGGTGGCACGTCCTGGGGATCGAAGTGGGTGTCCTGCCCCTGTAGAGGGTGATGGAGGGTTTGGGGTGCACAGTTTGGGGATGGGTTGTGTATCCCCCCTGGTACCCAAGCATCCCTTCCCGCGGTGACACTGGGGACAATGCAGCCGGGCTCCCCAGCCTCCTCCCTGCCTGCAGGGCTGGCTCGGCCAGCAGTCCTTGTAATTACGCTGCTTCCTAATTAATCAAGCTCACGGGCCTCTCTGCAGACAGAGTCCGGGAGGGGTCACAACCCAGATGCTGCCATGGCTCTGCCAGCTCCCCCTGCCCGCAGCCCCCTCCACCCTACCCCGGCAGCTCATTAATAACTCACCACCTAATTAATGCAGCTATAATTTATATCAAGGCGCCTCCATCGCCCTGACAGTGGTGGCGGGTCAGGCTCTTGGGCCCAGGGGGATGCACTCTGTCCCCAAGGTGAGAGACAGCGGGTCCTTGGTGGCACGGTGACACCCGAGGGGACACGGCGGGTGCTGTGACAGCGGTGACCCCCCTCGGGGGGGACACGGGAGGTCTCGCTGCCACCTGTGACCCATGAGAGGATGTCAAGGTGCTGTCCCAGCTCGGTGGAGCGAATCCGGCCACTTGTGTCCCCAGGGGACAGCCGAGCAGGAGGGACACGGGGCTGCATCCTGGCCCAACAAATTAAAGCTTATCGTGCCTTTCCCAATTAGCTGTAATTGGATTAATGGCGGGCGCGGGGGAGGGTTTCCACCCAGCGGAAGGAGGAGGATGCGCCGTGTCAGCAACTGCTCCTTGTCCCCGTGGGTCCCTCCTGCCTGGGCAGGGTGGCAGCAGGTCCCCACCCACCGTGTCACGCCTGGGCACCCACACTGTCCCCCACCCCGAGACGGGGGCTCTCCCCTCCGAAATCCCTCCTGTAGCACGTGGGCAAGGTGGGAAGCGCAGGTTGGGAGCTGAGACCGGGGCAGCTGTGACAGGGATGGGGGTCCACGGGGGGTCCCCTGTGCTGTCCCAAGGGACAGGGGGTGTTTCTGGTGTGAGGGGCTGTGTCCGTGCCCTGTGCTGGGGCTGTGTCCGTGTGTCTGTGCGTGCCCGGTGCCGGGATCTGGCCCCCCCTGTGACAGGGACTCCCAGACCCCATTGTCACCCCCTGCCCCCCTCTCCCCTCTGTCCCCAGGTCCGGGTAACCCCCTCCCGCCGGGATCCAGCCCAGCGTGGGAGCCAGCGGCGACAGGACCCCCAGAGCGAACTGTCCCACACCCGATGACACGACCCCTGGCCAGGCAGGGGACACCACGTGAAGCCACCCGGACCCCTCCTGCCTCCCCCTGCCCCACAGGACCCTCCGAAAACAGAGCCAGGAGCTGCACATCCATCCCAGCCCGGATCGCCCCGAGCCCAAAGCACCCACCCACGGCAGGACGGGGGGGCTGCATCAAGGGCACCCCCCAAAGCTGTGCTGTCCCCCCAGGCTCCCACACCCTCCCAGGATGGGGACATGGGGACATGCGGGGAGGTGGCATCGCTGCTGGACACTGTTTTCTTCTCCTTCTCCCAGCCTGGTTTTCCCCTGGAGCAGCGGCCGGGCAGGGGGGCTGGGAGCGGGATTGGGGCAAAAACCAGCTGGTTTGGAGCAAACTGGGAGCAGGGTGCGACATAAACACGGCTTTGGGGACAGCGGGGCACAGAGAGCAGCTTTGTCCTCCACGGGGTTGGAACAGTTTCCCCAAAGGCTGGGTTTGGGAGTTGGGCTGGCCCCAAGAATGGGGTTTTTGCTCCCAAAAGGCATTTTCCAGCCCCCCTGGTTGGATGAAACAGCGTCGAAGGGGCTCGGGCCGGGACGATCCCCTCGCCCCGAGGAGCTGGATCCGACCATCAGCATCTTGCCTCAACCTCCCCTGAACGTGGGGCTATGGCAGGGACACAGCACCCCAAACCCCCCCAACCTCCCCATCCCTGCCGGATTTTGGGGGGATCTTGCTCAAATTTGGCAATACTGACGCTGCTGTCGACACAGCCCCTTTCCGGCTGTTTTAATGAATCTAATGAATGTTTTGGGTTGGGTTTTTTAAATTATTGGTTTGTTTTGTTTTCCTGGGGTTTTTTTTGTTATTTTTTTTAATTTAAAGTGCCTGAGTAGACTCTGGCTGAGTACAACCCCCCCGGCGAGCCTGTGCCGGGCTCCCCCAGGCCGACATGGTGCCTTCAGCCCCGCTCTGCCTGCCCCGGGGGGCAGCTGGTGCCTCTCGGACCCCCCGGCCCCTCCATCCCTACGGAGTCTCAGTGGCAAATCCACCCATCAGGTTCGGCAGCAGAAGAGCGATGATGTCAGTACACGAGGAATGGATATTTTGTTGGAGGGGGGGATGCACAAGGTCCGTTGGGCAGCAATCGCTTTGCAAAACGAGGAATTCAAAGCATCAGAAGAAGCTGGAAGGGAAAAGTCATTTCACGCAGAATTTCAGCGCCCCCCGAGCTCCTTTTTCTCCTGGTGGTGGGATGCGCTTTCCCCTGGATCTGGCCCCAACCCCCCCCTTTGCATCTGGTCACACGAGTTTTGCCTCCCAGGAGTTTTTCCTCCTGTCCTGGGGGTTATCTGGGGATTTTTGTTTTGCACCCTGAAGTGATTTTTTTTTTTTTTTTTTTTATTCTGTCCTTCCCAACAAGCAGCCATGAAGTGCCAAGGACCAAAGCTGCCCCAGCCCAAAACCCTGGGCAGGGGACGGGCTGCACCCCCCAGCCCCTCCGCCGCCTCCAGCCAAGCTGCCATCTTTCCAGGCAATAATTTTTCCACCCTTTCCCTCTCTTTTTTTTTTTTCCCCAAGGAAAATAGTGGTTTTCAAGCAATCCCCCAAACACATCCCCATCCCCAGCCCTGGGGACAGCAGCATCTCCAGGGGTTTATTTTCCTCTCCAGGATCAAGGATGCTCTGGCTGACCCGCCGTGGGATGGGGTGGGGTGGGATGGGATGAGCAGACACCCACCCACTCAAAACCCTTCTTGAACCCAGCAGGATGCAGAAGGAAACGTTTCCCGTCATTTAAAACTCATTCGGAAGAGCTTCCGTCCCTCCCGAGCTCGGCAGGACCCAGGCACTGGCGCTCCACAACTTTTTTTTTTTTTTTCAGTTGGCTTGTTTTTATATGAGACTGTATTTGTAACGTGAACCGAGGATTTCTTTTCTATTCTGTAATTATAAAAGTCGAAGGAAAGTTTCATCTGATGGCTGTTCTGGTTTTGGGGCATTTTCCTTCTTCATGCAGTTGAATCGATTAAAAAGTGGTGGGATTTTTTTAATTTTTGCTTTCCCCCTCCCCGATTAATGCTGGCAGCTCGTTCCCATGGCTTCTGCATCACCCACAGAGATTGTGCCTTCTCCCTCACTGCCCGCACAGGTAATTTCTTCCCTGGTAGTAAAATAACAGAAAAAAAATGTAAAAAGAAAAAAGCAGAAATGCAGAAAAGCAGCATCCTCCGGGATGGGTGTGAGACATCACCGCATCCACCCCACGCTTTGGGCACGTTACAGTCTCAAATCACTTATTTCTCTTGGGAAATGGATAGGAAAACATCTCCTGCCTTTCTGCCTTCCCCCGGGAAGCCCGAGTCCTTCCTCTTCCCGCTCTGCAGCCCGTGCCTCTCTTGCTGAGCAGGAGGATGCTCGGTACACAGCGGGTGCCTCTTCCCCAGGTCCCAACAGACCAAGGGTTCATCATCCCCATCAGCTTCCTGCGGTTTTACAGCCATAATCTGATTTTCAGAGCAGCAGGAGAAATTCTTTGAACTAAAACTGATACAAATGATCGCGCGAGCGCCTTGGCTGTCCCCGATGTGAGATGCACCCCCTCCTGCTCCCGCTCCGGTCCGGAGCCAGGACGCGGGTGCAGCATCCCCAGTAGCGATGCTCTTATTGCCCTGAAAAATATCAGGGCATCTCAAATTTTAAAAGTATGTGAGTGTGGGCATTGCACCGCTACCCACAGCCATGTGGGGGTCTGGGGGGGTTTGCTTTGAAACCCTTACACCCTGGGCCAAGCCGGTCCATCCTGTCAGCCCCTGTCCCCGGCCTGGCCATGGCTGAGATGTAATTAGAGAGTCCAAGCATCTCTTGCCACTATCATGTGAAGAAACCCTGTGTCACCGTAAACAGGAAGGGCAGGAAGAAAAACGAGTTGATTTTCTTCCATCCCAACCCGAGCAAAGAAATGGCTGAGGAGCAACAAAGGATTAATTTACCCCGCGCAGAAACGCCGGCTCCCTCCCGCAGCCGCGGGACCCCGGCAAGTCACAGATGTTAAGGAGTAAAAAAGCCGCTTTCACAACCTCAAACAAAGGCATAGAGATGCTTTTCAGGGACTCGAGGAGATGTGTAGATCCGGCTGCCGCGGTCCTAGGTGTGCTGAATTAAATACGGCTGGTCCAAGGAAACAGGAGCGGGAGAAGAGCGAGGCCGGTGGGATGTGGTGGGTGAATGAGAACAACGTTTCCGTGCCCGGAGGGAAGCTCATTGCTTGCTTTCAGTGGTAAACTGATATAAGAAATACATCCTGGGCCTTATTCTTCCCCTTTGATTCCTTAGCTGGGATGGGTGGTTCTCCAGTGGTCCTGCCAGGTGGGACGTCCAGTGGCATCCCCAAGGGACACCCCACTCCTGGCACCGCATCGCCCCCGCAATCCCCAGCCCCGCATCAATAAAAAGATGCTCTTTTTGGTGCTCCCATCACCTCTGGTCCCAGCTGGAAGGTGACATGTGGACGAGTGTTCGTTAAAAATGCTGATGAAAAGGGAGGAACGTGGAGCAGGGCTCAGTCCCGCTCGTGACACGTCTCAGCAGCGAGATCCAGGGAGAAAACCCACGCAGTTTAAAAACAAACAAGAATTTCCTTTTTCCTGGTTTATAGCTTCCGTCAGTTCGTTGTGCGGCTGCTTTTACTGTAGGTTTCTCAATTACCTTCTTGTTAATAGACTGTTATCAGTGGGCTGGCAGAGGGACACTCAAAGATGCCAAAAACATTTCTCACTGCCTGGTCGCTGGGGGAAGCACCTTCCTCACCCCATAAGAGTGAGAAGGAGTCCTGTGTGTCCCTTCTCAGCCTGGATTTAACCCACCCTGGATCCCATAAATCCACTCTGGATTTATCTCCGTTTCTGCAGGGCATTTTTTGCCTCCTGCCTCTGGCTGTCATCTTCGGCGGTGGCTCTGCGAGCGGTGGCAAACCGGCAGGAGGACAGCGGGATGCGGAGGAGGGCACTGGCAGAGCTGTTTTCCAACCGTGGGATGTGTGGCACGGCTTTGCCAGCCGCCTTCCTGCACACAGAAATAGCGACATTTGTTGTTAATGGCCCTCAAGACATCGCCCAGACTTGCTTGGTCGTTGTCCTCGCACCCAGAACCGGGGATCCCGTTTCACGCTTGATACAACTCTAAGCACAGCTGATGGGTGGGAGTTGCTTAAAAACTTTAATTTTAGGGGGGGTGTATTTTTGCAAGAAACAGCAACTTTCCAGCCAAAATGAAACTTTCAGACTTTCCTGTCATCAGGTGGGTTGGCAGCCAGAATTTCCTTCAGCTTGTCGTAACCGCAACATTTCACCAGCCGCTTTTAGACACTTTGGCTGCTGGCTCCTGGAAACGTCTGCCTTGGGTTTCTCAACACGAGCGTGGAAACCCGTAGGTGAAAAGTGTCGGTGAAAACCACGGTTTTATCTGATCGCTGAGAGCTGCTGCAGAAATGGAGGGACGTTTCCCGTCTGAGGCTGCTGATGACGACAAGTCCAACCCGGAAAGCGCTTACGTGTGGGCCCTGTATCTGCACACGTGTGGGACTGGGCACGCGGGGGAAGGTCCCTGGGGAAGGTCCATGATTCGAGGTCTCTGGTTGTCCTTGCGAAGAGGCCGATGGAACGATGGGGGGATCAGCACACAGCCCATGTTCATGAAAAACTACTAAAGCTGCCCAGCTGCAGGGCTGGTCATTTTTGTCTCAAGGCAACATGGTTTGATGACACATCATCCCAATGATGAAGCTGAATGACGTAGTTGTCTCTCAAAGCTTTTTGGTCAAGCCGGCACATTTTGAAAGTATCCTGCATGAAAATCTCAGCAGGTTTTGGCTTGGTTTAGAACAAAATCAAATAATTCAGTTGATTCTGCAGGAGGGATGAAGGTGCTGGTGGTGGAACCCAAACTCCGACTCAGTCCCACAGCCACAGGGCTGCGTGTCCCCACATGCCACTTCTCTGCGCCTTTCTTCCTAAACTGAATAAACTACTTACTGGCATAAATGGGTTTTAACCACTAATACTTCATCCACAGGAGGACTCCTTCCCTCCCCCTCTCATTATACCGGTACAAATGTAATTATCCCAGGTATAATTAACACAAACCGTGTTTCTAGTGTCAGCAAGCAGGCTGGGTGTGTGCTGCCAGCCGCTGCGGTGCAGCTGTTATCTCTGGCCCGCAGCAGAGGGTCAGCGCTGCTCGGGACCTCTGTGCTCCGCCAGCACCGCAGCTCGGGGCCAGGCGCCCCCCCAGCGCGGTGGGGTGCTGAGGTTGCTGGTTTGCAGGCACAGCACCCCGAAGGCTGGCCAGCAGAGACAGGTAGGGACCTGCCAGCCCTCCCTCCCCCGGGCTGTGCGGTGAAGATGTGCTGTGGGAAAGAGCTCACACTTCACAGCCCAAATATTCGTCCACCGGGAGTCAATGCTCATGCCTTGTATGAGGCTGGGATGTTCAGTAGATGTTGCAGAATGCATTCAAAGGATAAGGGTGTCTGAACAAATTTATTTGCTCTGTGCCAAGACAACACAGTTTCACTATTTGCAACTCTGCTATGCCATGAGGCTGGCCTTGCACGCACTGGCAGCGCTTTGAGGGTGTTGCACGGTCCACCATGGCATGGCAGAGGCAGGTTTAGGGCTCTACCAGCTGGAAGGTGGAGAACTGATCCGGCCTCACCGCACAAGCGTGCTTCTGAGAGGCTGACTGCATCACCGAGGCCATTTCCGTGTAGCATGGCAGCGCAGCTCGGCAGAATGAGCTGCATCTTCTTGCCAGAAGAACCTGCTGATGCTCCTATTCTGGTGAAAAGCCCCGAGGCAGCCAGACCTCGCCAACAGGAGCTACTCGTTGTGCACGATCTGCGCCGCAGCCATTCCTGGGGTGCTCAGGGCCCGGCAGGGCTGCACAGCAGCACGGCAGGGGAGCCCGTGCCAAGTGCCACGCACGCGTTTGGGCAACACGCTGCTGCAGCGCAGGCAGCTGAACCCAGTTTCTCACAGCAGGGTTTTGCCTGGCACCAGGTCAAATAAGCCACGCCGGTGCCAGCTGAAGAAAGCTTTGGGTGGCTGTACAAGGCTTGGCTTAAAAACCAGCATTGACCACGAAAGCCTTTGTTAACTCTTTATTCTGGAGGTTCCCCAGCATGCCTGGCCGGGGGTGCTCAGCACCGCCCAGGCTGCAGCCATGGGCTGTATTTCCGCGGGGTTTTGGAGGGTGGCCGGGGTGAGGCTCTGCTTCCCCGCAAGCCCTGGCTGGGCTGCACGTTCTGTCGCTGGAAGAAGCAGCATGTCAGTGGAGACACCCATCACGCTGGCAGCCCTTTTGGAGAGAAAATGGATGCAAGCCACACAACTCGATCTCTGCTGGAATCAGGCTCTGCTCATGCTTTAACGACTGTGATAAACCAGGCTTGAAGTTACGTCTTGTACCCGAAACCGCAACCTGCTTGCTTCGCCCACAAAAGCTGGGACGTGAGGGAAGCTCTCGCCCGGCCCCGTGCGGTCTGCGGGACCCCGCGTGCTGCCGAGGCGCCGTGAGCCGCTGCGGCCGCCCCGCTGCGCCGCCGCGTTTGCTCTCCCCGTGCATGCGAGGGCGCGTCCCGAGCCGCTCCCCTGCACCGGCACTGCCCTCCTGTTTTTCACATGTGGTTCGCTTGCTTGGCCAGGAAGAGAGAAAATATCGCGTCTGCGTGTCAAGTGCAGGCACTAACCCCCCCAGAACACCAGAGCCGCGCAGCTCGGTGCGGGAGGGCGCACAAAGGCGGGAGCGGGCGCTGCCGAGCGCGCTGCCCCTTTAACATGGAGGTGTCACCGCAGGAACTGCTGCTCCCGGCGTACGGCGCTCCGTGCCGGTGGCCACGCCGGGAGCCCGGCCGGCGCCGCAGCGGTGCACGCCGGGCTCTGTAGTTTCCCCCCCGCCCTGGCTTCGTGGGGAGCAAACGGGGGGGAAACACCCCAGACTTGTGCTCGGCTGCCGGCGCTGGGCTTGCGAAGGCGCGGGGCGGCCTGCTCGGCTGTGCTTTGTGCCTCCGGTGCGGATCTTCGTGCAAGCAGGCCCCGGGGGGCTGCGGGCGGGGGGCGGCACTCCCTGCGGCCTGCCCGCTGCCCAGGGCCGGCCCGGGGGCTGGGGGTGCCCCGGGCGGTGGTGGGGGAGGCTCAACCACGGCCCCGTTAGCCCGGGGAGCGCTGGTGGCGGCAGCGTGAGGCCGAGCGCGGCCTGCGCCCCCCAGCCCCCCTGGGGAAGGGGCCGCGCTGGGAGCCCGAGGCCGCGGGCCCCAAGCTGGGCCTGGCCCCGACCCGGCCCGGGCCTGCCCGGAGAGCGGCGACCCCATGAAGGGACGCGCGGGAGGGTGCCGGGCACGGCCTGGCCCCTTCGGGCGCTCCCGGGCCGGCGCCGTGCGGGTGTCGGGGGGCGGAACGGCGCCGCGGGCGAGGCCCAGCCCGGCCCGGCCGGGGGAGCGGCGGGCCGACGGCGCTCGGAGCGGCCTCGCCTTCCCGGCGTGCAGCGCGGCGCCCGTCCCCGCCGCGCCGCCATGTTGTCGGAGTGAAAGGCAGGGGGAGAGGCAGGCGGCGAGCGGCCTGGGGGGGGCCGACATCCGTCTTCATCCTACCGCTCCGCCCGTGAGTATCGGCACCGGACCGGGCCCCCGGCGCGCCGCGCACCTCCGCGGAGCCGCCGGTGGGGCCATATTGGTGGGGAGGGCGGGCGGAGCGGCGCCAGGCCGGCCCGAAGGCGAGCGGCTGCGGGGCGCTGCGCCCGGCTCTCCCGCCCGGCTCCTTGTCGGCGCTCGGGGGCCGGGGCCTGGCCCCTATTGTTAGCGGGGAGGGGGGCGCGGCGGGCCCCGGCCTCCCGTGCGCGGCTCCCCGGGCTCCCGCCGCCGCGCCGCGGCACGGAGGGGGGTGTTATTGTTGGGGGGGCCCGCGGGTCCATCCCGGGCGGCGCCGGCGCCCCCCGCCCGCGTCCCCCCGGCCCGCTGCGGCTCCCCCGCCCCGGGGCTCCCCCTGCTGCCGGGGGGGCCCAGCCCGGCCCGCCGGGCAGGGCCGAGGCCGCGCTTTGTTGCCCCGGGGGGCCCGGCCCGGTGCTGCCCCGCGGTGGGGGGGGGGTGGGGGTGGTTGGGTTTCTTTCCCACCCCCCGGCCCTGGGGGGTGTTCGGCGGGGCGGGGGGGGTCGATGTCCCCGGCAGGGAGAGGGGACGGGGCCTCGAAACGGGAGGGGAGGAAAACGCAGACAATACTTTGTGATGTGCTGGGGGACCCTGGTGTTTTTGGTTTTGTATTTATTTTTTTTTCCCCTTGTTTTTATCTAGTTTTCACGTAATAATAGCATATGGCCCTTTTTAGTTGTAAACTTGTATTTTTAAGAGTTTGTCTCTTGCCCCAACCTAAGAAAGACTCTGATTTTTTTTTTTTTTTTTTTGGTCAATGTTTAATAACTTTGTTTTGAGCAGAGATTTTATTCGACAGATCATGAGTAAGGAATTTCCTTTATTGAGAACGAGGGAGGTGGGGTAAGGGGTAGCATTTATCTTACAGTGTTTTAATGCTGGTTTAAACAATTATTTCGGTGATCAATGCACCCGCGTCCTGCTGCATCTCCCCATGTTTTCAGGAAAACACAAGGTTTAGCCTTAAAAGTTCTGGTAGGCCACACAGCTCTCGAACAATGGCTGTGCTTTAATTTCCACTCTAACTTTCAAAAAAAAAAAAATCCAAAACCCACCCATCCCAAACTCTCTTCTAGTTTGCAATTGAGCTTTTTGAAACGCAGATCTTGTGCTGACTTAATTTTTTAATATTGTCGGTTGTTTTTAGAGGAATATTGAATAGGAGCGGTGAAGCACGGAGCTGCGCTTGCTGCGGATTAAAGCCGCCTTATTCAACGCCCTCGCCGCTTGTGCTTAAAACTTACTTTAAGGTGTTTCTGAAGTTTTTGTTGCTTGTGGAACATCCCATAGTCTAAAGTGTTTTGCTTGTAATGATAACATGGTTTATTTACACGCTATGTTTTTATCAAGGGAAAAGGAAAATTGTCCTTTTTGAGCGCGTTGGAGCAGCGTAGAAGCCTTTGTTTGTAAATACATGACTCTTCCCAGCGAAGGGTTTATTTAGGAAAAGTTGATGATATATTTTTACGAGGAGTTTGGGAATGAAAAGGGTCCCGGTAGCCATTAGCGAGTCTCGCAGCTGCCGGTTCGCTGGTGAATGTGCGTTGTGTAGGTGACTTCACATATTTCTGATGCTCCGTGCGCTTTGAATGACAGGATTCAGCTGTCCGCTACATTTAACACGGCATTTCTATAAAAACACGGCTTGGAACTAAACTTGAACTACCCAGAATGCTCTTTTTCCCTTTGCTCCCTTTCAAAATGTCGCCTTTGCCAAGTTTTTTTTCTTTCTCTCGTGTTTGGAGCTGCCTTGTCTGGATCAGACGAAAGAGGAAGCGTCTGGGAGCAGGAGCCACTTGTGTGTGACTGCCTGGTAGCTTGATTGAGATTTTCTAGAGTCTCAAAACCCCCCAAATTTTTATAGTGACACCATTATTAACAGTTGGTGTGCAAATTAAACCAGAAATTATTTTGTGCTGGTGAACAGTGCTGCCTTTTGACAGAGCAAAGTGAGGTTGTGGCTGTGCAGGCTTCCACTCCTGACTTCGTAGTCGTGGCATTTCCACTGGAAACAGGGACTTTTCACAATATATGACTACTTGAAAGCTTTTGTGGATTCATAGTATCTTCCTATATTTTTTTTAAAGACTGCCCTGGGATAACTTGTAGCTTCTTTTAGTAGGGGCTGCTCAGATTTCATTGTCTGCCATTATTTTACACCCCAACTTGGTGATGTGTGACTTTCTTATCTGTATTTACTTAATTATTTTTTTTCTTACTGCATAGAGGAGCTTTATTACTTCGTGTTACTGAAGGAATATTATAATGTTCATTAAAGAGAAACTAAAGGGAAAATACCAGTAAATAATAGTATTATATTCTTGAAAATCAGAGAAGGTTTAGTAATACCAGGTGTTGTCAGAGTGTTTCATGGGGTGTTTGAGGAAGGTGGTGATTTTCAGCATTTTTGAAAAACAGATGAGTTGGTTCTGTTAAATGTTGTTGGTATTGAAGTTGTGAAGGTCTTTGAATGTATAGAAAGCTTTGCAGAGTTGCTTGTTTATGTGGCCACGGAGGCTTTTGTGTGTCAAAAAATGCATGTTGTGTGTGCAATGAAAAAGTCCTATCTCTGCAGCTTTCATAGTGATTTTCTCGTGAATATTAACACTGTTCTCAATGAGTGGGACAACCTTGAGTAAATTGGATCGAAGACAGGATTTGAGGTTTTTTGTGTGTGTGTCAACTTTCTCCACTGTTAGAAAATTATTTTTGGAAGTCGCTTGTAGTAGTTGAGTGTTGTTCAAAATTACTGTGAGAAGCAGAGAGGACATGGAGCCGCTATTCAGGCCCTCAGAGCTGCTGTCGGATCAGGGCCAAGGGTCACAGCCACCAAGGGACAATAGTTAAAAACAAACCCAACCAACCAAAAAAGCCCCCATTTTCATGCCGGTGTGCAGCTGTGGTGGGGGCCATAGGGGCTGAACACCCTTCTCCACGCGTTTAATCCTTGTAACTCTGTGGTGTTTGTAGGGTTGTGTTTAGGTAACTGAAGTCATAAAGTAGCAATGTGCTTAAAAAAATAATAATTCTGACTCTACCACACCTTTAAAAACAAATTTGCTTTGTGTGTGCGCTGTGTATTGGCTTTAGCATTACATAACAGGGGAGAACACTTTTCACACAGGTAATGTCTTCATTGCTCTCGGGATCAGCTGATAATATTGTCTTAAAATAACAAACCAGCGTGGTTTTGTGATGCTGGGATGCTATCAAAATATTTGAGGGGTTAGTGAGTGAGTGAGTTGCTGTCAGCATGGTCTGCCTGTTGTCCTGCAGCAGATGATTTTGGGTGTAAGCAAAGCATTTGGGGTATTTTCGGTGTTGGATGGTTTCTGGGATTGTCACCTCTGGCTGCTCTGGCTCTGGAAGGTTCTGCCACAGAGAGGCTGGTTGGCTGCTCCTTCTCCAGGGAATCTCCTACAAAACCTACTGGTGTGTTTTACCATCTCATGACCAAAGCCGGCTTCTGAGTTTGTAGGAAGAATGCGCATTGTGTTTGGGACTTAATTAACTGTATAAGCAGAAATCCGGTATTTGAAGTTTGCATTTGAAAAGAAAAACCTGTTGCCTTGATGTTTTGCATGACTGAGTGAACACATCGTGGTACAGCAGGACGTGGATATCGATTGAAGATCTGCCTTGTAATTTGTCAAGTGTAAACAAGCATGGCAGGCACTGATGGTGTAATTTGTGTTCCACCGGGTTTTTCGGAGGCTTTTTCTAGCAATCTTCAGTGGCAGCACTCCAGTCAGTGTTTTGTCCATCGCATAAATGGGCATTCTGATTTCAGTATAATGGGCACCTTACATGAGTCTTGCATATACTGATAACACTTTGCAGCACAAAATATGTGGGATTTTTGGCTAGTGTGCATTTTCCTATGATATTTCAGTTGCTAGGTTAATGGAGCAAATAACTACATTAAAAGGAGTCAGATTTGGCATCGTGATGTTTCCCCAATCGCAAGATGAGTGTGTTATTTAATACGTAAAGCTGAAGCTGTAAGGATTTCACGTTTTCTTTCCCTGCTCTCTTTCTCACCATCTCTTCCCCCCCGTAGGTGTTGGTGGAATGAGCGTTGCGTGTGTTTTGAAGAGAAAAGCAGTACTCTGGCAGGACTCGTTCAGCCCCCACCTGAAGCAGCACGCTCAAGATACAGCTAATCCCACCATGCCTGTTGTATTGACATCTGGAACAGGGTCCCAGGCTCAGGCACAGCCGCCCGCAAACCAGGCGCTGGCGGCGGGGACGCACTCCAGCCCTGTCCCCGGATCCATCGGAGTGGCGGGCCGCTCCCAGGACGACGCCATGGTGGATTATTTCTTCCAGAGGCAGCATGGTGAGCAGCTTGGGGGAGGAGGAAGCGGTGGAGGCGGCTATAATAACAGCAAACATCGCTGGCCTACTGGGGATAACATTCATGCAGAGCATCAGGTAAAGAAAAAAAAAAAGTTCTGTGTTTCCAAACTCAACACGCGAACGCGTCGGGTTTGTGATAGATGCTTTTAATGACGTCTTTTAAAGCTCGAGCTGGTTATTGTGCGGTTGGAATGGCAACAGTTGTACTTTGTGTTTTCTCTTTTCAGGATTGCAGTGCCTTGGTAGCTATAAGCTGCAGCGTTTCTGCTCTTGAGGGTGTTGAAATCCTGTCGCGCTCTCTGTGACAGTCAAATGCATGTTTGCAAAATTTATCATTCCCTTTATTGATTTTTTTTTTTTTTTTTTTAATGTGTGAACCAGTGTAGCAGTGACTGGTGCTGCTTTTCAAATCTGTTGCTGTAGTTAAATAATTCTTATGTAATGCTATTACAAAACTGTCAATGCATGTAGGTTGGGCTTTTACCGTTCCAGTATTGAGAAACACAATTCTGGAAGTCACTGGTAATGTATTTTCCTGTGTTTCTTTGCTTGTTTGTTTTTGGGGTTTTGGGTTTGGGTTTTTCTGGTTATAACTGGGAGACGAAGGAGCTATTTATGTGCTTAGCTGAGCAGAGAAGAGAACAGCCTTAAGAATGTCATGAAACGGTGCTTTTAGAAACACAGCTAACTTCTTACGACGACTTAACGTTTCTGAAAGGATAGTGGGCCAAACCGCATCGCCGTAGTAGTGTTTACTCGAAATCTCTTCAGTCGTTGCATTGTCAGATGTGCTGCGAGTTAAATGAGTCCATGACTCACTCCGGCTTTCTGTCTGTGACCTGTAAGTAACTCGGCAAAGAAAATGTGCTTCCTCTGCTAAGGGAGCAGAACTTAAGTGTAAGCACATTTTAAAAGCAAATGATTCCCACAAATATTGTCAGAGCAGCAACCACAAGGCTTTTGCAACCTTTATGAATATCTCCTCCCTCTAGTTTTTCAAATAATAGCCAACAAGCCCTTGTTCCTCTGCTGTGCCTCCCCAGGGGATGTGTTGCCATCCGGACCTTTTAAAAGCAAACATTGCAGGGAATTTTGCAACCTCACTGAAGTCAGTGTGTGCATCAACAAAGAAGGAAATCCAAGTGCCCTGGTAACAACTTCTGGAAGAAAAATCACATAAAATACTGGGATATGAGCCAACCAGCCAGAAGAATATTGTAGTTATTCTGTTCTGTGGAAACATAGTATTTAGCTATCACTTTAAAGGAAATACCTGCATTGAAATGAGATGTAACTTTTCTGTTAACTATCAACGTTTTCAGTCACTATATGTAAAACTTGTTTCAAGAGACATGAGTGGAAGAGATCTTAATGCGCTTTAAGTTGTGTTAAGAAACAGTAAGTAAAAATTTCTTACTGAAAGGCTGCAACTTTGGGGTTTTTCAAGTAAAAGCTGTCACGCAGTCCAGTGTGGAGATGTTTAGGCAGGAACTGCTATTGTTTGGACGTTTTGTGGAAAGATGGCTTCATGAATTAAAATGAGCATCATAAAATTGGTCTTTTTTTTTTCCTTCCAACTCATACTTTCATCTTCCTTTCTCTGAAAATCCCTAAAAACCCAGACAACACAACTCAGTGAAGATGGGAGGGGTGGGGCATGGGGCACCCAAATCCTACAGTCATTAAAAGTCGCTCTGGTATTTGAACTTTTTTTACTGCATTCTTTAATAACCAGAAGACTTAAATCTTCACTCGGACAAAAGAATCCTGCCTGTTACAGGAATTTGCTGTGATGTCAGTAGATGTGTTGCTCTTCAGCTTGATTTTCTTCAGTAACTTCTTGAATTAAATGATACTAAGAGATGTACCACTTATTGAAAGGAGAACTCATTAGCTTATCCTAGTTTAAATGAACTTTTAAAAAATAATGCTTGTATTCTTCAGAGGCAGAATATTTCTGAGAAAGTTGTATGGACAAAATATTCCTGCAGGATTAAGCTCACAAGGTTGTGTGTGATGCTTTCTCTGTTTTTCTCCCATGTGTTGTGAAGCTCAAGAAATACCCACCATTATATAATAAATGTTGTGACCTTATCTGTTCTAGTTCCTGGTCGTTTTTACATCGGGTACAAGGTATTTGTCACATGGCGCAGGTGTTTTGCATTCAGTATACATCTTTAAACAAATCCTCATGTTTCATTTCTTCAAAGCCAACTCTGAGATGGGGCAGTAACGCTTTTCTTGTGTCTCTTATTTGATGCCGTGTGCTCCAGTGATTGCCGTGGAGTTTTATCTGTGTTTATTGCTTCAGTCTTTCTTGGGTGCCTCTTTTTCCATGGTTCTCTGTTTGCCTCAGGGTTTTACTCATGGGAAGCTGAATGTGGGATATATGTAATCCCAATACTGCCTTTTCTTTTGATTTTTTGGCCTCTTCTGCATCTGCTTCTTAAATTATAAATTCCTTGGAGCAAGAACTAGTCTTATGCATACAAAATGATTTAATTCAGTTTGGTCTTAGCTGAGGTAGAATTGAATTTGTCCTGCAAGAATAGAAGTGGAAGGAAGTGCTGGGACTTGTGGACAAGGGAATCGTTATGGATGTCTGCTAAGTCTCACTTTTTTATGGATACACTTGTATTACTGCGCTTTTTATTTTAAACTTCTAAAGATAATGCAGGGAGGGCCCTTGCCTTGTTGCCCTGAAGACTGGTTAGGAAACTCAGTAGCTAAAAGATAATGGAAAGTTGGAAAAAAATAATTATAGGGTAATATAGGTTAATGCCTGCCTAGAGCTTGGGAGGTCATAATTAAAGGTAGAGGGATTTTTTTTTTTTTTTAATTGTCAAATCCCAGTTTCTTCTTTGTTCCATGTGTAGACAGACATCTATCTCTGGTGATAATACTCCAGTGATTTTTTTTTTTTTTTTTTTTTACCAAATGGTAGCATTTCATTATGTGTTATTAAATAGCTTTGAGCGTTGTGAGTGAGAACTGAACTTACGGGATCCTTTCTTTTTCATTTTTTCTTGCGCTGGCTGTTCCTCCATGTCATTGTTCATACTTGGACCAGCAGCTCTGAGAACTGAGCTGTGAATGGTTTAGTAGGGATGACTTAAGACAAAGTCTCTCTGCTCCCAAGGATGTACATGGTGTCTTCTTGTTGCAAACAGCAGGTTCTTTTTGTATTTTACCTAGAAACTTTCTTTTCCCATTGCATTTTTCCCTTCTCTTCCAGAAGCTGGAGGGACACACAAGTGTTGATGCAAAATTAAGCAATTACAGATGCTACTGTCATTTTGTATATTTAGGTATCAAAAATAAGCCATCCACACAAATAGCGTATACAATAAATTCCTCTTTATTGTAGACACTGAAGTAATGGTGAAATTGGCCTCTCTTTTTTTCTAGACTGGAATCTCTGGACTCCTAAGCAAACTTCAGCTGTCTGCAGCTACAAATACTTAAGTGCCAAACTTTACATGGAAGACACTTGATCAGCCAGGTCTTGGCTGCAAAGCGTAGTCTTTTTTTATCCACAAAAGGCAACGAGATTGTCAATGTCCACCAGCAATTCCAAGATTAAAACCAAAGAGGTTTAGGCTGTTGTTCGTCTGCGCTGCCCGATTGCTCTTCAGGCTGTTTGTGCAGTTACCATAGGTGCACTGGGGTGTTTGCTTGCTGTTTATCCTGCAAAAAATGGGTAGAGATCAGAACCTCGCTTTGAGTAGGTGAGTGAAGAGGTACAAGATGACTCCCGATGAGTAACGGCCTGGGTTGGATTTGTGTTGGTTGCATATCTCATTACAAATCCAAACAGCCACCTACTGCTCCTGAGGGGAATGAAAAGACAGTCAAGATATCAGTCAAGGAGAAGTTGTCGACACTGAGCAGGTTTTTAGGAAAACTGGGCAGGTTTTTCTTGGTCTCTCGCGGCTTGTGTGTACACGTACGTTCTTGAACCGGAGTGAAGGCAGAGCATCGCTGGTGGTGGTCCCTTCGGAATTACACTCAACAGACACGCTCAGACTGTCTGAATTGCAGTTAGGCTAATATGGGAGTTGCTTAGTAGAAGCAAATGATTTTAGGGATTTACTTTCTTTGAGAGCATGTTTAATTAATAATTTGAGACAATAGAACTCTGCAGGGATCGGCTTGTTGAATGTGGGGAATTTTTCACATACAGTTGGTGAAGAATAGTGAGAGCAACAGGGCTGGGACTGGGTTTTATGCTCAGTTTTGCCTTTTGGCAACGTGACCGTGCAACTTCTGAACTGGGAACTTCCATTTGAGTGGAGACAGAAGGTAATTCTGGCAGCCGCCCCTTCTAGAGCAGTGCTGCTCAAACTGCTGCTTGATGCTGTGGAAGTGTCTAGATCTGACGGTGTTTGACAATGTTTGGTGCCTCTTGGCAAGCACCATGACCAGAGTTTGTCTTGAAGTGGTGGCAAGGTCCTCTAAAAAGATCCTGGAAGCTAAGGAAGCAGAAGCCCTAATGTTTGTGCTTCCAATGTGAAATCCTGTTTAAGTGACAGTAAAATTGTCAGGACAGAGATTCCTGCTGTACCTATGGAGAACACCTGGAGTACCAGGGCCACTGTGGTCCAGATTATCTGGCTTGTTGTCTAGGCTGGAGTTAAAGGCATGGAATGAGTCCTTAATCATGTGCACCACCTGATAGAACACATGGCTTTGTTCTTGAAGATCATTTTCTGATGTATGTTTCCTTAAATCTGTTGAATTTTCATGGGTACTTCCTTGTCACAGTGAGCTGGTTGGGGCTTTTCTTCTGTTGACGTGGAAATGGCTGTGCTAACTTAATACCCAGATAATTTAGAACAGAATACCTTGCTGGAATGAAATGTCTAGTTTGGCTGCTTTGTTTTGCAGAGATTTCTTTATAGTAAAGGGGGTATCTTGAGGAAGAGGAATTGGAACATTTAAATTAGTTTTTTGCTTTGCATTGCCCTTTGAAAATTCCTCCTGAGATAGAAGGAGCACGAGTAGATTGACTAAGTTGGATAATTAAAATTGGATACTGGAAAATACTTTACAGGGGAGAAGAACCACCCTGAGATCTTCAGAAAGTCGGTTTAAGAATGTTTCCTCTGAATCCGTAGGTTTCACTTCTGCAGAACAGGTTGTGATATTCATAGCATTTTTGTAAATGGGCGAAACTTTATATAAAAGATAGAAGCCGTGCAACCCATCCACAGCAGCCTCTTGCAAACTGGCACAATTAGTTTCGACTGCTGGTCAGAAATCTCCTTAACAAAGAGCCGTTCTAGAGCATTGAATCTAGAGTTGCCTGTGTCTGAAAACTTGCTTAGAGGTATATGCTGAGACAGTTTTAAAGCTGTCTTCTCCGAATGATGATCTTGCAGGTCTGTGATGAACAAACTTGCCTTTGTGTGCGGATATCATGGGATGCTGTGCTCCCTCCCATGGAGCAATCTGCTCTCAGATATTGTGTTGCTCCCCTTCCTTTGTTAAGTGTAACTTTGGTTACACATCTGGGAAGCAGAGGATGGTTCTCCTAAGGTCTTGCCAGCTCTGGCAGGGCAAATGAAGCTCACTGCTTCTGTAATCCAGTACTTTGCAAGTTTGCACCCCAACAATATGTGCCCAAGACATCGCAGGGTAACCTAAATTCCACATTAATAAAGCACTTCCCTCGGTGAATAAAATCTGAGGAAAACCATAATTAGCTAACCAAGCTGAGCCACTTGGAAAGGCGGCCTTTCTTGCACTTATTTCTGTACCCTGAATCATTAATCACCTTGGCTAAATGCCATGTAAAGCATTAGCCAATCTGAAATTTCAATAGCTTTTTGCTTCCAATGCTAATGGTAGTAGCAGTTCTAATGATGAATCCTTTGCTACAAAAATAGTAGTTAAACCACCTAATCCTGTCTAATACTTGTGACTTCACATTCTTTCTTTACCGGCTATTGTTATAGGAGAGGACTAAAAATAGTGCTGTAATCAGTTGATGGAACAACATATTTTAACCCTGGATCTAGTTGGTAGTGGCAAGCCTGTTGCTGACAGCGTGCGGTGCTTTTCTTATTGTCGGCTGGTAAATTGTCTTTTTTTTTCTCTCCTAGATGCTCTATATATATGTGTATGTGTGCACTCAGGTTAGATATTTTTAAAATAAAGTGCTATATGAGCTGTTCAAACAAGACAAACGCCATCAGTCTCCCACAGCTGAGTAGGTGGCACTTGTTTCTATCTGGAATTTGTAAACCTTTGGTTAATTTAAAAAGCTTTAACAACTTGTGAGTATATAAATTGAGTCCTACAAAGTATTTAGGCTGTTCAACCAGCTTTTTCTTCCCTCCCTCCCCTCCCTCCCTTCCCTCCCCTCCCTCCCCTCGACGTTTTAATCAGGCAGCAGCCTGAATGTTTTTAACATTTCTTGTTCTTTCCTGCCTCAATACTGGTGTTCTTATAGTAACGTTGCCCCTTTTTTTTGAGGAGTGTTTTGCTAGAAAATAAAGATTTATTATTTTTTTCTATTACAAATTGAGCAAGACTTTAAAATGTGGAGGCCTAATGGGTGGAATCTACATGACACTTGCCTTTTCACACTTGCAGAGTACACGAGTTAAATAAATGTCCAAGCAATAATCCCACTGCAATGTCCCTGTGCAAACTGGAGGCTGAGAAGCAGCATTCTAGTTTGCTTTGGTTACCCCATTTAACATAATTGGCTTAATAGAAACAGGTAGTTTAAACCCTCTTCAGTTGCCGTTACTGCTGGTAAATGCATATATTTAATCTGTTTAATGTTGTCTAACCTCAAAAAATAAAATAAAAATCATAAACCTTCAGGCTTCAGGGTGCACTTCTAGAGATGTCTTTTTTTTACATCATCAGCTGGAATATTTCTCAGCTGCTTTTTCTCCAAAGGATTTTCCAGTTTGTTTGTTTGCTCGTTTTTTCACCTGTATGTTTGGCTTGCTTTATTTTCCTTTGTTTAATTCCACCTGTCCTTTTTCTTACCGGGAAACATCACTTGGACAAGGAGGAAGAAAAAATCCCTTGTGATTAAGAGTGAAATTTAGCCTTTGATAGTTTTGCCATGTGTCTGCCTAGGTGAATATCAATTCTGCATAAACGAGGATTCCTTAATATATAAGGCTAGTGTACAATCCCTGGAGATATCTGCAGACCATGAAATGTGATGCAGTATTATGCTTTGAATTTATATGTAAAGGTCATATTAGCAACCGTATTTGCTTAATATAAGGTACAGTATTAACACTGGTTATTTAGAGTAATATTTACTTAAAATTCAGCTACTTCAGTAGCTATCAGTTTAGGAAAAAAACCTTTGGATTATTCTAGAATAAAAAAATATGATACTGAAAATCCGCAAGGTAAATATATGGTGCTCCTGTTAATTTGTCAGGTCCTTCAAATCCCTGTTTGGTAATTGTAAGGACAGTTCAGGGCCCTGGCTCTGCTAATTTAACTGACAGCACAATTCCTTTTGACAAGTGCCAGTTCGCCCCGTGGGCCTTGTTGTTCGCTGGGTTAAAATTAACTGGAGTTTTCAGTCCCAGCAGCCCAGTGTGTCCTGGCAGGTGCTCGGCTTTACTGGTTCTTACTGGGGGCACACTGGTGCTTATGCAAATTTCCCTGCTCATCCTTGGCTGCGTTGCGGCTTTTTAGCACTGGGGCCATCAGCCCCTGGTTTGGGATGATCCTGCTCTCTGTGAGTTGTTCCCTCTCTCATGGGTGATTTAGACCCTCGGTGATACTTGGATGATCGCTTGAGTCTCCTTTGCTCTTCTGTAAGAGCTTCCAAAACTTGTAAATACTGGCTATATCTGTGACAAGAGTGTGTTTGGGGGGGCTCAGAGGCAGGAAAAGTGTCTTGCCTGGGTTTGTGGTGTGGTAGGTGAGCAGGAGCATAGAACATCTTCAGCTGTGCAATATTGCTTTATTTCTGGTATAGCTATATACATTCACAAGTGTCCCAGATACGGACAAGGACTAACATCTGTGTAACTTGGGGACCAGGAAAGCATTTGCTCCTGAGTTGCTGTTGTTGAGTTCTGTAATGGTGAGGCCCTCTAATCTTGTTTATATTAAAAAAAAAAAAAGGTGTAACTGTCCTGTGTGAGATGACTGCCTGACATAAATGAGCTGCGTGCTGCTCCAGAGCTTGGAAAACCCACAGTGAACACGTTTGATGCGCAGTTACCAAGAAGCTCTTCTGCTGCACAGGAGGTTGAGTTTGGAAAGTGGCCGCTTGACCTAAAGAGAAATGGGTTTGTGTTGCGATCGGCAGTAGGTGAGAGCAGAAAGTGTTCCGTGTGTCTCTAAAACAGGCAGTGGGGATCCATGATTGAAAATTGGAAAGGCCTCTGTAGCCTCAGTCTGTGTGAGGCCAAGAATTTTTATTCAGGAGACTGAAAATAAGATTTGGAGGGTTGACCTAGAGTGACTGCATAATGAGTAATACAGCTGGCTCTTGCTTTATCGCACGTTTTTCAGAGCAAAGGTGAAAATTGGTTAAGAGGGCTTTTGAGAGGCTGAACTGACCTTGGCCCCGGCAAAGCAACCCGGTGGGGTTTACTCCAGTTTCTTGGTGCGCTGGACAAATCCACTTTCCGCGAAGGCAGGAAATGATTTCTGAGTTAGTGAAGTGGCTATAAACTGGAGTGTGTTAGAGTGACATACATTCATATATTAGCGTGCATGGAAATTACTCTTCTTGAATGAAATTCTCATTAATTTCGGTGGGATTTACATAATTCCTGAGTGCGTACGCAGCATTTGATGTGAAGGGGAGGAATGTTTTTGTGCAATGAAGTTGTTTCGTTAACTCTCGTTCAGTAGCAGTGGTGTTGATGCACAGAGCCTTGATTTTGTTAAGCAGGCTTCAAAAAGCAAGCTTGCTGGTTTGTGCGTTATCAGAAAGGAGGAGCGTTCTTGACGGGAGGATTGGGAGGTCTGTTGGTACCACGCGGGGTTGCGCACTCTGCGTTTTGCTTTGCAGAGACGGTGTGGCCGGAGGAGTCTGAATCGGGGATGCCTGGGAGCAGGAGTTGGGGTTTGTTGGATCACTCGTGGGCGGCTCAGACTCCAGCTGACCTGTCTGCCTGCGGTTCCCCATGTTGCTCGAGATCACCTCTTCCTCCCAGGAACCAGGTTGTCATGTCGGAGCCAGACATCAGGGCATTCCTTCCTCCAGCAGCCAATTTATCTTGGTGTTGTCTTCTGAATTTCTTTCAAAACTCTGGCTCAGTGGTGAACCAGATTTTATGGTAATCGCATCTCATTGACGTTAGCGCTCATCTGTGAAGAAGTTCTTTCTCTGTGGACCTCCTTGTTTCTAGTGTTTCCACCATTGTGACTCTGCTTTGCGTGTCTGTTATGGGTCAGTGACAGTTGACGGGAATAGACCCTGATAAAGTTTTAGACTGTATCATTTAATTACCATCCCAGAGTGTTACTTGCCTTTTGGAATGCTAAGGTGTAGGAAATCATGACTTTGGCTTTATGCTCTGCTGTTTCAGAAGCCATTTGTTCTTCTTTCAAAGGAACTGAAGGAGCCCTGTGATATTTGTGCACATTTGTAAGAAAATGAGGTGAAGAGGTGTTGTGATTTAATATTATAGAAGTGGGGAAATGAGAAGAGAACCTTTTGGGTATGGTCTTTGTCAATTGAATAATAAACTGGCCTGTATTACAAACAAATAGGCACAATGATCAGTGGAGATAAAAGAACTACATAACTGAGAGAAAGGGCCTCAAAATTGGTGATTGTGCACAGTTTGAGCATACAGTGCCCTAGAGTTAGGCATGAGGACTTGATTTGGAAGATATTTTTATCCATAATTGTTAGAATTGATGAGAGAGATGAGTAGGGGTATAACTTAAATAGCTGTAATGAATAATTTCTGCCATTACCTCTGATAGCAAATAGAGAAACCTATATTATTTTTTTTGCTTCTGATAGTCGCTAGCATGAAGTATATTTGGGAAGGAGATGGTGCAGCGCGTTTCCACCGTGTCTCAATTAGCAGGGGAGGCCAGGTTGATGATGTAAATCACATATTTGTGCTGCTGTCATTGTTTTAACAGGATAATAACGCATTTTTCTACTCAAACACTTGAACAAGACATCTGTGAAAACGTTGTTGCATCTAATGTGAACAAATAAAATATATGATTCTAGCAATTAAAAAAATGTTCGGTGGGGTAAGGATGGCCGTGTGACATGCCGAAGTACCGTAAAGAGAGGGAGAGAGGGGCTAAGGAGTTGGTTCTTGTTCCGAAACTGCCTGCATGTTGTTGGGGCTCTTACCAGGGCTGCGAGGGGAGCTCAGCCCGGCAGCGGGGGCTCACCAAAATGAAATACAAATGGCTCTCCCTATCCTTCTGATTTATCATAGAATCATTTTGGTTGGAAAAGACCTTTAAGATCAAGTCCAGCTGTTAACCTAACGCTGCCAAGTCCATGCAATGATTATGTCTTTCTAGCAGGTTTGTTTCGAGGTTCCCATAGCACAGCATCCACCTTTGGGAGTTGATTTGCTTTGGTGAAGTTGTGGGACGCACAGTAAGCTGCCTCTGTTTCTCCCTAGCACTGCAAGTCCTGGATCAGTGCCGTCATGGCTGTGGTTTGCTGGGACATTGCTTTAGCAGTGAGAGTAACAAACATCACCTCCTTGAACCTCTTTGGAGAGTTTCTCCATTCCTCACATGTCTCATTGAAATAATAATTTGCTGCTTTTCAGTTTTTGTGGCTTAGCATGTCTGGGGGTTGCAGCACTTTCCATGAGTTCAGCCTGAAATGCTTCATGGAAATATTTGGTCTGACTTAACTTGTGTCATACAGGAGGCAGCTGACATATCTCAGCAGGCAGATATGGTGGTGGAGGTGATGGTACAGGAAGGTCTGTGGTGGTGCCTGGTGCTGTGGTTTTTGGAAGGTGGAGTCTTGTTTTCACTCTGTGTTCCGGGCTGATGTGATAAGTGTCGCTGCAGAAGGTGGCAAGACTGAGGCATAACTGAAAATAACTTTGAACTGAGATACAGTAATAAGAGGTTATCTTATTTTTAAACTGTGATTCCAAGTGACTGACTGTTGAGGATTGGTGAATTACATAAATACATACTAGATAGTTTAACAATATGTTACTAAGCTTGTCTTAAAATACTAATAAAGCATCATCACAGCTAAGTCTTGACTTGGTTCTGCTGGAAATAGTGGTAGGAGTATCAGAAGTCAGGGTTAGGGTAAACATGGTGTAACTGTGTATGGTGCTGCTCACAGGCAGGCTGGTGCAGTAGCATCTAAACCAGTTTGGGGGATGCGCATTGTTTGATTTTTTGTTTGTTTTCTCCTATAAATCACCACTAGGTCTTCCTGGGTTCCTTCCCTTGAGCTAGAGGAGGCTGCACCCAGATCACCTGCTCAAAGCGTGTCCTGCAAGGTGCCTATAAGGGACGCCGTGAATAGAGCGTGTGGATTACTCATAAATAGGTGTTTTATAAACTATTGCCCCTGCTCTAGCAAAAAGGTGCATCAGATCTGTTGGGTTGCAGGACTGTGTAAGCCTTGAGTAGGTGTGTAGTATTGCTGATGTGCCATCCCAAGTGTTCGTGGCTGCTGTAATAAGCTATCGGAGGAGGCAATAACTTCTGAATCCTGGCACATGGTTGAGCTTCTGTGCTTTGTCCTCAGGTCCATAGTTGGGTGGTTTGTCTTTGTTTCTGCCCATGTGCTCCATGGCTACATCTGTAGGGACTTGCCTGGATCAGATTTCGGAATGAAAATTAGATGTAGTGTTTTCTTGCATTTTCAACATATCTGAGTTACTTAGCTAACAGTTTCAGGTTGCTGCTTTTTTCCTGTTTTAATTGAATCTAATTGATCTTAAGGCATTGCTTGTTCTCCTTTCTTAATTCCCTGCCCTCGTTTCAAATGGCGTTATTGGCATTTAATTTGCTTTTTGTTTCTATCGTTTTCTCTTTCATTTTGATGTAACTTGAATATTGTACGAGAGTCTTTACTTGATTTTTACCTGAATGGAAATAATGCTGATTCTCTTGCTTATGCACTGACTCTCTCACCTGAAATCGTGCAACTTACTGTGAAATATTATTCTCTGCAATACACATAGTAAAGTCAACTGTGTTAGACTTTGTGTGTCTTAAAAGTAATTGCTAGTTTTGCCATTTTTATGCGTGTGTAAATCTAAGACTATAATTGTTGTAGCTTCTGGGAGTCTTAAAGGTAAGTCATCTTTTGGAGATCAATACCCTTGTTATATGCTGTAATATGGAGTGTAGCTCTCAGTCTATATCAGAAAAAAAAGCTATAGACTGTGATTATCATTAAAAAAAATACAAGCATTTCCTCATATATTTTTCTTACCCATGTATAAATAGGTGCGTTCCATGGATGAACTGAATCATGATTTTCAAGCGCTTGCTCTGGAAGGACGGGCTATGGGAGAGGTAAGTGAAAGGCCCATAGAAAAAAAATGTGTATTTTGGGGGGAGGAGGAAAAGAAGTAACAGTTTTTTGAGGTTGCTGGAATGATTCTGAACTTGAGAGTTCTCCATTATGACTGTGAAGCTTGTGTGTGTGTGTGTGTGTGTTTGTGCTTTAACAAAATAAAAACCTGTCAGGCTGGAATACATCTTAGTAGGAGGAACAGCTAAGCCCTCCACCTGTTGTATCATCAAACAGTAAAATGGTGCTTGCAAAAGAACAGTTAGAAATATGTCTTGTGACAAGTGTTATAATACTTGTAGCATGTTTATTTTGGGATCCAGTGATCTCAGACCCCAGAATGTTGTGGGTTTAGTTGTCTGTCATTGTCTGCTGCCCTGTTTCCACTCCCGGCCACCTTTTGGTTCTTGTCATAAAGCGCAGGACTGTGTTTAACAGTTAAAGTAGCTGAGCAGCATAATCGAGGCTGCGGGGGTGACAAGTGCTCCGGACAGGTCAGAGCACTGAGCAGGGAGCTGCCAGATAATGGACCCTTCAGTTCGAACTTGACAGAAACACGGTGAGAGTTATTTTAATCTCACAGCACAGATTTGGGGGAGATGGCCATTGGGTTTCTTTGAAAAGGAGAACTTGCCTGTTTTTAGGGTGACTTGAAAGAATAGTGAGTTGCTGTAGTTGGCTGTGTTAGGTTCCTCAAAGTTGGATGTAAATGCTTCTTTTCCTTGACTTGTTCCCTTTTCTTTTATAGTCATTCCCTTCAGACACTTGTGGAAGAACAAAGATGAGAAAATAATGTCCTGTAGGAGGATATTCATGAGCAGCAGGGCAGCTTGATATATAGGTCTTGTTTTGGAGAGCCTTCCTCTTTGCATTCCTGTCTGTCAAGTTCAGACTGGGTTATTTTCTCCACGTTTAGACCATCCTATCTCTTTTACCTAGTTCATGAGCCAGGTTTTAAAAAAAAAAAAAAAAACAAAACCAACCACCCTAGAACCCCCAAAAATATTGTTTTGGAGAAAAGAGCAAAGCAGGACTATTGCGTGGTGGGATTCGCAAGAAGGTGCCGTCTCTCAGGTGAAACACCTCAGGGAATTCATGGTGCTTGCAGCTCAGCTTCTCTCATCTCCTTTCCTTCCTTCTCTGGAAGATCATAATACCGAGTTGTAGTTTAATTTGGCAGTACTCGATAGGAAAAATCTCTTTTTCTCTAGATTATATTAGCCTACATTGAGACTATTGACTAAGAGTAGATAAAACTGATTTACAAAGGAGAAAACATGACATTAAAAATCCATCTAAAGCTGCTGAAAAACAGCTGATGCCTTTCAATATGAAGCATGCCAGTGGAATGCCGGGGGTGTGAATGTTCTGTGAATATTATTTTTTAACACCTCGCTTGGGCAAGACGTTCATGTTCAGATATAGAGCGCACAGGCTCTTTGAAAGCCCGTTAAGAGTAAGCACAGCACTTGTTTTGTACGTAATGTGGCATTAGGTCATGTCAGCTTAAATGCCTGAAGGCATTCCTAAATGTGCTGATTTTTACCAACTCCTAGTTTATTTATCCATTTCTTGAGAGAAGTGAATTCGGGTTTGGTTTTTTGGGGGCCGTGAGATTTCCCTTCCAATGACTCACTCCTTTTTTCCGCCTTCTTCTTGTAACTGTGATGCAGAAAGTTTTGGTGATCGGATTGTCTTGTCACCGGGCTTTTCCACATACTGGAATGTGCGTGTTTTTCTAGGAAAGGTGACGTTTCACCCTTCTCTTGAAGCTTAGACACTATTTCTTATTTTTTCTTGGGGTTTTTCTCCCTCAATCTCACAGTTTCCTTTCTTTATCCATTGAATTTTCTCTGTATTACCCCAAGGTATTTCAAAATAGATCCAGCCGGCCAGTTTAAGGAGCTGTGTAAACTGAGATCCCTGCGGGGTGTGTGTATTGGCCTTCAGGACCGTGTTCTTCAAGTCCAGATTTGATTTTGTGCAGCATGAGCTGGCTGTTGGTGAGATGCCTTAGCGAGGCACTGGTGGTTTCCTCCGCTCCTCCTGCTCCTGGAACGTGAAGGAAACTCATGGAGAAAAGTCAATGTACTAAGGAAAAAAAAAAGTCTGAAATAAATGAGGAAAAGAGCAAATTTGACTTATATTTCTTGATCTTGTGTCTTCTGAGCCTTACCTGCAGGAAGTGTCAATGATCTACTTTGGCCAAACAGTAAAATTGCTACAACCCCCATGGTTGGTTGTAGCAGAGCTCTTGAACATCAAACGCTGATGTGATCCGTGGTTCCCCGTGTCTGTGTGTCCCATTGCTGCCCTGGTTGGGTCCTGGATCAGCCCCTGCCTTCCAGTGACCGGTGCTTTATTTTAAGCAGAGTTGTTGTGACACTGGGCTGAGGTATCTGGTTTAAAAGAAACCTCAAACCAAAACCCAAGCAAAACAAAAGAAAAAAAAGATGCTAAAACCCTTCACATGACTCCCTGCTAATGATGTTCTCATAAACTTATGATTCATTGGCAGCTGGGCTGGGGAGTATTGACAGTTTTGAATAATGTTTCTGTTCAGAGTTTTGAGTGTGTGTGTTATTTTATTTTTTTTCCAGTGCTAGCAGCTTTAGAGAGGGAAGACTTGAAGCCTCGTTTGTGCAGCCTGATGGTGCCACAGCAGCTTTGCTGGCACGTCCGGGCAAGGTCTGTGAGCACCAGTACGGGGCAAGAGCTGAGCAAGATGCACCAGGGGCTGTTGGGCTGATGCTGGTGGCTGCCGAGGGGCAGCTTACTGCTGAATTTTCCCCGCTATATTCCCAGAATTATGATTCCGCCCTGGTTTTTGTGCTATCGCACCCTCCTAGGAGCTGGTTTAACTCCCTGAGCCGGCAGAGAGCTGCGCGTTCTTTGTTAGGGCAGAGCAAAGCTGTTCCTTGCAGCAGCTGTACAGCTGCCTGTGGCACTTAAGCTCGGCTTGCTTGATGTGTGCTCAGCCTCCCTATCTTGTTTGGTTTTTAGATGGCAACATTTTTTTAGGGTAGATAACATCTTAGTGTTTGCGAACCTGCAGTGCTGCCCAAATGTGACTTGTAAATACGTGCTCTGCCTTCTCCTACCTGTTGCTGCAGATAAACTGGGTTCTCCAGCTGCACAGATGGCTGCTTTTATCTTCATATTTTCCTTGTCTGAAGGGCATCAGTTTACTTCATTTGTCTAATTCATAATCTCAGTGGGATCTGGATGCACGAGCTCTGTACTTGTGGGTTGTAGAATTGCTCCTGTTGATGTGTAAGTCATCCCCTCCCCTCCTTCTCGCTCTACTAAATTGAATATTGGCCTAACTCTGTAAGTCCTCTGTAAGAGGGCTTAGAAGGATTATTTTCGTATTAGATAGGGTCAATTTTAATAAAAACTGGGGAACAGATCAACTAGTCCAGTTCTAAACTGCTGCATGTTCTTTTTTAATTTCCTACCTGAAGAACTAGGTGATATTCACTTAAAATAATTTTAGGTTGGTGTGTTTTATTTTTTTAATTGCAACTGACAACTTCCCTGAGGAAAAATTAATCATGTTGACGGCCTGTTGCATAATTCAGGAGAGATGATTACTGTGTGCTAAACCTCCCGTTTAGGTTGGAGCAGCGCTTGACAGAACAAGGGCCCCCATTGCCATCTGTTAATATTGCCTCTCGTTTCTCCCCAGTATTTGTAAATATACCCAGAATCTAGATGTCAAATAAACACTTATATTCTGTTTCTTCTCAGGGTACAGAGCTTCCAGTCTGAAACTTTATGCTTCTGGGGGAAAAAGATTAAACTATAAGGGACAGAGTTGTTTGTGCAGTAAGGGGGGTGTGTGTACGAGGTAGTGAGTGTTAGAATTTTTTCTAATCCTTGTCTGTGATTCACTGCAAAACCCTAGAAGGTGTTTGGATGGAGTTCTTCAGGATCCTGTTGGTTTACAGATGCAGATTTCCTCTTAGGGTTACATTATACTTGATTTTTTGCTGAAATTAATCAGTCCGTATCGCTTTCTTCTTCAAAATTCCTTGAAATGGAACAAGGAGAGGAGTAGTTATTTTTTGCTGGAGTGGCAGCAACAGGAGTGAAAAAGCTGCATTTTAAGAAATATGGGGATGATAGAAGCTTAAAAAAATTGTAACACACCTGATGTGTGTTTATGTCTATAAATGCACTGACTTGGCGTTCACCTCCTTGTTGTCACCCCACGGTGCAGATGGAGGAACAGGTTAGTCTGTGTTTGGAAGTGAGTTTTGCTGATGGGAGTCGCTTGTCCGTGCAGTTGTCTGGAGTTATTTTTGGATCACATCAAAGGGGAGTGCGGTGCAAGTTCTCCTGCTTTTGTCGTTCGGTGGGGAGGATCACGAGCAGCCCTGCGCTGTGGTTACGATGCCATAAGTCACCAACACGTTTCTAAAAAATGAGTGACGTGCTGCTATCTCACGGTGTTTCTTCTGTTGGTTGCAGAGAAGGAGCAGCCGGGGAAAACAGTGTGTTTTCTACTTGGTGGTTTGAGAATTAAAAGAACAAGTTGAGTCTTGTCCTCTCAGCAGGAAGAAGACAATAAAAACCCAGAGGTGGCTTAGCACTTGGATTAAAATGCTTTCTTCAGATTTTAACCTTTTCGAGAGGTTTGGGTGGAAATGGCTTGCTGCTGAAAAAGATCGAAACTAGAATGGGATACCTTGTAGAGAAAACATTAAATTAAAAAATTAAATGGTTTTGCTTAGACAGACTGTGTGCAGGGTATGGAATTTGTATTTTTTAGGCACGGATGGTGTGCCAAATATTGAAGAATTGAGGAAAACAAAAGCTTGGTGTTTCTGTACTGAAAAGGTCTGATACTCAAGGTCAGTGTTTTTACTAAATATGTGACTGTAGGGAAAGGAAGGAGAGATGTCTCAGAAGGAAGAAATTCTTCACTCTGAGGGTGGTGACACACGGACAGGCTGCCCAGAGATGCTGCGGAAGCCCCGTCCCTGGTCCAGGGCCATGTTGGACCCGAAAGATGCTGCAGAGCTGTCCCTGCACATCGCATGGAGGTGGATAAATGATCTTTGAAGGTCCCTTCCAACCCAAACCACTCTGTGGTTCGGACTCTGCATCTGCAGTGGATGCTGCTAGCCCTTGTGTCCCTGGCACTGTTGGTGTCACTGCCCCAGAGACAGCCCAGGGACTGCGGTCCAGTGTCAGGCTGGAATACACAGACCTCTGAAGGACTTTGGGCTGGGGCATAGAAGGTGAAGGAGCTCATGTATCTCATCCTTAGTTTAAATATTAATCTGAAGATCTTTGCTTTTGAATCAGTAGGACGAAGGCTGTTGCTGGTTGGAAGAGATTAGTGTGGTGAAGTAAGTTACACAAGTGTATACTTTCAGGAAAAGAACAACTTCAATTTAATTGAGCAACATTTATCCGTACACAAGTTTTGTTTAGCGCTGTGGCAGCAAACAGCACATGCACGATGTCCTCAGCCTCGTGGAGGGTCTCGGCTGGTTCAGACGTGGTGATCTCTGTGCCGGAGCTCCTGCTGTGCCTGGCACAAGAGGAGCGTTACTGGCACACACCATCCCAAAGCCTGACCTGCTTAGTTTGAGGTGTTGATTCAATCTCTGTACGTGAGGATTGCTTTGTTTTACGTTCCTGTGTGCTTGTATAGGCAATACGCAGGTGGAATCTGAAGTGTTTTGCACCAGCTCTTGCTCGGGGCTCAGAGCCAGTGGCCGAGGAGCCGAGACCGAGTTTCTGCTGCCCAAAAAGTTGCTCGTCTGAGGACAGAGGTTTGACTGAGAGCCCCTGGAGCTGCAGCGCTTCTGCTCAGCCCCGTGCCCGCCCTCCATCTCGTGCCTCTACAAAGAACCGCATTTATTTATTTCTTCTCCTGTGTAGGCGACTGCTGTGTTTAAATCACAGATTGCTCTTGCTCTCTACTGATCCCAGTGTGAAAGCAGGGTTACTTTTAGTCAACAGCAACTTTGAGTGTTAGGTAAATAGCTGAATGTTTTTTCTTTTTTTCAGAATTTGGAAGGAATTCTGCTTTTCAAATGTGGGGTAGAATTGATGTTGCTTTTATTATAATACCTGTCTTCTGTGTAATCTGTCCGGTTATCCAAATCTGAACCTCAGGTTTGATCTCGTACGTACAGACTTGCTTCCTGATAGTTTCTGACTAAACAGATCTTCCTTAGGTTAAAAGTAAATGGTGAGCGCAACTTTTCCGATTGTCTGTCTTGAACTAGGCTGTCCTGCAAACGGGAAGCTCTGCAATCATTTGTTTGCTTCATCTTCATCCAGCAGCTGATTTACTCTGTTTTGCTGTAGCCTTAAACATGCATGTCTGCTGATGGAGTCCAGAGTTATCAACACTTCTGATATATACAGACAGCCACTAATCTGATGATTCTTGTTTGTTCTATGGTAATTTCAAACAGATGCAAGTACTTGTTACTCTTCCAATTCCTTTAGTTTTATTCCAAGTTCAGCAGGCAAGGCTCGTTTATTTGGTTAATTTGCTATGAATGTACTGTTCCTTCCTATCTGAATCGCATACATCTCATTCAGCCTGAAGATTTAATTTGGAGATTGTAGGCTTGACACATAAGGCACTTAAGCAGGGCTGGAAATTTCCCTTGCCATATGTAGATGCCATGCGGCAGGTGTTTCCTCGGTGAAGCTGCTATTTTCAAAATACATGTGCTAAATAGGGCTCGCCGTTCTTTCTGCCATCTCATGAACTGCAGAACGATCTTTTTTGGATTCATTCAAGCCAAAGATGACTTTGTCTGGTTCTCAGTCCCTAACCTCTTTCGTTTCATCGATAGGAGCAATGCGCGTGTGGCAGGTGCAGTGGCCCAGAACTGTTCACTCTTACTAGTGTTTACAAATAACCTTCGTAGCGTGGAGAGTCCTGAGCAGTCGTTCAGTAAGTGCGAAGTGGGAGTTCCTGGTACCTCTGGAGCTGTTCTGGCCCTGGCCGCGTCAGAACCTGGGGATCCGAAGGCAAGAATCTCTGCTGGAAACGCTGGGGAGTTTCAGAGGTTTCCTCGCAGTTCAGGTGGAGGTCATGATAATGTTGTGATCGGAACAGGCTTTTTTCTGCTGATATTTTTCTTCCAAGTAGCTCTCATGCCAAGAGGCTGGAGAATGCCAATTGTGTGTGTGTGCTTACGTGTGTGGGTTCATAAAGCATTGAAGAATGTCAGAGGATTGCTGAGATTGAATCATTATCTCAGTTGCTGTATGGTTTTCACCCTAGGAGAACATAAATATTTTGATTATAAGGCATGTATCAGTTTGTGTTTAATGATTGATTCATGTTTAGAAGGGAGACGCTTATGGTTTATGTTTGCATTTTATACTTATTTTAATCATGCTTTGTTTTTTGTTGTTTTGTTTTGTTTTGTTTTAATTGCAGCAGCTGTTGCCGGGTAAAAAGTTTTGGGAATCTGATGATTCCAGCAAAGATGGACCAAAAGGGATATTTCTGGGAGATCAGTGGAGAGACAGTGCTTGGGGAACATCAGGTAGCTCAATTATTTACTTAATTTAGTTGGGGTTGAATACAGAAATGTGCAACTCATCTACTTAAAATTGCTGGTCAGTCTGGATGACACAGCTTTTAAAAGATTATTTTTTTTTAAAACATCTGTTTTACATAATAAAAAACTATTAGAAAAAACCACATTGTTTTGTGATAGAGGTAAAAGATATCCATAGTTATAAAAACATTATCTAATGTGAGCGTGTGTACCCTTATGTTTATCTGCTTAGGATTTTAGATGCCATTGAAATCTTAATTTAAACTTCTTGATGGATTTTCTGCCTTGGGTTGGATTACTTCAAGTTCGAACAAACACAAACAACCTCAGAATTTTTTAAATACTAAACCAACCAACCAAAACCCAACAACATTCAATTGAAAAAAAAGAAAAAAAGTGTTGTTTTAAATTAGTAGTGTTGACGTTTATCTGCCAAGAATTTTGATCTTGGATCAGAGACTGTCCATTATTTTGAAGTTAAGCATGGAGTGTTCAGGTTGGTTTTAGCTAAATGGCAAAAAATAGCATGCATGTGCTGTATTCGAAATGCTAACCTTTTACTTTTCATTTTCTGTGCTTTCTGTATGTAACAAATACGCTCCTTAAACACTACTGAGCATCTCGTGCAGTTTCCAAACAACTGCGCAGAACTACAGCTCCAGGGGAGATGGGATTTGGAGCAACTTCACTGTCGGGTGGGGTTTTTTTTCCTGCTGAAAATATCCCTTATTAGAGAGAAGGTATTGGGATAGTCGCAAGGGCATTTTTTTTATTATTTAAATTTCAAACTGGCTGTGAAGAGGAGATAAAACTTCTCAAAATTCCGCTGAATGTCACAGCCTGGCTGAGTACTGGGGAGGTTTTGGAGAGCGGCTGCATCCCGTGGATCTGCATCCCGGCTGTCCTCACCAGCACCTTGTGCCTGGCTTTTTAGTACCAGCTGAAGTTGAGGGAGAGTTTAAGGGCTGAGCCAGACCCTGAACAGCAAGAGCTGAGGAGAATTTCTGCTTTGCTGTGTCTGTTGGGCTGGTTCCATCCAGCAGACAGGCAGGGTAGACATCTGGGGGAGGGAGCCTCCTACACCGCCTGATCTCCGTGAGTCAAAGCCCTTCGTCTCATCTCCTTTGTTTATTTTCAATCAATCCTCTGCACCTTAAGAGCCTTTATTCCCCAGCCATGGCCCGAAATGGTGCCTGTGAGTCAGGGATGTCAGAATTTCCCCTTTTGCTCAGCTCAAACGAAGAGAATGGCTGTGGGCTGAGTAGTCGCTCAAGGTCTCTGTCCCGGAGCAAGGAGCACAACTGGGAGATGTCCTTGGCCAGACTTGTTCCATGGCCAGTGGAACTCAGGAAGCCCGGTTTTCTGTAAGATGCCCTCCGCTCCATCCATTTTCCTTTGTGTCCGCACTGTGCACTGCAGTCCCCCCGTGTGGCTTTGCTTCTCCACTACTTCACCTTGAAGTTGTCATTTTAAAGCGTTTAAAGCCAGTACCGCTGGAAGAAGCAGCCCTGGCTGGTGCTGCCCACCCTTCTTTCCCCTCCTGCTGGTACAAGGAGTTGTGCAGCAGTGCAGTGAGACCTGCTGCTGGGAATCGATCTGGGTTAAAACTAGCTTTTGTCATTTCTTTGTTAACTTTATCCTGGAAAAATCTCCCCAGTCCACTTCACTTTGTGGCCACATAGAGGCTTGTGCTCTCTCGAGGGAGAAGGCAGGAAAGTGTAGCCAGAAGCAACAACAGAATTACTTCTCCCACCAGCTTATAAGGCAGCTACCGTACCAATATCATTGCATGTCCCTTCCACCGTCCCCTGGCAGCTGCTGGATGTGTGCCTGGTATTTCTGACTCACTGACTATTGCCAGGAGCAGAGAAATTTGTCCCTTCCCTCCTTGGGGCCACAGGGTCCCCTTCTCCTGCCCAGCCAGCGATGTTTGCAGAGCTCGAAAGGACTTGGAGACATCTCGGTCTGGTCTGGTTGGATTGCAAACCCTCACGCTGCAGGGATGAGAAAGGGATGGGAGTGAGGAAGGAGAAATGAAGTTCTCATAAACTTTTTCTTGAGGATGTAGCAGCTGAGAGAAACTCTGGTCATGGTGTGAATATGGCAGTTCACATGACCAAGAAAGCAAATGTGGGCTGGTTTAACAGTAGGATGTTTCAAATGACAAACCAAGACTGATGGTTTTTTCACTGTACTAATGTGAGTGTTTTACTAAAACTGAAAAATAGAGCTTTGGTTTTTTAATTGCAACCTTTACTTAGACTTAACATTTCTGAAATTTTATTATATTAGGCTTTAAATGTAGTTATTGCTTGTAGGCTTACAGGTAATAATATTTTTAAAAGTGAGAAAGCCATTCCGCTTTTTCTAATGGACATCAGAGTCCAAAAGTTGGCACTTCTTAGTACAATTAAGACCCTAGAGAGTGCATATGTAATGACTTGCCTTCTCTGAATAGTTGAATCTACTTATAAGAATGACCCATGTTTTTGTTCCAGATCACTCTGTTTCCCAGCCCATTATGGTTCAGAGAAGACCTGGTCAGGGGTTTCATGTGAATAGTGAAGTCAACTCGGTGCTTTCCCCACGGTCAGAGAGTGGAGGACTTGGCGTTAGCATGGTGGAGTATGTGTTGAGCTCATCTCCGGGAGACTCCTGCCTAAGGAAAGGAGGATTTGTAAGTCTGCCTGATTTTAACATTTCAGTTCCCATCATGTTCTTTTCTCTGTTTGCTGCTTGGTTTGTCCTTTGTTAATCCATTCCTAAAGGCAGGTATTTCTTGTATTTGCTCTTAGTTTAGCTAGCTATTGTAAAACGGGTCGGCTAGCAGGATAACAGTTGTTCTTGACTTGAGGGATGCGGTGTGGGAGGTGGATGTGAAGGTTGCTGATGTTCCCAGGTTCTTCAGGAGCAATAACACCTCATCTAAGCTTGTCGTTGGGAAAAGTATGCAAATATTCCTGTGGTTTCTGAATGAGCGTGTGGCTGCTTTGTTGCTGGCTAAGAACAAAAAGCTCCATGTAATGATGCTAGAGATGTAACGTAGCTAGAAAAGCCACTCCGGCTGGGAAACGCTTTCTGGGGTGTATCATTGCCCATGGAGAAATGGAATTAGTCCTGTGCTGTGTGGGTGGGGAAGGGTGCAGAGCTGCTGCTGCCTCCGATTCAAGGATGCAAGAGGCATAATCAAGGCCCATCCCTGTAGGAAAAATTGGCTGCGTCTCAGCTCTACCTCATCGGCCCAGTGCCGGATCAGGAATTGTTGGAAAACATAAAAGCCGAGTAGGTTTGTTACTGTTGGGCTGCTGTGCTCATCTGTGGGTTCGCTTCATCCAGCCTTATTTTTGTCCCTCATTAGTGGGCACCTGATAACCTTGTTGAACCCTGAGCCTAAGAAAGATGATTTTTGAGACATGAACAATCAGTGGAAGGAGCCCATTTATCACCCAAATTGGGGGTTAGAGAGGTGTCTCCTCCGCAGCACGATCCTCAGGGGGCCAGTTCTGAAACAAAGGGTCTCACTGGTGAATAATACACATTGTGTGAGTGAGAATTGGGCTCCAAATTCATATTTGTGATTGGCATTTCCAAGTCTGCTCTTTAATATTAAAGAAACACAATTTTATTTTCTTTAAGAAGCAGCATCAGAAGATGATTGCTTTTAAAAACAACCTTTTTTTTCCTAAATATGGGGGGGGGGAAACCCCTCCTCCAATTAGAGAGAATGGAAAAATGATTTAGTTGGTAACAGGATTCAAATGCCTTGTTATGTACCGAGTACTTTTCCCTCAAATGAAGTGGAAGACAGGGTTTGAATGTCTTTGTGACAGCACCAAAGCTGGCTCTGATAAATATGTTTATATGCCCTTTGCTGTTTTTTATCATAAATTATGTTGGTTTTCCTCTCCCTTTTGTTGTTCAAAACTCTGCCCCTGGCATAATCACCCTTTATTCTTCTCCCAAGTGAAACAAAATGCGGACATTAAGGGCAGAAATGCCGCACTTGTAATACTGCTCCTAAAACACTCAACAGAACAGAAATCCTCTTTTTTTTTATCTTGTTCATTTCTCGTCAAAAATGTGTTTTAGCATTATACAAATGAATGATGAAGCTACTGATTGACTTGAGTGCTCCTGAAAGAGCTGTACCTTTGAATTCACTGTGCAAATCACAGTAATGCCCCCCAAAAATGATGTGATCCTGTTCTGCTCAAATACCTGCACTTGTCCAGCCCATCGCTGCATCTTTGACACCAAGACAGTGACTTTCAGAGGGATGCTCATTCAGTTTATAGCCCTTCAGTACATGCTGTTGTATTTAAAAGTTAATTTTGAACTGCCCAAGTCCCATCTAGAAAGATGACTTGGATAAATATTCTTTAAAATTATTTTGGGGTGGGATTTCTAGAGCATATAGAAGCAGACCCTGAATTACTAAATACAAGAAACTGCGCGGATAGATAAAACCTGTCTTGGAAGAGTGAGAGCTAATTCTGTTATTTTTTTCAATTATGATTGACTGTTTTGCTTTTTTATATTTTTATTTGTAAGAATTGATGTTTGCAAGTGACTCACTTTATTGTGACATATTTCTTTGATTCGTTAGCATCTCAGAATAAAAGTAAAATTGATCTGAAATCTAAGCTTATTAAAATAACGTCTCTTTTGCCTAGGGGCCAAGGGATGCAGAGAATGATGAGAATGACAAAGGGGATAAGAAAAATAAGGGCACGTTTGATGGCGATAAATTAGGAGATCTGAAGGAGGAGGGGGATGTGATGGATAAAACAAATGGTTTGCCTGTGCAGAATGGGATTGACGCAGATGTCAAAGACTTCAGGTACGTGCACTGTTAGTTCATAATTAACCAGGGTTGCACTTAATATTTTTTGAAAGATTTTCCAAAAGCCTTTGAGTCATTGAAACAGTTTGATAAGGATGTTATAATGTACACAGGGACGCAGTGGGAGAGGGTGGAGGGTAACAGCCGATCGCTCTAGTCTGTGCATATTGGAGTCTGGTTTTATTTTCACACCTTTTTTAATGACTCAGGGTGGGATTCCTATGGAACCACCTACTGAAGATGTTGACTCTGCTTATATACTGGTCTGAATTACAGTTGGGGCTTTGGACGTGTTCCTTGTAGCTCCCCAGAGATTAAAGCCTTGTGAAATTGTGCTGTTGATGGAATCGATGCATTTGTATTTCTTGCTGGCTTCCCTGCTCGCTGCGCCTTGTGTTGACACGTAGGAAGACTGTAAAAGCAAACCAAATGTGCTGGGAGGCGCGTTCTGCTGGCTCTGCATCGACACGAACCATTTCCCACTTGAGTCCAGTGCTTCTGGTGGGTAATTAGGAAACCATAGCAGCTACTTCTGAAAGGCTGCAAGCAAGATACGGTGCCAGAGCGTCACATGGTTAATAATTACCGGAGAGCTTGATGAAAAAATAACTTTGGCATTTCTGAAATCCTGGCTTCTTATGACTGGCTCTCTCAATGGAGGAGAAAAAAGCAACTGATTTTTTTTTTTTTTTTACACTTACACCGTAACAGGTCTTTGAGGCAGGGTCTGGGGGGTTTGTGGATGGTGGTGTTTTGTTTTTTTAATATAAATTGTTCGGTAGAATTCATTTAGGGAACTATTTCAGACTGTTTTTTCCCCCCATTTATCACAACATCTACAAACAGTTCTGGTGAGCTCTAGTGCCTGTTGACACTGTGTGATACAGCATTAAATAGATGCTCTTAGTGACGAGTATCTTCTTTCTGTAGCCGTACACCCGGTAATTGCCAGAACTCTGCTAGTGAAGTCGATCTTCTGGGGCCAAACCAGAACGGATCGGAGGGTTTGGCCCAGCTGGCGAGCACTAATGGTGCCAAACCGGTGGAGGATTTCTCCAACATGGAGTCCCAGAGCGTCCCTCTGGATCCCATGGAGCACGTGGGGATGGAGCCGCTGCAGTTTGATTATTCTGGCACCCAAGTACCTGTGGACTCATCCGCAGCGACCGTGGGGCTCTTTGATTACAGCTCCCAGCAGCAGGTAACGTGTCCTTGTCCTGCCCTGTCCCGAGAGAGTCATCCTGGGGTTAGCGTGGGTTCTTCTGGGGAGAGGGACGGAGGGAGGTTTGGAGAGGGATGGAGGAACACTTGGGATGGTTTTGTCATCTCTGAGCCACCTACAGAGCAGTCTTGAGGACCTGTAGTAAACAGGAGTTATCAACAGCGCTTTCCTGTGTGTTAATCATTTTCGGCGTAAGTTTGCATTGGAGAAGAGGTTTAAATTAGTAAAAACTGCTAAACAAAAAAAAACCCGAACAAGCTAAACAACAACAAAACAAAACCAACCAAACAAAAAACCCAAACAAAACCCAACCAACCAAACCCAAAACAAAACAACAAAAAACCAAACACAACAACAACAATCCCCACACAACCCACCCTTGAGCACTTAAGTGACTTAAGGGTCAGACGCTGGTTCAGCCCCAGCGTTTGGGATCCGTGCAGCACCAAGTGGGGCAAACTGAAGGAATAACGAGTTTAAACTGACTCGCTCGGACTTGGGCCTGGTTTAAAACCTGAGGTCAGAGTCCAACGCTACAAAACTTTTATCTCAGCCCAGCGGGTTTGTTTGACCTTTTCTCCCACGCGAGCGGCCTGAGCTTCTCATCCCGGCCAAGAAACGCGAGTCCTGGCTTTGCTGTTGGCTCCTCTTGAATGCTGGGCCTAAATCCAATGATCAACTTGTAATCCACTCCTGTTCCTGCTAGTTTGGGTAACGATTGTAAACTTTTATTGCTTTCCTTTTCTAAGTGTGATATCCCTCAAAGAAGAATAAAATCCTTTGTTGTAGCTGATTGTGAGAGTATATAACGAGCCCTGGGTTTCCTGAAACAGCTGATCTTTTTAACAAAATAGCTCGTTGGCACAAGGGATTGAGGAGAGACTGTTGCCAGGTTTGTGCTAAAGACCCACCTTCAGAGAGATATCGTGGTCTTAAAAGCAATGTAAATATCTGCGTTACAGCTCGATCGGTTGGTTTATTATATAGCATGTTTGGGAGGTGAATGATGGAAACATTTTTAATGATTAAGCTATATAGCTGCTGTAGAGTTCAGAGAGAAGCAAAAAAAAGCTAGTGTCAAGTCTTTTAGTCTGGTGTAGGGCCTTGCATTCCCAAGAATGACTTTCAAACAATGAAACTTGTTTATTTTTTAAAAACACGTTAGAGCTAAATAAGAGAACTGCTTTTTAAAGAACTGTTAGCAATGGGAAAATAACTGTAGGAATGAGAAGCCTGTAATTTGCATTTTGTTGGTGTTTTCTGTTTAAATTAAGGCTAATTTACGATGTTGAGTGGCTTTTATTTGTTTTTTTCCCCGACTTTAAAAAGTAGGATTTAAAACTCTCTCTCGTCTCTTTGAAGCGGGGATTTTGGAGGGGAGCGGGGGGTCACAGTTGCCCGTATGAAAGAAATCTGCCTTGTGGCATTATAGTCCTTTCCGTTGGGTTGGCAGAAGGAAATACAAAAGGATCCCGTCTGTAGAAGTGTCTTTCTCGGTCCGTTGGGAAGCATCATATAGTTCGAAGGGATTACAAGCAAGTAAAGCTAAAAGCAATATTAAGAAGCGAAGGTCTTAACCACGTGTCAGTAGAGCATTTGATCCCACTACTAATGACAGACGGTGTATTAATGAAGATTATACCCCTTCTGAGCACTGAACCTTGTGTAAACATGAAGTATTGTTGGACAACATCTTTTTAAAAAAAAAAAAAAAACAACAAGAAAAAAGAAAAGCTGTGTTCTGCATGAAGACTGCTGGGGTGGTTTATTGCCCTCATGTTAGGCCCAGGGAAATGTTGTTTTTCAGATTTTCTGCACAAACACAGTTGCTTATCCTGCTCTCCTGAGAACCAGCTCCAGTTTTTGTCTATAAAAACACCCTCCTTATTTTCTCAATGATGCCATGCTACTTGATAGTTGTGAGTTTCTGCCAAAAATATGGGCAGAATTATTATTGCAGTAGCTCACTTGTCTGAAAGAAGGGCAGAGATAATAGGTGTGAAAATTGTAGAGCATTTAGGTGTATTTTTTTTTCCAAGTGAGTGGAGAGAGAAAACATTTATCGCAGCGGTTTGTGTTGTTGTTCCACCTCAGCAATGATCCCTTGTGGCCGTCAGAGGGATGAACATTCCTCCGGGGTAGTTTCAGGGTGGCTGTTCAGCTTGCGGATCCTGAGGTGGTTTAATTAGAGCTGAGCGACGCTTTGCTAATGGTTTGGTTCAGGGAACGTTTCGTTTGGGTAGAGGCATTGGAAACTGGGGAAGTCAGTTTGTAGTAAGGACCTGGATGAATTAAAGAAACCCAAATCACCTCGTGGCAGCTGCTGGTGCTGCCCAGGCTGCAGTCAGGGTTGTGTGCTGGAGGAGCTGGGAAAACATGGGTTTGGAATCGGAATCAGTTCAGTTGGAAGAGACCCTCAAGATCGTCGAGTCATTGAATGGCAGAGAAAACCCTCATTGTGGTTTAGCTGCACTTCAGAAATACATACTTTCTTTTCAGATGGATTATCACGTGCAATTGATTTCGAAGGGGCTTGTTTTATTTTTTCCGTTCCCTTTGAAATGTTTCCCTTTACAGCAAAGTGTCTGTATTTGTGAAAATAAACCTAGTGTAAAGGAATTGCTTTAAAAGGAATGAAGAGGGTGCTTTTTGTATGTGAGTAAAGGGCCGTGTCGGTGCTTTTGTCGCTCCAGCTGTTCCAGAGACCGAACGCCCTGGCCGTTCAGCAGCTGACGGCGGCGCAGCAGCAGCAGTACGCCTTGGCTGCGGCCCATCAGCCCCACATAGGTAAGTCTTATTTATTCTTTTATTCTATTTATTTAATGCATTACATTTTACTGGACTTCTGTTAATCCTCAGAATACATTGGGGAAAATACCGGGGTGGGACGGAAGAAGGATTTGGTAGGTTTTAGAGGATCCTAAGTATGTTTTTGCAACTGGTATTTGACATACAAGCAGAAGTGTATTGTTGGAAGATTTGAAAAATTCTGGAGGTATCTCTTGCACACTCAAAAAGCTCTAGAGCACTCGTGTCTGGCAGGAATGACGCTCGTAGCTGCTGAGGGTGCTGTTCCACAGTGAAAGTGTGAAAGTGTTTTGAAGTCCTCGCTGGCTCTGAGCGAGGTGCGAATTGGAGTAAACAGCACAGTGAACTGAGGGGAAAATGCACAACTCAATATACACCTGAGTGTGCGTCTTATGGTTCAGCTGCCTGGGGCCTGACTTGAAGATAAAGATGCGATTTATGCAAACACGTGATTCATATCATTAAAACAGTAGAGATTAACTGGGAAGGAAGCGCTTAATCCTGTGATTGGAAAAACAGGACGACTGTAGAAGGGCTACTCCTGAATGGTTAAAGTGAAACTCTCGTAGCGTTAAACATTTTCAGCACAATAAGCAGTTTGAAGTGCTATTTCTTCCTACCTGAAAGCGTGATACAAATGCTCTGGGATGCTCCCAGCTCTGTGCAGCACCCTCCTGTGCTTATTGGAGTTCAGGGCTAGACCTGAATTAAAATCATTTAGCTTTTTAACTTCTTCCCCTTCAGCTTCACCTCCCTCCATGCCCCTTGCCCGCCCCCCAGTAATTTCTCTAATGATTAAACTGTTTCTTTGCAGAGGAAGGAGATGCCCACACAGCAGCGATAGTGCCCGTGCACTCCCGAGCTCCTTCCAAATGAATTAATTGAAGTCCTGGCATTGTGTAGTGGGCACGGAACTCAAAAATAGGGTAGATTGGTTCTCGATCAACTTGCTATAGAAAATATGGAGTAATAACAAGCAATTAGATAATATCTAGCTGGTGTTAATAGTCATCTAAACAGTAAGGGTGTATCTGCACTGCAAAGATACGTGAACAAGTGTGGGTATTATATTATTTTGCCACTTCAGCTTTCCTTATGGGGCATTGCATCCTTGGAATTGAGTTTCTTTAATGTAAACGATATTCTCTGTATATTGTTCCGTTAAAACTCTGAGAATCGCAGTGGTCGCTCACTCCCTGTAGAAAACCACCTGTAAAAAGCTTGCAAATACTAAAGCAACCTGAGCTTTTGCGTTCACCAGCCAGGTATTTTGGTAGGGCTTGATTTCTAGTGCAGTTTGTTTTTACTGACAGGTATGTTTTCAGCAGGTTTAGCCCCTGCTGCCTTTGTCCCCAATCCGTACATCATCAGCGCCGCTCCGCCAGGAACTGACCCGTACGCAGCCGGACTCGCAGCAGCTGCCACGTTAGGTGAGATGTTTCCCCCTGTCCATGCGTTCCCGACCATTTTCTGTACCCAAACTGCTCTTCGGGTCTGTGATTGTGAAAATTAAATACTAGTACATTGTCATTTCTATGGAGAGGTAATTGTATGTCAGTGAGTTGAAACAACTTGTCTTGGAAACCCTATTTTCTGTAGATTAAATGAGATACTTCTCATATCACGCTCAGTACGGGCTCCATCTCTGTTGAGGATAAACAACCAGAGCAAATCTGAAACGCAGCACTTGTAGACATGAATGTTGCTACATGTTTGGGGATTTTTGGTAACTGGCAGTAGTGAGAGAGAGCTTGGAAAATACACTGATGAAATGCTAGAAAGATGGAGGACGTGTTTTCCTGCCAGGAAAGTTGTATCTCACTGCTGTTCAGCTTAATTTACTGCAGTGCATCCTGCAAATGATTTCTTTGCTTTTTTTGCAAGATTCTGTTGAGAATTAACACCTTTTAGGTTCTCTAGGTAAAAACATCCCATATCTGCTGTGAGGCTTATGTATGAATATGCAGTTTGCCAGATGGCGAGCAAAGATGGTGGCTCTTGTCTTCATGCAAGATCTTTCTCCCAAACGTTCACGTATCAGTTTCCAAATTCTTGCCAACTGTCATAACCAAAATTGTTGTATCTCGAGATGACAGCTCGGTAAAACAGCTTATCCGGCAGCGTGTGAACACATTGTACGTTGAACTTTTGCTGCGTATGCCATAAAGTTCTTGCCTAAGCGTTGAGGACAAAGGATGAATGTACTTTCAGGAGAACATTTTTATAGCTGTGCTTTGCTTTCTGTGAGCCACCGGGAAAGGAAATCTTCTACATTTTAATAAAACCTGCTTGATTCAGAGTAGTTTTTAGGCTTTTAGTGGAGCCTGCAAGCTGTTGCCACCCTCTGCTTACAACTCGTACACTCACAGCACATCGCTTGTACCAAATCAAAACCGTAACAGGTTGGTTGGACGTGAATATCACGTTCTGCCAGGCAGCGCTGGGGTTTGGTACGTGATTTTTTTGGCGTGTTTAGCAGTTCTTACATAACCGCTGCTTCGCCTTTAAGCTTTGAGACCAGTATCAGGTCAAGCTCTGAAATGAGATTTCAGCAACTGTTACGCAGTCAGATGGTGTTTTTAGTGGATCATATGGAAGGATGTAAAGCATCAAGATTATAATTGGAGTATGAGCTTTGGACTTTTTGGTTGTTGTGAATTTTGTATGCTGATTGCATAATAACAGTGCGAGATTAGGTAACAACGTGGTGTTGGCAAACAAATGATGCTGTGATTAAATGGCAGAAAGCCAAGAGCCGGAGTACAAGGATATTTCTAATAGTCCAGGAGTCGATAAACTCTCATGTGATGATGGATATGTGGCAGTGAATGAATGACCTGAACTCTGGTGACAAATAGAAGTAGGAAGCTGCAGCACGACTTAGCGGGGAAGAGGTGACAGAGCGATAGCAATTCCAGTTGGAGTCAGAAGAGGCGCTTTGGGAGCGAATACCAGAAAAAGAGGATTCTGCATGACCTTTCTGCATCACCTCCACGCTTCTAAAGCCAGTGCTCGTTCTTCAGGAACGCGCTGAAGTTCAGTGGAGCAGGAGGTCAGTGTCTTGATTTCATAGAAAGCCCACACGTAACTGCTGACAGATTTCTAGGAAACAGAGAGTGTGTTGGCAACAACTTCTTTATTTTTTCCCCTTTTTCTCAGCAATATTGCAGTTGCCTGATATCTGATTGAGGCCTTATAAATTTGAACCGGGGAATAACATACCCCGGGATACCTAAAGCATCCCAAAAGTTGGCATCAGGATCTCTACCTGAATAACTTTTAAACTTTGACTCTCGAAAGCAAAAGAAAAGAATGTATAATGCACTGCAACGCACTTAGTGTTACACCACTGAGAAACACGAGTGACTTCACCCGTCTCACTGGGCTATGGACCCTGACGGCTGGAAATGGCAATGTAACAAACTTCACTCCGTGTTGATGTTTGTTGTAGGAAATGCACCTTTTCTCTCTAGACTCAGCAGTTATGGAAGTGTTTTCTCTGTAACGACTCAAAGGGCGTGGGGCAATTTAAACATTTACAATTATGTATAAAGTCAGAAGACCTCCCTGATGCATATGAGAGTGTTAAATCGGGAGGACTTGGAGAAGTTTGAGATAGAAGAAATAAGTTTAGAGTTGTTGGTGGTTTATTGCTTACAGTTATTCTTAAAGCGGAGGGGAAACTTGTGTGTGTTTGATGGCAGAGATAATTCTGTCAATTAAGATTCTGCTATTATGGCAGCTTTTACATGATTGTAAGACTGTCAGCCCTGTGATAATACTCTCTTCTTCCCAACAATAGTAGCATTTTACAGAACAAATTTGAATGCAGAGGGAGGGGCTTCCTAGACTCAAGAAGAAAAATCAATTGTGAGTTTAAAGTGTATGGGGAAGATACTGCCGTCTTTAAAAAGTGTTGTGAAATTGCCTTTGTCATTTGAAACAGATGTCACTCAAAAAAGAAGAAATCTTGCCTTTAGTGAGACAAGTTGGGAAATGTTGATTCCCTCAGGTGGTGTGTTACAGGTAGAAAAGTGTTTCTGCTCTTTGTAGAGAGGTGGATGCTGGAATAATCTGCGTACAGGAGAAAAACACACAGTGCTCCTGGACTGCAGGTAGGGGCGGGTTGGTTGTGTCTGCACTGTGGTTCTCCGTTTTTGGGGTTTTTAGCAACCTCGTTCACTTGGTGCTGCAGGGGGCATGGGGTTCTGCACGGGTGCTTCTGCTTTTTGGGATCTGTGCCGGCCCCGGCACTGGGCAGTTGGGTTTGCACGGGGCTGTCCAGTGAGTTCAGCCCTTTCTCACACCCCGTCCCTAAAAAGACACTGCTTGATGGATATCTGCCGTTGAGATTTGGGAAGCGATGGGCTCACAAGTCGCTGGTAATTGATAAAGTCGCTATTTGCAGATGCATTTGCATTTTCAGACGTGAGGTTCTTGTGGCTGTTGAACCTGGTGGTCGTTCAGTCGTGGTCCTGGGCGAGAGGGTCGTTCCTGCAGACAGCGGGTTCGGCTGCTGCTGCCGGACACTGCAGCGCCACGGCTGAGATGAAAAGCAACAAAAATGGTTATGAACACACTTACAGATGGTTTTGCTAATGTTGCATGAAAGGAGTATTTGTGGGTGTCTGTGGCCAGTGTGTGAGACGTAGTAGTGGGAATATTTGATTTCAAAGGCACTAGAATGGCTTTTATTTTTTTATATATGTGTATCTTTAGTAAGTGTAAAAGCAGGTGCAATGTCTCCTGAAGTGAAGAAACGCTCTGTGTGTTTCTCGGAGTCTGGCGATGATGACACACTTGCCCTCACTGAGAACGCTGTTCGGTAATGAGCCTCACACGCGCTCAGATGAGCTGAGCCAGACTCGCAGCTCTTTTAAGCCCAGCTGCCTGCAAACTTCAAAGACTTTGTGCCTCTCTTCTTTTAAACACCTAAGGCTTTGGCAGATCTGATGAGCAACCTCTTACTAGGAAAAAACCTCATCTAGACTATGCTTGTTTGATAATTAGAGCTGAGATTAAAATAAGCCAGAGAGATGCCCAGATTTTGCCCAGATAAAGGGTATGGCAGCAATTTCCCAGTAGCCTGAGGGCAAACACAGACTAATTATTTGCATAAAATGGAGCAGTTGCAACTATTTTCCTGTTGAGTGCAGGATCTGCAGTTGGCATCTGATCTGTGTTGAATATAAACAGGTTATAATCCACCAATTAGCTATACTTCTGTAATTACATAGGTCAAGATGGGCACTACCATTGTAGGACCGATTCATTTTCTGCAGTGTGTGTTTTTTGTGGTTTGGTTTGGTGTTTTTGTTTTTGTTTTTTTTTTTTTTAAATTTTAGCTACCACTGCACAAGAATTGCCAGGTGGGAAGGTAAGAAACATGTGGCTGCTGCTCCAAGACAAAAATCTGAGTGAGGCAGACAAGTCACCTTCTCTGATGAGAGACAGTAAATCCAGCAAGGGGGGATTTTGTGGCTGAGCTTTAGTGTGAGGGACAAATCCGACTGTTGAGCACGTGTTGAAGTGCCTGGTGTTAGAAACAGGCTGCTTGTGTAACAACATCTCCCTGCTGGCCAGAGAGCTGGGCAGGCATGTCCGTGACACCCCGAAGTCCGAAATTTGGGGAAAGTAGCATGATTAAAAACAAAAGGAGAGTAACTGTGACACTTTTGAAATATGAATGTAATATTCGACATTGAATATGAAATGAATATATTGAGGTGTAGCCGAGTCTCTGCCACGTTGGTTGCTGAGATCCAGTCTGTTGCACAGTGAATTGCTTTTGCGTTATGGAGCAGCTCGTTTGAGACAAACACGTGTTACTGTATTAAAAACAAGACAAAAAACTGTCCTGGCTTTTTCCCCCTTTGTCACAGCCAAGCTTACACTAAGCAGTGTCTTTTTGTGTCTCTCTTTTTACCGTCATCCCTCATTTTGGGGACGATAGTTTTTAAGTCTCTTTAGGCAAATAGTTATATATTTTGTGTGTGTTACACTTGTTCTCCTTGCAGTATCTTACTGTAAGACCTAATTAACAGCAATATAAAATTACTTGGTTAGAACTCTCTTAAAATAGAAGCTGTTTTTACTTCATGTAAGAGCAAGTGTGTGCTTCAAATTCACTTAAAAACTTGTATATTCTCCAGTGTCAAATAATGACTGTGGCACTTTACCTTAAAAAGGCCATCGTGCTGTAAGGGAAGGAGCCCGTGGGACAGGTGATGTATTTGAAAAGCAAAGGAGATGCTTCTACTTTTCTGCTGACCTTTCCGAATGATATAGAACCAAGATATTAAAAAACATTATTGGATTCACCTCGGTGTTATGTGGTGGGAGGGACCCCACCATTCAGCGCAGCGAACTCAGCGTTCTGCCAACTAGAATTATTTAAGGATATAGGCTGCTATTCTGCTATCGCCAAATTAAATGTGTGGTGTCCTGAGACTTGATAAAACACAGTGGATCTTCAAAAGTCGCGCTTTTTCTGGTACTCTCCGAGATTTTTTAATTTTTTTAAAGTTTGACGAGGAGGGAATGTGAAAAGATACAGGATCATACAGCCTCTTTTTTGGTAGTTTGCAAATGCAAAGTAGGACTGAATGAAAATAATATTTTGAGCACTCGAGAACTGATGCTATCCAGATGCAAAGAGGTTTTTAAAATTTATTGGGGAGCTAAATATAGATGTTATTGAGCTGTGAGTGTCAGCTGAGATTAAAGAGACTTGTATATCTGTGCTTAAAGAAGTTTCCTTCTCTTTTGGTTAGAAAGTTTTGTTCCTTCACTGTAAAATTAGGGTACAACTATAAGAACACGGAATTTCAACAGGATCGCTGGTAGCAGAATTTGACCTCATCCAATAAGGTAAAAACAAGTAAAGATGAAATTTCAGGTCTGACTTCTAAGCTTTTAAAAAATGCATAATACAAATGACAGGATCCCTCTGTATTTACAAAGGATTTTAAGCTGCTCACCTGGCGATAGGATTTGTTAACCCCAACACGAGGAGCGAGTGTTTTTGTGCCACAGACGCTGACAGTTCCCTTGGTGTTTCAGGCCCGGCCGTGGTCCCTCACCAGTACTATGGAGTTACACCCTGGGGAGTTTATCCCGCCAGCCTGTTCCAGCAGCAAGCGGCCGCCGCCGCCGCCGCCACCAACTCTGCCAACCAGCAGAGCACGCAGCAAACCCAGCAGGGCCAGCAGCAGGTAAGGGCAGGGGCCTTGTGCAGCCCATTGCGCCAGTCCTAAGTTTATTTTCTGTTGAAAATTGTTGTGCATCTTTGGGTTGAATCATCGTGGTTTTTTTCTTCTATGCTTGGAATTTGACGAGGTTGGTTTTCCTAGCTTCACTTAGGTAAAACAAGCATTTTAAAGGTCTGGTATTTAAATATAGCTGTACATCTGATGCAGAAAACACAAATGTGAATCTAGCGACTACTGGAGCAGAAGGAGGAAACTCAGACAATAAAAGCAGGGAATTTTCACACCAACAATTCTGGAGAACACTTTGTTCCTGACCAAGTTAATGATCAAACCTCCCCAGCTGGCAGGTCCCAGAGCTCCTGCACGTACCCATGTGCACGGGTAAAACAGCATTAGGAGTGTCTTAAAGCCATTTATGCTTTGGCATTCAAACCAGGAGCCTCACCCATACGGAAGGTGTGTGCTAAGAGAGCGTCTGCCAAGGCTTAGGCTATTTAAGTAAAAAATAGCAATCATCAGTAGGCTTTTAAATATTTTTTCATTACTTTTATAGCCATGAAGTGAGCACGAGCCGGGTTCATGGTATTGTTTTTAATGCAAACCTTCCATCCGTAAGAGGATATGGCATATATTTTTTGGATGAAATTTTTCTAAGAAGTGCTGAGACAAATATTTTGGAAACCTACAGCGGTGATTATGGACAGTTGATCTGTGATGCTTACAGCATCTTAACAGCATATTTATAAAAAATGCCAGTGTTTGCCTTCCTGCAGCCTGCCGCCCATTGCATGGATCCTGCCCGGTGCCCTCGCACGGTGTGTGCGTATGGAGTTCACGGTCAGGCTTTAACAGCGACAGCAAACACTAACATGTCAGTTACATTCAGGATCATCTCGCAGTCTCTCAGTGCACAAAGTCATTTCTTCCTTTGAATAACTTTTATCGGGTGGCACAGGCAATGTTACTTTTAGCACGCGGAGTGCCAAAGGACGGCTTTTTTAATAAGCTGACCTCGTCATGGTTGCAGATTCTTACATCACCACTTGGAGTAAAAGGCTTTTGCAAAGAAAGCCTGGCACAGGTCATTACAGAAAGGTCAGTTTGCCGTTGTCCCTTTGGAGAGCAATGTGCTTAAACCACAAGAGCTGCATGTAGGAGATGGCGTGTGATCTGTGGTCATTATTTCCGATGAGTAAGTGTCATGTCACTGGGTCACTGTTTTCTGTGGGGGCTGGCAGCTTGGAAAAACCCGTGTCATCTCGTGTCATCAGCGCCCAGCCCCTGAATTGGGCTTTTTAAGGTTTCTGCTCAGTGCTGTCATGGCACAGACCAAATGTTCTCTGGGCTGGGCCAGACGGCTGCGAAACCAAAGGCTGAGTATCGAAGGTGTATCAAGAAATGAAAGAGGTCAGATGATGAAGTGTTTCCAGATGCCGCTCAGTAAGCCGGATAGAGGATGTATTATTTAAATGGAGTCTTCTGCATTTACCCACGTGAAGGCTTGTGATGGCCAAGGCGGCTCTGTCCTGAGTAAAGGATACAGGTTGTCACACTCTAGTTGTGACAAAGCTGTTGTTGCATGCAAGAACTTCCACTAGATTGCTGCTGCTGTGTGTGGTGACTGCGGCTTGCTCCTGCGTCCCAAAATCAGCAGAGCGCTGCGATGTTCCTCTCTGTTCTGCAGGTTCTCCGCGGAGGAGCCAGCCAGCGTCCTCTGACCCCCAACCAGAACCAGCAGGGCCAGCAGACCGATCCACTGGTGGCCGCCGCCGCCGTCAACTCTGCGCTCGCCTTCGGCCAGGGGCTGGCGGCCGGGATGCCGGGTAGGGGCTGCAGCTCCCCCAGTGCCCAGGGAGAGCTCAGAAAATTACATCTTGTCTCTGTGTGCTGGCACGTTTGCCTGGCGTTCAGCAGGGCTTAGTTTTTATTGTTTTTCGGTTTTAATCTGTGGGTTTAGACGGCATTTTCGAGAGGCTGTTAGATGTGAACCCAACTACCAGTGCAGCATTTAACTTAAATCAGGGTTTAGGTCCCTGTGCCACAGATGAAAACAAATGTTATCAGCTGTATTGCTGTACGAGTGCATTAGTTGCTTGCATATCCAAAAAAATTGATGGCTCCTATTGGAAATGGCTTTCAGATTTTTCTGTGGATCATGCTAGCTTATGTGATCTTTATTTTAAAACCTCAGAGCTATCTTAGTCGCATTCATTAGGCTTGTCTTTCCATCCCTGCCAGGTGTTTGACTTTAACAGGATAAGGACTTGCTGTTCATAATTTCTTCCAGGCAAATACTAGTGGCTTAAAAACAAGAGAATTGATAAAAGGAGTCTGGGTTTACTGTAATTTAGGGTTCTTCAAGAGAAGAACTACTGCATGAATTTTAACTCTGATCCATGAGGCTGTGTGGTACCAATGCTTTTGACATTCAGTTATACAGAATATTGTTGTAATGGCAAAGGGCAAACGTAAGTATTTTTTTGAATAATGTACAAGTATGTCCTGCTAGTCGAATGTAAGAAAAGAGGATTATTTTGACCTCAGGTCTCCTTGCTGAAAGTGTGACATGGTTGTTACATGGTATTTTTTGTGGCATAAGAATATTGCTGTTTTAAGTTACAAAGTGAACTGTAACATGCATGTTTCCAGGCAATCTGCAGATTTCCTTAAATCTGCATTGTTAGGGTTTTTGGGATCACAGAGAATATTCACTTTGTGACCCTATCTTAGAGAGGCACTTCACTTTTTCCTGAAAGTTTTATTTAACTGTAGAATTATATAGCAAGGAACCTAAATACCTATATACACAAAGCAACAGACTTTCAGTAGTATCACCAGCATATTTGATTTAAGAGCTTGTATTTTTATGTATTGAAGAATGACTGACTTAGGATACATACCTTCAAAAAATCCATAACTTTAAGTTCCATGTCTTGTTTGCATGTGTGTGCACACTGAACAACTTCAGCATCCAGTGGGACGGTTGGACACGCCGTATGTTCACATATGTGAAAAGTCTCAGCACGTGTTTTACTTAGAATGGAAAAAGAAATAGTGCTTTTGTTTCTTAAGAGCCTTTTTAAACCTGTATAACTGAATTTACACTGAGGGCAATGCTAGTATAGTAGGTTTAGGGTGAGAAAAGAAGGCTTTTCTGCCTGAAAGTCTTACTAGTGTAAAGTTGTAGACTGTTAATACAGAGGCAAAGCTGTTGTTGCTTTTTCCATTCAGATTTTCCTTTAAAAATCTCATTGTGCTGTGCTCACCCGAAGATGACTGATCCGCCATGTGTCGCGTTGTTCATTCCTTTACCCCGCGTCTGTACTTCGCCTCTCCAGGTTACCCCGTGCTGGCTCCTGCCGCTTACTACGACCAAACCGGTGCTCTGGTGGTGAACACGGGGGCCAGGAACGGCCTGGGCGCCCCCGTGCGCCTGGTGGCCCCCGCCCCCGTCATCATCAGCTCCTCGGCCGCGCAGGCAGGTGAGTCCCCGTCCCACCAGGGAAACTTGTGACAATCTGCCCTGTCCCCGGCGGAGGGTGAACCCGAATCCGCGGGGCGCACTTGGCCGTGATGACACACTTGCCCTCACTGGGATCCGTCGCGGGGGTTTGTTGAGAACATGCTCTGTGCTCACAGTGTGCTGAGCCTCCAGAACAGCCTCCCAGAGGGAGCGGCGCATCAACTCTTGTTATTTTGCAGAGTTTCATGTGACAGTTATTTAAATTTTGTCTGCTAGCATGTAGTTTCCCACATAATGAAAGGTTTTAGCTGGTGTAGAACTCTCAAATGATCACCTTGCTTGTGTAAAATGGTACATGACTGGTCTTTGCCATGAGTTGTTTTGGGGTTTATTAGGGTTCTTGGGGAGTTCAAGGCTTTAAAGGAAAGTTTTCAGCCAGAATCTCTGCATGTAAGCAGTCTTTGCAGTGTTAGTAACAGATTATGAAATGGGCCTTTTAATTGTTTCCTTGTAGCTCTTGTTTATTTTGCTTTTTCTGTTACTTTGGAACTGGCTGAAAAACAAAAGTACTTGGTTTTGATGTTCTTAGCACCGCCGGATTGCGTTTCGCACACTAAAGGGCAATTCTACTTGTTTCAAAATTTATGTTTCTTAAATGGATATTACTAAGCGTGTGGCTGTATTGACTTGAATCTTAGATCCCAGGAGAAAGGGAACATTGTTGTGTGTTCGATGTGTGTAGCTGTACAAACAGCAGTAATAACCAGGCATTGCTGATATTCAGTGTCTCTGTAGAGCTCAGATACAAAGTGAAGAGACTTTTTGCAGAGTTTGTGAAAGGGGCATTTTCATCCTGAAAGAAAAAAAAATCCATAGTAAATAAAAGTAACCTAAGTTTTAACTTCTGAAACTGCTATGAAAATGAAGTTTTCTGTCTATGCTTCCAATGACTTTCTTTCCAGCGGTTGCAGCGGCTGCGGCTTCAGCCAACGGCGCAGCGGGTGGCCTGGCAGGAACGACAAATGGACCATTTCGCCCTCTGGGAACTCAGCAGCCCCAGCCCCAGCCCCAGCAGCAGCCCACCAACAACCTGGCATCCAGCTCCTTCTACGGCAACTCGCTCAGCAGCAATTCCCAGAGCAGCTCCCTCTTCTCCCAGGGCTCTGCCCAACCTGCCAACACCTCCCTGGGCTTCGGAAGCAGCAGCTCTCTCGGTGCCACGCTGGGCTCTGCGCTGGGAGGCTTTGGGACAGCAGGTAAGAATGGCAGCTGCTTCGTGGGGGAGAAAAGCAGGCGGCTCCAAATGCAGGTAGTTGCTTGTGAGCTGCTGGTGCACAGAGCTGCTGAGCTCAGGTCAAATGGAAGTTTTCCTTTAGGGACTACTTTGGCTTTCAAAAGCTGCAGCACTTTCTGGTGGAACTTCTTTTAATAGATGATATATTAGAAGCACCTAAGTAATGAATTTGTTTTGTTGTACACATTATTGTTCTTAGAATCACAGAATCATTTTGGTTGGAAAAGCCCCTCAAGCTCATCGAGTCCAACCGTTCCCCACCCCTGGCCCTGCCCCATGTCCTGAGAACCTCATGTCCGTCTGTCCAACCCTCCAGGGATGGTGACTCCAGCACTGCCCTGGGCAGCCTGTTCCAATGCCCCACAGCCCTTTGGGGAAGAAATTGTTCCCCAGATCCAACCCCAACCTCCCCTGGCGCAACTTGAGGCCGTTTCCTCTGGTCCTGGCGCTTGTTCCTGGGGAGCAGAGCCCGACCCCCCCTGGCTCCAAGCTCCTTTCAGGCAGTTCAGAGATCAGAAGGTCTCCCCTCAGCTCCTGTTCTCCAGGCTGAACCCCCCAACTCCCTCAGCCGCTCCCATCGCACTTGTGCTCCAGCCCCTTCACCTGCTTTGTTGCCGCAGATCAAGTTTTTAAACAGCTTTGAGTTTCTTTACCTTTACCTGCATGTGCTTGGTGGGATACTGGACTAACAGGAATGGGCTCCAGAGCGGTATCCCCCTGTGTGCCAAGTCTTACCTCAGAAAAATGCCTAAGTAACTTTTCATGATTTTAAAAAAGCTGATCCGAGGTGGTTTTTATGCTTTACTCTGGGAATTGTTTTATCACACACCAAAAAAGTCACTTATTGCGGTTGCAAGTTAGGCAGCTGGAGACAAAGTTGGTTTGTGGGGTTTTTTTTTTCAGAAAAAAAAATAGAACAAACCAAAAAGATGTCTGTGGGTTTGTTTTTTTGAAGTAGAACAATTGTTTTAATTACTGCTTAGTCTCAGAGGTAGTAATTATGTCCTGAACTTCGCTGCTTTCATCAGTGTGAAGGGCAAGTTAAAACGTGCCTTTTGAACCTGCTCCGTCATAAAAGACTGAAGGACGTACTGTTCCTGCATCAAATCAGTTTTAAATAAAAGTTATTCTAACTATTTTTCTTAAACACAGCCTGAGAATTTGAACCATCTTGGATTCAGGTAAACACAGCATTCACTTCTTTCACTTCACTGTATTTAACTAATTGAATTCAATTACTAGTTTGCTCAATGCCAAGATGCACAAACTTGTTTTCCCTCAATCAATGAATAAAAATGTGAGGCTGTTGCTTCTAGAACTTGTGTGCAGTCATGAAAAACGATTAGTTCATTACAGTTAACAATTTCACTATTTATTAAACAAGATTTTAATGCAAAATTGATTTTTTTTTCTCAAGTTGACAGTGCATTTAAAGAGTTTGTATTAGACTGTCAAGAAAACTCTTCAAAAGAACGTTGGGTGTATGTGTTAAATTGAATTCTGATTTCCATCCCAATAAAGCTTGGTGCAAATAGGAGCTGTTTTCTAATATAATGAAAGGTGAGCACAAGGATTTCAAGTAAATGTACACGAAGCTGTACATGCTCTTAAGTAAACATGAGTAGATAAAATCTCATGTTGGGTTTGTTTTAGCTCTAATGGCCAAAGAATAAATACAAGGCAGTGCTTGTAGGGTGATCTAATATCTTCTGTTAAACTAAGTGATCTAATATCTTCTGTTAAACCAAGTGATAGGCTTAGGGGGAAAGAGCTCTGGAGTACACAGACCTTCTTCTGAAGGTTCAGCAGCAAAGCGTTGAGTGTTTGTTTCCAAAAGCCTAGATGTTTGCTGGCGTTTTGTTCCGTCGCTTCCTTTAGGTAGATTTTTATCTTCTTGATCTTTCTGCTTGTAGATTTTTGGAGCTGTATTTCTGGATGTATTCTGTCGGTATAAAAGCTACAAAACTGTAAATGCAAAGCTAATTTTTTAAATGGAGGATTTCTGCTCGATCATTTATTATATGGTTTTAATGAACGCATTTCATTTGGGCACATGCAGCACCCTTAGGAAAACCCCAGCCTGGTGCAGGGAGGTTAAGAGGGGCCGTTGTACTGACTGTTGGCCTGGGCAGCTTATTGACATCACCCAATTCTCCTCTTTTCCTCTTTTCAGTTGCAAACTCCAACACGGGCAGCGGCTCCCGCCGAGACTCCCTGACCGGGAGCAGCGACCTGTACAAGAGGACATCCAGCAGTTTGACACCCATCGGACACAGTTTTTATAACGGCCTTGGCTTTTCCTCCTCTCCCGGCCCTGTGGGGATGCCCCTGCCCAGCCAAGGACCCGGCCACTCCCAGACTCCACCGCCTTCCTTATCTTCACACGGATCATCTTCAAGTTTAAACCTGGGTAAGAGCCAGAGCCGCTGTCCCTCGGTGCGGAGACACGACCACCATGGGTGAGACACCCGCTGCTCCCCCTGGGTTTTCTTTTTGACACATCCTTTTCTTTCCCTGAAATCAGTAATTCAGGTTAATGTCCATCTGAAGTGTCCCAGTGAGCACTGAGAAGATGAGTTTCCATTTCAAAATAGGAAATGCTCAGTTGTTATGGTGTGAGTCTGAGTGACACATCCGCCTCGGAGTCCCCAGGATAGAGTCTGCGCTTTGTCCTTCCCAGATCTAGATTTTCCTGACATATCCCAGACACTCTTCCAGGAGTCGTGTCTCTTTAGGGTTTTTGCCCCTTTATTCTACCCTAGCATCCCTAAAAGCTTCAGGAGCTTCCAGCCTTCACGTACTGCTCTCGAACCAGGAGCTGTTTCTTTGTGGTTACTGGTGAGATCCCCCTGAAGTCTGAGATCGGCAAAGTCGCCGTATTCCCAGCCACACATTGGCATGAAGGAGCTGGAGGTGCTCCAAGGCTTCTGGCCTTTGGTGGTGGACAAGTGGGTTTTAGAATCTCTTGCATGATTGAGGAAACCTCTTCCTCACGCAGTCTCTTAATTCCCAGTGTGATGTTGAACGTCATGGGGAGACCTGCGGTCAGCATTGCCAGCAGAAAAAAGAGCAATGGGTAGAAAACTGGAGTAATTCCTCATTTATTTTGAATCTCTGAAAAGATCAGAAAGTTTTTCTCAGCAAGTCTCTGACAGAGAAGACCTTGTACAAACTGTACGTTCCATCTTAATGAAGAGATAAGACACAGGCGATATCAGTGAGTGTTGAACCCTTTCCTCTTTGCAGATGATCGGGAACTTCTTTTCCCTTCACCATGTTAGTACTATGACTCTTACTTGCTCCAGGCTTTCAAAAAACCAAGTGGAAATTCTGAGCTCTTCAAATGCCATGGAAAATGTCATTTCACCATTGCTTAGCTTGTTTTTGTTTGGTTCCCTTTACCTGAGAGGTGATTTATGGTTCCTTTGAATCTCGTGGTCCTTCCAGCAGTATCACTTGGTCACTTTTCGGAGATTTGCTCAATTAAGAAGTCGGGTAGGTAGAGAAGCTGATGGCCACACCATTGGCAAGGCAGCAGAAGAGATGTGAACAAGAAGTTCTCAAATCTTCTCCTCAAGTTTTGGCACCAGCTCTGGAGAAGTCAGCACACGTGTGTCCGGCTCAGAGACAGGGGAAATTCATTAGGCTGTTATCAGATACTTAATTCTCATATAGTGTTTCCTGCATGGCAGCTTCCTTCAGGCATTGATGGCAGAGAAGTGCAGTTCGCTCAGCTCTCTTTTTTAGTTTTATTTCACTTAATATTTTTGTTTCAGCCACTCTCATGCACACAGCTGCCAGGAGAAGGTCTGTTCTCTTTGCAGACAGCTCTACGGATGTTCGCCCTGAAGCTCTTCCCTTCTTTGCAGAGACTTCTTGTAGCTTTTGTTTTTTTCAGGTGGTTTGTCCTGGCTGCCTCATATTGGCTTTTCAGGTTCCTGTGCGATTAGAACTTTTTTCCTGGGAGGACTTTGTCCCACCCAGGAAAAACCACGTTCACTCAAGGAATCTTTGCAGTGTGTGACCAGCAGAGGGAACCCGAGCCTGCGAGAAAGGGAAGAGTTCTCTGCTAGAGCACTGCAGCAAATTTCCAAAAATTGCAGGCAAGGAAACTGTTTAAAGGTTTAAGTTGGTTCCTATCAAGTCTTGCAGTTTGCAAACTGTGTGGTGAAGTGTTACCTGTTCCCCATACCTGTTACTATCTTAATGTGAGTGGAAATCTGTAGGGCATTTGTGAAAGAATAGGATTTTTAAAAGTATTTATTGTTTTTAATTTATCGTTACCTGTATTTAATAGTGATTTGTTTTTTCTATCCAGAATTTTTGTACTCCTTGCTGTCTTTTTCTTACCTCTCTTAATTCTGTCGCCAGCCTCAGTATGCATCTGTTCTATCAGTCCTTTGCACAGCAGCAAGCTGCAAAAAACCGTGAGGATGGAGGATAAGGTGTAACTAGAAACAGCAAGTTAGCGAGTGGTGGAATTGATGATAGTTTTGACACAGAGTGAAGAACAGAAGTTGTTACAGTGTGTTTTTTGCTGAATCTGTAGCTGATCCTACCAACACCACAGAGCTACGCTCGAACACGGCCCCATCGCAGTTATTTTGGGGGCAGCTCACAGGGCTTAGCTGAGAATAAACGCTTCCTAGTTGAACCATGTCAGAAACCCAATGCAGCGGAAAAGGAGTAATTAGAAGTAAACCGAATCCCTCAGCCGCTTTATTTCATGGTGTATGAAATCCCGGTGGTTTTATCCCTTTGCAGGAGGACTCACGAATGGGAGCGGCCGCTACATCTCTGCTGCTCCGGGAGCCGAAGCCAAGTACCGCAGCGCGAGCAGCGCGTCCAGCCTCTTCAGCCCCAGCAGCACGCTCTTCCCCTCCTCCCGCCTGCGCTATGGCATGTCCGACGTGATGCCCTCCGGCCGAAGCAGGCTGCTGGAAGACTTTCGCAACAACCGGTACCCCAATTTGCAGCTGAGGGAGATTGCTGGGCACATCATGGAGTTCTCACAGGATCAGCATGGGTCCAGGTGGGATTCGAAAGCTTGTGCTGGGGGGAGCTTTGGGCACAGCTGCTCTGAGTGATTTGCGTCACATCCTCAAGCAGAGAGGCAGAACAGGGAAAAGGTGTGAAAAGCCAAGTAGTGTAATACTCTGACCCTTCTTTTTATTGGGTACCAATGGCGATAGCAGGAGTTCCTCCTCTAAAAACGAGCTTGCTTTGTAATTTGCCTGCTAGTCCCACTGGCATAGTTAAACTCATTTTAAAGAGCTGTCTGGACGCGAGACCTTGATGTATTAATCTTCTAAAATCTGCTTTGCTTGGAATGAGGAGATTTTTGGGGTATTGACAATGATGTGTGGCCATGGACCTCCTGGCCGTGACCACCCTGAGGTTTCAGATTGCTGGATAGAGCAGCTGTGGTTTAATATTTTGTTTTGAAAGAGCTTAGTGTATGAAGCTTTTGAAAGGAATTTGTATTAACAAATGTGTTGAATTTTCAGGTTTATTCAGCTGAAACTGGAGCGTGCTACCCCAGCAGAACGTCAGCTTGTGTTCAATGAGATCCTCCAGGCAGCTTATCAGTTGATGGTCGATGTATTTGGAAATTACGTCATCCAGAAGTTTTTCGAAGTAAGTCTGCATCCCCCTGCAAGTCTTGCTTAGATGCCTGCTGTCCTGAAATACTGGACAAGCTCACAGAAACTCTTATTTGGCTAAAACCGTGGATATCTGCAAACACTGATGTCATCTCCTCCCCACAGGCTGTTCCCTCATTCACACCTCAGTCACCTCAACAGGAGACTTGTAAAGATTGACCTGAAAAGTAACACTTTGCTTTGAGATGCAAAAGGTGTGGGAATAAACATATCCAGGAGATGTAGGTCCAACAGGACTTTTCAAGGATGCTGTGCTGAGCTGTCAGTACTCACATATTTAGGAACAAAAGAAACTTTTCCACTGAAGAGCATCTGCTGGAAGAAAGTCTTGGGTTTCATACCTGGAGAGTGAGCAGATGCCCTTCTCTTCTTCTTGAATCGGATCTGTTCTTTCTCCACCAAGTCTTGGTGGTTCATTTATCCCAGTAATTTTACAGCAACCTCATCAAAGGGCAATGAACTGGCACTTGTCACCTTGGTGGCTCCAGCACCTTTGGCGTTTTTCACGTGTCAGGCGTTTCCTACAGATGTGCACCAGCCGTCTGGCTCGTGCCTGCTCGCGTCCCTTGAGCTGTGCTTGAGATTTTCTTTCTTTTCAGCAGGCGCGATGTTTCTTGTTTAAGGCTTCAGCGTGGGAGGGCTGCTGTGCCACTTGGCCACGGGAGGGTTTTGTGCTTGTACTGACTGGTTTTCATCTCCCCAGTTTGGCAGCCTGGAACAGAAGTTGGCCCTGGCAGAACGGATCCGTGGGCACGTTCTGTCCCTGGCTCTGCAGATGTACGGCTGTAGGGTGATCCAGAAGGCCCTTGAGTTCATTCCTCCAGACCAGCAGGTAATTGTAAGTCTCAATTTTAACTTTCTTCTCGATGTTTAACGTTTCTTGCCATTTGGTGACCAGAACCGCGACCTTCTGTTCCTCTTGTGGCTGGTGTTTTTTTGGTTTGGTTTATAGCATGTTTGTTATGTTTAATGTGCATGATAAGTATGTGATGCTGTTCTTGGGTCTCATTGTCATCTCCTTGTTCCACTTCACTGGTACCAGTGTTGATTGTCTGTTATGTTAATTCCTTGACAGATTATGTATGTAGGGGAAACTGAGGGATGATAATGAATTAGAAGTTATTTTTAAATCCCTTGAAGAAAGCAGTGCCAGGGTTTTGCGTTTAATATTCATTGAGATACCACTGCTTTGATATGTGGGTCAATATTCTGCTTTCCTGCCGAGTGAGATGTACGAGGAGCTCCTGGTTCCTGTTGAGCTGGGCCTGGCATTGCAGAGCTGTGGATGATAGCCAGAGTCTCGCTCAGAGCTCGTTAATGAAGCAGTTCCTCTGGGGTTTCATGAACAATGAATTCAGATGAAAAATATGCTAGGCGAGCTAGCTAATAAAGGTGTTGGGAACGGTAATGTAAGAATCTCAATGTAGGTTATTAAATTAAACTGCAAGAGGCTTTAGGAGCATGCTTTCCCTTTAGATCAGGCCTAGGCTAAGCTGTTGCCTTAGTGTGTCAGCAGGTGATGGGTGGCAGCCCAAACTCCGGCACTGCTGGTCTGACGATTTACTAATTGTCTCCAGAAAGTTATTTTTGAGTGCTTTGTGCTCCTGAAATGCCTGGTTTTGTATCAGTTGCAAAATTGAACTCATCCAGTTTTGTAATACGGTTAAATTCACAAAAACTGTCATTCTGTTTCCTGATTGTGAAGCTTTTAGCCTGCACATATGGTGCATTAGTCATATTTAAACTTTATCTGCTCGGATTCCTTAGCATGCAGGTTTACCTTGCCTGTGTAAAATACAGGCAAGATCTTATTGCAGTGCTGACCCCACTTTAGTGACATATGAAGCTGAAAAGTTTGTAAAGTTTGGGCATTTTAGATTTCTTTGAGGGGGCAGAGGAGAGAATGGGGGATGCACAGTGAAGCTGTGGATTGGTAAAATTTCTTAAATTGGAGTACTTAACTTGGAAGAGGAAACTCATGTTTAATGAAAGGAGCGCTTCACCTTAATTTTGTAATGGTATTTTCTTTCTCAGCACTTGGCCACTGAAAAACTTCTAGTTGGAAATACATTGGTGCATCCTTCATACCTTCCCTATTCTTGACCATGTGTAGCAGTGAAAACTTTGCATTTATCAGCCGTGAATCCTGGTGGTGCTTTCTGTTTGTCTTTCTTTCCTCCCAATAGAATGAGATGGTACGGGAGCTGGACGGCCACGTCCTCAAGTGTGTGAAAGACCAGAACGGGAACCACGTGGTGCAGAAGTGTATTGAGTGTGTGCAGCCTCAGTCCCTGCAGTTCATCATCGATGCGTTTAAGGGGCAGGTGAGTTCTCCACCAAGACACTGACTCTCGTTCTTTGTGTTCTTGTATGTTGCTTTGAATAGCATGAGAATGGCTATAACCTGTTCAACTGTTTTGAATTTTAGCAAGCATTAGTTGAAGGGTTTACAGAGCAACGTTAAGGAGACACAAACTCTTTGGTTGTGTCTCTTATTGGTTTTGTGCAGGTATTTCGCAGTGAAGCATCCTTGCAAAAACCTGTTTTCCTAGAACATCAAGTACTTTTTGACTGATGGAGGGGAAAACGAGTCTCTTATTAATCCATCTTCATAGTAAGGGTGCTGAGCAAAATTTTGTGATGGGTGCAGTAAGCTTTATGGTCCTCTCTGTGAGCACAGCTTAGAGAACTGCTGCTTCCCAAGGGTCTCGGACTAGGGGAAAAACATGAGTTTCACCTAGAGAAGGGCAGTTTCTTGTATTCTCTCCTGAATTGATGTCCTGGATATTCAATGTGTAACTGGCTTTATTCTGCATGTAGTCAGCTTGTCTTCCATTACAAAAATCACTGGTTTGGGTATTTTCAACTTCAATTTAATTGGCTTTGGAGGGAGGCTTTGAAGTACTGAGGGTTTTGCCACAGGGGTGTGAGGATAGCCCAGGGTTATTTCAGCAAGAACCAGGCTTTACTGGTTCGGCTGCTCCTGGACCAGCTGTTGAAGTGGGGACTTGCTTGGCTGTGTCAAAACAAGCAGGATTTTAGCTGGAAACTTGCTCAGCAGATTTGTTGGCTGGAGTTTTTAGCTTTGGATGTTCCACTGGGGAGCTGGGTGAGGCAGAAGCACCTCTGGGAACTCGGTTGATGGCACTGACATTTCTTTGACCAGCCGTCCCGGTTTCATCTGAACTTTCATATGAAAAATTAAACTTACCACCTCAAGACTGTTTTTCTGCAGTTAATTGCACTCGAAGTCCCGTTTTCCTGCACAGTTTGCTCCATAGTTAGTAAAAATTTGTAGACTGTCCGTTTATCTTCAGTGCTCGGATTTGCTACTTTTGTTAATTTTAAGCAACCAAATAGGACTTTGTGCTTTACACAGAAAACTGTGCAGCAATAATGAAATGTCATGTTCTTACCAGTGGATTTAGTAATCCCTTAGCAATGAGAAAGAAGCTTCTTTGTTGTCACTTCTCCTAAGCGCAATTAAGGCTTTTAGACATCCATATAGTTGAAGAAAATCCTTTGCTGAGCATTTTTAGCCTTTCTGGTTCATACCATTTCTTACAAAGCCTAAAATATGTAGCTGGCAGACATTACGCTGGATTTATTCTTCTGAAACAGTGTTTTAACACAGCTTCTAATAATGCTTGGCTGTCCCAGTGTTCTTTTTATTAATCAAGAGGCTTTATCGTTGGTTTTCGTGTCCATGAATGAGGAAGCTGAAGCACAGGTAGGGCTGTGATGTGCCTGTGATCACCCAGTTAGTCCCAGGGCAGTGGGGAGCAGATGGTTCCGGTTCCAGTTTACGCTCCGGAGCTGCCGTGCTGCAAGCTGGCGTTACCTACCGGGCCCGGGTAAAACCACCGCCGGTTCGTTTAATTCCAAAAGGTTTCTAGGATTGACAAAGACTAACAGGTGTGTCGCTGCCTGTGCTTGCCTGTCTCTGTTGAATGCAGGTTTTTGCGTTGTCTACACATCCGTACGGCTGCCGTGTGATCCAGAGGATCCTCGAGCACTGTCTTCCTGAGCAAACCCTTCCCATCTTGGAGGAACTTCACCAACACACCGAGCAGCTTGTGCAGGTCGGTGTGGGAAAGGGGAACGTGGGTGCTGGGAGAGGTTTCTTGGTTACTGATTTGTATTAAAAAGCTCCTGGCAGCCTATTTCGGGCTGCTGCTGGGGTCATCTGAACACAGGGACTCTGCTCCTGAGGAGGAATGGGAAAGAACGTGGCAGACAAGAAATGCACCTTCACTAATTAGAATCATAGAATCATAGAAACATTTCAGTTGGAAGAGACCCTCAGGATCATCAAGTCCAACCATAACCCAACTCCAGCACTAAACCATGGCCTTAAGAACCTTGTCTAAATGCCTTTTAAACCCCTCCAGGGATGGTGTCTCCACCACTGCCCTGGGCTTGTTTTGGCAATGTGCAAGTATCCATCAGGTTTCAGAGCTGTAGTTACTTTCCTTTTTGAAAAGGATCTTTAGTGGGTGCGTACCCTAATGCTTCACTCCAGAAGTTCCAGCGCCAGTAAGATCATATCACATTCTGTGATTCTGTGATCTTAAGAGAGTTGATGCGAGGAGCTGATTGCTTCTAGGGAAAGGAAGTGCCAAGTAATTGGAGTTCTTAAAATGTGCTGGTTCTATGCACAGCCCCTGCCTGGCTGCCTCTCCTCTTCCTCGTAGTCCTTCTGAGGATTCTTTTTTCTAGGATTCTGGTGTTGGGGAACGATGGATGTAACAGCAAATGAACCCTGACCTGTATTTAGCACATGGAAGGTGGGAAGGGGTTGGGCAGGAGGTGAGGCGTCGAGTCATGCCTCTGGTATTGTGAACAGGGAAAACATGTGTCTTGTGATTCCAGTATATACAATTTCAGAATATGAACATGTGTAAGGACAGTCCCTGTAGGCAGAACCATGGCGCAGCCCTCCAGGACATGTGATTCAGTATGTTCGAACCTGGAGAAAGCAAAAGAACTTGAAATAAGCAGAGCGTTGACTTTTCATGTTCAAGGACGTTGTTTCGAGTTTTGTAATTGGTACAAAGATGTAGTATTTTACCTTCTGGTAAAACTCTAGAATGCATGTTTTTGTAGAAGTATTTACATGATCTATACAGTAGGTATTTTAATGAGTGTTTAGTTCACATTTGTAAGTCTTAGTGCACATTTGGAACTAGTTTGACATTAATGGTTCCTGTCCATGTTTTGTCACACGCTTCTGTCTCTCAAACAGGATCAGTATGGGAACTATGTTATCCAGCATGTACTAGAACATGGTCGGCCTGAGGATAAGAGCAAGATTGTAGCAGAAATCAGAGGCAACGTGCTCGTGTTGAGTCAACATAAATTTGCTAGGTATGAATTTGTTCCTTAAAGTCTCCGCACCCCGTGGGAGCACGGACACATGCTGGAGTTGCCCAGGATTTAGGGGTGGGGTGTAGGGAGGTGAAAAGAGGTGAAAATAACTTGTTGCTTAACAACAGAATGCTATGTAAACTGGGATGAGTGACTGGCAAGGTAGGTTCTGCTTGTAATGAAGGAGGATGAAGATGTGGAAGAGTAGCTCTAGTCCAAGTTCCTCAACTTGACCAAGAGGTTTTTTGTGTGGTGTTTGTTTTATTTTGGTGGTTTTAACTGGTCCTTATCCCCTGGATAATAACATGCTATAAGAGCATTTTGCTGTCTCCAGGATGCTGTGTCAAGCCTCAAGGGAGTTTGGGACATCAGTGTGGCAATGATTCTTTTTCATCCCCCTTTTTCACAGAAGAATCTGTGCCTTTTATACACTGAGTCTTGCCGTCCTTTTGAGACAGACACATGATGATATTCTCTTAGGGAAGCTGCAGCAGTCTGAGGTGGTTAGTCCAGAAGCAAAATCCAGGTACCTTGGTGGATGTCAGGACAAAGTAATACTTCCCACATCTGTAAATTCCTTCTGTGTGTGTTTCGAGCCATTTGAACATGAAGGCTGAGCTCTTCAAAGGCTCCATGTTCCCCCCTTTTTATGAAAGTAAAATAGTGCTTTAATACTTACGGACACAAGGGAAGTGTAACAATACCACACTCTTCTAATTCTTGTTAATAATGTTGTTATTTCAGATTCTTCCTCCCTGACTTGCTTTGCTCTTTTTTCCTAAACTTCTTTCCAGATGGAGTGTTAATTAGTGTAGGGTGTCCCCTGAGCTGAGCACTACTTGTGGCAAACCACTCGGTGATTTTATCATTCAGTCAGGGATGCAGAAGAGTAGCAAAACTCTCCATCCCCTTTCATATATCCTGTTTAACTTGGCTCTCTGGAGGGCAGAGTCTAAGATCTAATATATTCTGGGATGGTGGAAGGTCTCTGCCTTTGCTGAGATCTTTTGTTCCTGAATAAGCATTTCCCTGTTGTTCTAACCTTGGACCTCCGTTCCTGTTGTGCTCCAGCACTGAGAAAACCAAACAACAGCTCGTCTGCTGCTCTAACGGGCTCGCTATGAGAACAGATGCTGATCTCGAATACAGCATCGTTGTAGCGTTCCACACATTTGGGTGAAATAAAACCCGAACTGGTCCTTTACCCAAATTCCCACTCAAATTCCTTGGACTGCTGTTCGGTTTCACATAGCAGAACTTCTCTGCCAGCACGTATGTCTCTCCCAAACGCTGTGCCCTTGCTAGAAGCATGACAGATCTCCTCGGGGGTGAATGGAAAGCCCAGCAGAGATGTTGCCTGCTCACAAATTGTGCTTTTTCTGTTCTTCCAGCAACGTGGTGGAGAAATGCGTGACTCACGCCTCCCGTACAGAGCGCGCCATGCTGATCGATGAGGTGTGCACTATGAACGACGGCCCTCACAGTGCCTTATACACCATGATGAAAGATCAGTACGCCAACTACGTGGTACAGAAGATGATCGATGTGGCAGAACCAGCGCAGCGGAAGATTGTCATGCACAAGGTAAGCAGCTGCCGGCAATGGATGGGGATGTAAGGCTTGTCACTGCCAAAATAAGGCTAAGATTATTTCTTTAGCCATTAGATTTACCTAACAGCGGAGGTATTTCAAAGTCGAGTATTTCAGTAGTAGCTGAAATACGAAAATGTGAAATAATGAGATGCCGTTTGGACTTAAAACTAGCTGGTTGCTTCCAGCAATCTCTTCTGACCCAGTAACCCAGTTCTGCGCACGTGGCGCAGCGAATGCTGATAAAACACAGCAAGAGCTTGGCTGTGGCGGTGCCACCGGCTCGGCCTGGGGACGCTCTGGCGATGACGACACACTTGCCCTCACTGAGACCAGCCTTGGCTGATGAGAGCGGTTTTCTGCGCTCAGTGGAGCCGAGCCAGACCCCGACACGTGTAAATCCCGAGCACGGACCTTGTCACCCCATGTCCCCGCCGTCCAGCCCGGCTGGGCATGTTTGGTGGCACCGCGCTCGTGTTCCTCTGACATCTGAACCTGGAGCCATTAATCAGATTCTCTATTTCTCAGTTTTGAACACAGTTTTGGTGAGAGACTCTCACAGTTTAGCATTACGCTGCAGTGTTTGGCTGCCTAACAGTTTCAGGACTTAATATTTGTCAAAAATGAAGATGTTTTGGAATTAAATATGCATTGCTGCCAGTCCTGCCTCCCAAGGCTCTATGCCTGCTGCCTCAAGGGCAAGAGACTCTAAAAATCAGGTTGTGTCTTCATTTTCTTGCCTTTAAAGGTCACACCTGTGGGTCTTTATAACAAATGAAAAAAATAGGCTTTTAAATGTGAAGTGGAACAGAGATTGTCACATTGTTTTGGGGTCTGTTACTTTGAGAAAAAGAACAGCTAGAGAAGAGCTAGAGTAGAAATAAAATACTGACTAACGCTGGCTTGGAAAGACCCATATTTATTTTTTTTAAAGGGAACTGTGGTGAGTGTTGGGTGCTGAAATCCCAATGAAATCAAGTGTATTTAAGAATCCTTGAGTGAAATGGAGCAAGTGATTTTTCTTGTAAAAAGAAGGGGATATTTTCTGTGCAAAGGTGCTGATTTTTACCTACACAGGGCAGTTGATCAGTATATAAACAGTATAGATCAGTATATAAACAGCATAGGTGCAACTGAAATAATCTTCAGGGAGGTTATTTCATAGGTTTAGGAATCATTCAGAGTAGTTATTTTAACCCAAAATCTGTATTAGTCCAAAAGAAATGATAAAGATAATTAAGTAAAAATGCATGGAAAGGGATATACACAGTTTAATTATAGCAGAGTGACCTGTAGCTTTGCTAATCTACATATAGAGATATGTATATATTTTAAAAAAAAAAAGTATGAATGATCGTTACTGACATGTTCTGTTTCCCGTCAAGCAAAGTCTTTTGAATAAAATGCTAATTAGGTTATCAGTGTGGTTGTCAAAAATAGAACAGGGCTGACAGCTAAATAGGACTGGCTGAAGATGAAGATTTCAGCTACGTTATTAAGCTGAATGAAGTTGTGGGGAAAATTGAGCGTATCGACTGTTGCTTTTGGATTTTAAAAGTTGCCATTAGCACAAACAAGCAGTTCATGTTATTGTTAAAGACAGCACTTTTATTAAAAAAAAAACCCCAAACAACCAACATTTTAACAGCCAGTTCTGTCAGTTAAAAAAAAAAAAAAAATCTTAGAATTACAGGTGAATGAAGAATGAATGGTTGGACCTGGGGAGCTTCTCCGTAACCTCAGCAGCAGTCAGACCTTCTTGGAAAGGGGATGTGGGGAAGGCAAAGGCATTGCTTTCTGATTATGACAAGTTCAAGGGTGAGCTGGTGCAACAGGCTGAGTTTGGGCCAGGTTTCCCATGGGGTTTTAGGTCAGTCCTGGCTCAGGCTGGGCACGATGGTGCATCCACGTGCTGTTCTCATCCTCGCCAGAGCTTCCAAACTCCGTTGTAATTGTGGTATTGAGTGAACGTGCTGCTGATGTGGGATATTTCTCAGCTAGTACTGAAAACGAATTGTTCTTATGTCTCGTTCCTCTGAAACTGGCCAGGGGAACTTGAGCAGTGTAAGGATGTTGTTACTCTGAGAAAACCCTTTTCCTTGCTGGGCTGGACTGGCCGGGACGGCCCTTTGACTCTGGCTTAGTGACGTTGCCAGCGACTTTTACTCTGAAGTGCCGTGAGCAGCTGAAATTTGCTTCCACAGACCTCTGCTCTGGTTAAAATAAACATTTTAGTTGTCAGGTTCAGACATTAAACTGCTGTTCAGCCCCGGAATGCTGCATCCCCCTCCCAGTAGCAATTCAAGCCAGCAGCTCTTTGGGGCTTTTAGCAGATGTGAAGTCGAGGCTGTATCCCGGCAGGATCAGAGGACCCTGCTCGTGGGCAGTGGGGCATGAGGAAAAGGTTCTTCACCCAGAGGTGCTGGACACTGGAACAGGCTCCCCAGGGAGCTGTCACGGCCCCAACCTGACAGTGTTCAAGAAGAGACTGGACAACGTCCTCAGACACACGGGGTGGTGTCCTGTGCAGGGACACGAGTTGGACTCTCTGATCCTGTGGGTCCCAGCTCAGGACGTTCTGTGATTGTGTGACAAAGCCTTGTTCTCATCCACATACCCCCGTCCAACTGGATTCCAGTAATACGACTCAAGACGATGCTGCCTGCTTGTCCAGAAGGTCCTCCTAAAAACGGTATCAGTGAGTTACGGAACATTAACTTGATTCACAGTAATTGAGGTGATCACAGCAAATGGCACTTTAATATTTTAGACATTTTATTGTCTTCTGGTCTCTGCTGCTGACCGACACACGGAGCTCGCTCAGCATTGACGGGGCTGTAAATCCAGTTTTAAAATTCACTCACCCCTTCTTTTTATCCCCTAGATCCGGCCTCACATCGCTACGCTGCGCAAGTACACCTACGGCAAACACATTTTGGCCAAGCTGGAGAAATACTACATGAAGAACGGGGTGGACCTGGGGCCGATTTGTGGGCCCCCCAACGGCATCATCTGAAGCGGTGACGTGGGGAGGAGCTCACTGGCCATCAGCACCTACAACCAGCAACCGACAATATTCCAGTATACACCTAGAAAACGTTTTCTGGTTGCTAAACTGCTAAAACAAACAAAAAAAAAAAAGAAAAAGCCTTTGTAAATTTCTTTAATTTTATTATGCATAACATGTACTAATTATTTTTTTTAATTAACTAATTGCCCTGCTGTTTTACTGGTGTATAGAATACTTGTACATAGGTATCAAATGTACATGGAAGGCCACATTTTTGTTCACTGTTGTATCTATATTCCAAATGTGGAAACTTTCAGGGTGGTTGGTTTGAAGTAAACAAACAAAAGTTTTTAATTCATCTGCCTTGCAGGCAACTTTTTTGCAAATACCTTGTTCTTTTAGTCGAAAGTCAGCAAGAAGTTTGAATTTTAGTTAAATGGCACAAATGACACATTTAATGCTGTTTATAAATAAAAATTCAACTTGCTAAAGCTTCAGTTAAGAAAAAAAATTAAGTGTTTGAAACTTTTCAATTGCTTTTTTTTTTTTTTAGTATAACATGCTAAAGGAGGTAGCTTAGCTGTCGTTTTGGGGAGGAAAATGTACAAACCCAGAAAGTTTTTAAAGCGAGGGGAGGGGGCAGGTGTATTTGTTTACTGCCCGCTCGGTTGGTTCTGTTAACCTTGAGAGACACAATTGGATTATTTAGCATGAGGAAAAAAAAAAAATCCAACTCGGCTTTGGTCTTGCTTCTATAAATATATAGTGTATACTTGGTGTAGACTTTACATATATAAAAATTTGTAGTATTTTCTTGTTTTGATGTCTGATCTGTATCTATAATGTACCCTAGTAGTGGAACATACTTCTGACTGTACAATTGTACATTTGTAAACCTCTGTAATGTAAATGTGGAGAAGTTTGAATCGACATAAACCCGTTTTTTGGTAAGAAAAAAGAATTAGCAAAACCTGTGCATTTCAGTGTATATTCACACCTTTTATGGTCGTAGCATATAGTGTTGTATATTGTAAATTGTAATTTCAACCAGAAGTAAATTTTTTCTTTTGAAGGAAATGTTCTCTTTATACAGCCTAGTTAAATGTCTAAAATTAAAAAATAAATGCTTGGTTTTATTTGTCACCTAGTTGAACAGTAGCGATCCTTTCTAAATGTTATACAAAAATGATTCAGTTCAAAATAGTGTTTTTTTGAATCTTAAAAAGTAATGTTTTGCTTATTTTGTGACAGTAAGAAACAAAAAGTGCAAAAGTACAGAATCCCCTAGTTTTCCTTACAATCAGAGTCCCTTTTCACCTTGTAAAGTGTGAATCACCTTCCCTTTTTGTACAGAAGATGAACTGTATTTTGCATTTTGTCTACTTGTAAGTGAATGTAACATACTGTCAATTTTCCTTGTTTGAATATAGAATTGTAACACTACACGGTGTACATTTACAGAGCCTTGTGTATATTTCCAATGAACTTTTTTGCAAGCACACTTGTAACCATATGTGTATAATTAACAAACCTGTGTATGCTTATGCCTGGGCGACTATTTTTTGTAACTCTTGTGTAGATTGTCTCTAAACAACGTGTGATCTTTATTTTGAAAAATACAGAACTTTGGAATCTGGCTCTGTGTTTACTTCAAACACCTTCACTAGTGTCACCCCCACAAGATTTTGTCTCTTTTTTAATTGGAGAGTCGGTGTCGGCCGAGGGTGACTCTTGAGTAGCAGATACATGGAAAATAAAGAGCAGAACAAGCCCGTAGTATCTCTGCCACCCCTCCTCCTGGGCTCTGGGGTTTTGGCATTTTGGACATTTTTTACCCCCGTCTTTGAGCACATCTAAACCTCTTCAGAGACCAGACAGACTTGGAGCACCCACAGCCTCTGTTCTCTCGCAGGGGCTTGGAGGTGACCGACCACCCCATGTCTCTTGGTCACTTTAACTGCAGCTCCTGCAGAGAGACACAGGGACAATTGTCCTGGCACCTTCTCATCCCAGAACCCCAGCCTGGCTGGGTGTCAGGACCTCTGTGGATCCCCAGCCCCCCTGCTCACGCAGGGTCACCAGAGCAGATCACACAGGTCGGTCCAGGGGGTTTGAATGTCTCAGAGAAGGAGACTCCACAGCCGCTCTGGGCAGCCTGGTCCAGGCTCTGGCACCTCCCAGCAAAGAAGTTTCTCCTCATGTTCCGATGGACCCTCCTGTGTCTCAGTCTGTGCCTGTTGCCCCTCACCCTGGCGTTGGGCACCACTGAACAGAGTCTGGTCCGTCCTCTGACACCCACCCTGAGATACTGACCCATTGATCAGATCCCTCTCAGCTTCTCTTCTCCAGAACAGCCCCAGCTCTCTCAGTGTCTCCTCATCACAAAGATGCTCCAGACCCCTCAGCATCTTCGTGTCCCTCCCTGGACTCTCTCCAGTAATTCCTCGTCCTTCTTAAACTGGGGAGCCCAGAACCGGACCCAGAACTGCAAATGTGGCCTCCCCAGGGCAGAGCAGAGGGGGAGGATTCACCTCCCTGCCCTGCTGCCCACACTCTTCCTCACGCACCCCAGGAATCCATGGAGAAATCTGGATCTGTCACAACACCCAAGGTCCATCACGTCAGCCAGGATCTGTGGTATCAACCAGGATCCACCACAACACCCGGGCTCCACATCGTCCAGGACTCAGCACACCCCCCTGACCTGACCGAACGTCTCCCGCTTCCAACGGCGGAGCTGCAGGGGCGGCCGCGGCCACGGCGGGGCGGTGCAGCCCCGGGAACGGCGCCGCGCCGGTCACACCCGGCCCCGGGACCCCCAGTGCCCCGGGACCCCCACTGCCCAGGGACCCACACTGCCCCGGGACCCCCAGTGCCCCGGGACCCCCAGTGCCCAGGGACCCCCAGTGCCCAGGGACCCCCACTGCCCCGGGACCCCCAGTGCCCCGGGACCCCCAGTGCCCAGGGACCCCCACTGCCCCGGGACCCCCAGTGCCCCGGGACCCCCAGTGCCCAGGGACCCACACTGCCCCGGGACCCCCAGTGCCCCGGGACCCCCAGTGCCCAGGGACCCCTCCACTGCCCCACAGACCCCCGCCTCAGGGTCCACCCCCCGGACCCCAACCCATGCCCACTGTGTTTCTGCACCACCCAAAGCCTTTCCCCGGGTTTTTCTCCCCCCACAACCCCGCCAGCTTGTCCCTGGTATTAATACACTAAAAAAAAACCCTAAAAACTTAATTTCGATCCTGCTAATTACAGAGCAATTAAAAAGGAGAGAAGTGGCTCAGGTGGGGACCCCGAGGCAGAACCCCCCGCCATATTTCACCCCCCCCAAAGAGGAGGGTTGCTCTGAGTTTCCCATCTAAAGGGAACTGCAGAGGATGCTCGGTGGGACGTGCCCCAGATCTCCCGGTCCAGGGGCTGCATCCCAATTTTTAGCCGAATTGGGCTGATTTCACCTCCTGAACCAGCAGTGTTGGGAGGGCAATGCCCCTTATTCCAGGTAATCCCCCCTGCTCCCTTCTTGTCCCCCTCTCAGCATGTATTTTGCATTCAGACAAGGGTTTTTTATGAGAATCTGAGTATATTTTTAGGCTTTTCACAGAAAGTGTGTGAAAGCCATTAGGAGGAATTACACGCGTGTGAGAAACGACTCATTTATATCCCATCTCATCTGTTCCCAGCTCACCCACAGCCCGTCAGGGTGACCAAACACCCAAATTCAGAGCAAAGTTGCGTGAGGGTCACCCATCAGCCACATGGATGTCACGGCTATGATGAGGTGGTCTGGTCCCACTGTCCTCCGGCCCCGCTGATACAGCTTTCTTTTTTGAAAGGGGAAACTGAGGCACGGTGCTGTGGGACGGGTCATGGGGCTGGGAGCGAGTCCTGGCTCTGCCAGGAGGATTTTCCCCTCTTGGGTTGTACCCTCAGGGGTGGCCCTGGCTCCAGCACCCATCCAACGGTGACCGAGGGTCCCACGGGAGGGAGGCCCAGGGGAGGGAGCAGGGTGGGGGTCCCACCTGGATGCACATCCCAGAGCCCCCATCTGCCACTGGTTCATCTCCATGCACTCTGAGGTGACTCCGTCTGTCCCAGGATCCCCCTGTATCTACCCTTGGGTTCCCCCATCTGTCCCAGGACCCCCGGTCTGCAGCAGGGTGGCTCCCAGCTGCTCCAGCCCTCCTCCATCTACTCCTGGATCCCGCCAGGCTTCCCCAGGCCGCCCCTTTTCCTCCAGACCCCTCCTTTACCCCAGTCTCCCCGTATATCTACCCCAGGGTCCCTCCATCTGTCCCAGGACCCTTCATCTACCCTTGGGTCTCCCCAAACTACCCCAGGGTCTCTCCCACCTGCCCCAGGCTCATCCCCCAGTTTGCCCCAGTCCCCTCCTTTACCTACCCCAGTCTCCCCAGTCTCCCCCAGGGTCCCCCCATCTACCCTTGGGTCCTCCTCGCCCCAAGGTCTCTCCCATCCTCTTCCCCCCGCGCCCAGTTTGCCCCAGTCCCCTCCTTTGCCTGCTCCAGTCCCCCCATCTTCCCCTGGGCCACCCCAATCTGCCCTACATCCCCCTCTGCATCCACCCTCGGGTCCCCCGCCCGCCCCGGGCTCCCTCCAACCCGTGTCCCCCGATCCCGCTCCGCCCGGGCCGGCTCCGGGGCCGCTCCCGGCGGCGGGGCGGTCACAGCCGGGCGGGGGGACCCGCGGCCTGGCCCGGGGCGGGGCGGGGGAGCCGGGGCCGGGGGCAGGTTCGGGAGGCTCCGTCCCGGCGTTTCCTGCGGGGGGGGGCGCGGCGGGGAGGGCGGCGCGGCCCCGCACCCACCCCCACCCACCGCCTCCCGCGGGCGGCGGCAACAAAGGCCCTTCCCCGCCCCCGCCGCCGCCTCCCGCCGCCGCTGCAGCCGCCGCCACCGTCCTTGCGGCAGGAAGATGCCCGGGGAGGTGCCGCCGCCGGCGCCCCGGGGGCTGCGGAGCCTCACGGTGCTGCTGCTGCTGCTGAGCGCCCGCGCCGCGCTGGTGAGTGCGGGGGGGACACGCCGGGACCGGCATCGCGCGTGGAACGGCAACGGGTGGGGGGCGCCGGCATCGTGTACGGACCGGCACCGGGCGGGGGGAGCGGCACCGGGCGGGGCAGCGCTGAGCGGGCCGGGGCGCCGGGACTGGCTTCGGGATCGTGCGTGGACCGGCAACGGGTGGGGGGCGCCGGCATCGTGCGCGGAGTGGCCGCGGGCAGGGGGACCGGCACCGGGCGGGGGGGCTGAGACCGGCATCAGGATCGTCCGTGAACCGGCACCGCTCTGGGGGTGTTGGGACCGGCATCTTGCACGGACCGGCCCTGGGCAGGGGGAGCGGTACCGGCCGGGGCGGTGGGACCGGCATCGGTACCGCGCGTGGATCGGCAAAGGGTGGGGGGCACCCGCCTCGGGCTGGGGGCGCGGGCCCCGGATCGCTGCGGAGCGTGGATCGGTACCGTGCGGGGGGCACCGGCACCGGCTGGGGTGGAGGGGCGGGCACCCTGCCCTGGGACCCGCCACCCTGCTGGCTCGGGTGGGGTCGGGGCTGGGGGAGCTGGGGACTCCGTCCTCCCCGACCCGGGGCTCGCACCCTCCCGGGGGGGGCGGCACCCAGCTCTTGAGGGGCTGCGCTCCCCAGCACCCCGCGCCGCGCCAGCCCCTCCCTGCCCGCACCCCCAGCCCAAAGCCGCAGACCCCCGGCGAGCACCGCGGGCAGGAGCCGGTGTGTCCCCCTCCCCTGGGGCGGTGCTGGGGGCGGGGGGGCAGGCAGGGTGCCGGGGCTCTGCTGGGTGTGTGGGGAGGGGGTGCAGACAGGTGCCATTTGAAGGTCGTAGGGAAACGCCTGAAAAATAAATCTGCGGGGGGGAAAGGGAGGAAGATCCCGCTCCTGCCCACTCCCACTCTCTGGTGGCAGAAGAATCTTGGGGGGTTTTGCTCTGTCCCTGCAGGCACCGAGCCCCCCGTGCCTGCCCCCCGGAATCTCTCTTGCAGCCCCAGCCCCGCACAGGGGTAGATGCAGGCAAGCCCTGCCTGCGGTTTGCCCCCTGCCCGCACAGGCACTGCCCCTCTCTGCCCGGCTGCTTGCCGGGGGGGTTTCCAGCCCCACTCACAGGAGGGTTGCGACATCGGCGGGAGGAAGGGGTCTGTGCTTCCATGTGGCACTTCCGAAACTGCTTGTCCCCCTGCCCGTGCCCTGCCCGGTGCTCTCTCTTCCACGAGTTGCTCAGGGGAGCGTCTGCGGGACCCAGGCTGGCTTTGCTGGGAGCTGCCTGTTGGGCGATGCTCTCCGGGAAGGATCCTCTAGCAACTAGGAGCTGCTTTTCCCACGCAACCGGTTGTGCTCCAGCGTGTCAGGAGAAGCAGCTGCTCCGGGAGGAACAGGAGGAAGGCTGCCTCCTCCTCCTCCGCTCTTCCAGAGGAAAACATCCCAGGGCCTGGCTGCATGCAACCTGCTGCATTCAATAACCCAGAGCTCTTCCCCGTCCTCCTGGGATTTTGGTTTGTGGGCACTGCAGGGCAGTGGGTACACGTGGGGTGTTATCCCGGCTTTCCTGGCAGTGGTTATTCTGTCCTGAAGAGGCAAATGCAACTTTGGTGTTTCTGAAGAGGCTGCTGAGCCGCTGTTCAGAAGACCATCAGGTGCGTGATTTACTCGTCCGAGCGGCGATAAATATTGTAGCTCTCAGTGATGTCGCGTGGCTGCTTGTGTGGTGTATCAAAGGGCAGTTTGTTAAGCCGAATATTGTGCTTTGCCATTGATCCGGGGAAGCCCGAGCTGTGCTGACCGCTCCTCGCCATCGCTGGGTGCCCATGGTGACCAGAGCTGTGTGTGGTTGTGCCAGCATCTCCAGCACCTGTGGTGCGCACAGGGTTGGTTGCATGGGTGTTTGCTTCCCCCCAATATGCTTTCCCCCTTCCCCATGTGTGGAATTTTAGCTGCTGGCTGGTGGAAGGCGACACAGGTGGTTGCTGGCATTTGCTGAGGATATTTAGGCAGGAAAGGTTATGCCAGGATGGGAGGTGATGAGATGTTGGGATGCTCCTGGGGACCGCAGGGCAGGTCAGGGACCGCAGGGGCAGCCCCAGGGAGGGAAGAGGCTGCTTTCCCTTGAAGGATGCTCCAGGAGACATGGGGCATCCTCACCCGGAGGGGACCAAGGTTGCTCATCTCCCCGCCTTCTCGTTGCTGAGGCTTTTAATAGCTCGGTCTTGTTGGACAAAGTCTTGGCTTCTTCCTGGGGTTGCTGGGATGGGATGCGGTGACTTGGCACAGCTCTGGTGCATCCACGTGTGCCAATGGGATGTGGGACGCATTTGGGAACCCCTGTCTCCCTGGTGCAGTTGTGCAGAGAACTGGGTAACGCTGCCTGCAAACCCTGCGCTGCACCCTGGTCCCTTCCCTGGAGCAGCACCCGGACAATTAATTAATTAATATTTGCACTGCGGAGAATGGTCAAATAACTCTGGCTCCCATTGGCACCGAGCCCTTGAGCTCCCCAGGATGGGCCCAGCGCCACGTCCCCCTGTCCCCAACCCTGGGGAGCGCAGAGGGATGGGGGACGTTGACCTCGACACAGGGACGTGGCCTTGCTGGAGTGTTTGGGAACCATAATGAGTCTCCTGGGACTCGGTGCTTCCCTTTGATCTCGTGGTGGCTGCGATCCCTCTTGGCCCTGGGTTTGGGGATGATGGGATCAGTCCCACTGGGATCGGTCCCGTTAACCCTTTGTGTGCTGCTGCGGGGTGGGGGCTGCATCCCATGGCAAGACCGATCCTGACAGTGGGTTTTCCTGACGGTGTCACGGACACGCAGGTTCGGCTTTGGCTGGGATTTCCCAGGGCTGTAAAGCCCACGAGCTCACACTGCCTGTCCCCGCTGACCCCATCCCCTGCCTTATTGCTCTGGGGCTCACTAGGGACCACTTTGAGAGGGGACGAAGTCTGGACCTGTTTGGGAGATCCAGGTGGAGAGGAGCCCCTACATCAGCGGTGCTCATAGCAAGGATGAGCTCAACCCCTTATTAGACACCTGGGAATCCAAGAACAGGCTGTTTTCCAGCTGCTCCCCACCCCGCAGACCACACACAGGACGAGGGGGTGGCCAATTCCTCCTCCTCTTCCTCATCCTCCGTGGGGAGTCGGGATGCTGGCAGCCAAGTGGCATCCAGGGACCTTCTGGGGACGGAGAGGGCAGCGCCAGGCAGCAGTGCTCACGTTAATTAGATGCAGGCAAAGCAGGGGCTGATGAGCTTTAATCAACAAGGGTGGCCCGTGCTCTGGGCTGCAGCGAGATGCTGGGGGAGCGGGGGCTCCAGCCAGCCCGATGTGACACCCCCGTGCTGGGGACCCCGCTTCCCTCGGTGCTCTGGGGAAGGATGCTTTGGCTCGGCCCTGGCTGGCGGAGGCGCAAGCTTAGGGATCAACTCATCACCTTAATTACTGAGAACGTTGACTAGCTGTAACCTTTCCGCGGATCCCGGCTACTCACGTCTGTGTCCTCGCTGGAGCTTTGCCTGGCACGGCTCTGGGGCTGCTGCTCCTCGCTCTTGGCTATCGGGGAGGTGATTTTGATTTAGCACCGGGGTGTCCGTGGGGCTCTCCCAGCGAGGGTCAGCGTGGGACCGTGTCCCCTGCTCCCTGCCATCCCTGAAAATCCACCCTTGGCACAATCCGGAGAATCGATGGGGAAGGTGGGAACCTGAGAGAGAGATTTGGGGTGGAGCATCCACCTCTCCCTGCAGAGGATTTGGGGGTTTGAGCACCCCCAGCTCTGGGTCCCACCAATACTGACGCGGGGGCTCGGGGGTTTGCAGGGCATCCTTGTTCCCACGATGTTTGCCTGGTGTCCAGTGTCGGTCTTTCCTTTCTGAGGTTTGCGAGTGCTCTGGGAGCGGCTGTGAAGTCGTGTGGCGTGTACCGAGTTTGTCATGACTCAGCCTGGCTCCGGGGGCGTGGATTTGAGCTCCCTGGTGTGAGCTGGGGCAACGCGGTGGTTCCACCCAGCCCTGTTTGTGGGAACATCCCAGCTCTCCCCTCCCAGCTGTGCTCAGCACCCAGCTCCTGCTTACAAGCAAGCGGTGAAGCAAGTTTGTGAGGAAACTCAGCAAAAGTAGTAGTAGTAGTAATAATAATAATAATGGTCCCAGAGCTTCTTGAGGGGCACAGGCTCCTCTGGCACCTCCTGTCTCTGCCCATGTGTGGCGTGGGCTAAGTGGGGGTTAAGTCCCCAAGTGTCCCCAAAGCTCCTTTTCCCTTGGAAGGGGTTGGGAGACGCGTGGCAGCCCAGGAGACGGCAGCGGGACCGGGGGAATGCCCGTCCCCGGCGCAACGTGAGCCGGGTACCAAACGCAGCCGGGAGGCACCACATCCTGCGGAGATGGAGCCTTTCCCTTCCCCAACCTTTAAAGAATCTGAAAGAGTTTTAGGGCAGGGCATTAATTCTGTACCCGTGTCTTCCTCCCCGCAAACTTTCCCCATGCTTGGTGCGGGATGGGGAGGCTGGATCTGATCACATCCTTGCACCCTGTGTGTCTCTGGTGTGTTTGTTCTTTTATTCTTTTATTCTGCTCCCTGACGTATTAGCCAGGTGCTCGGCATCTCTGCAAGCCCAGCCTCAGCGTCCAAGAGACAGGGAGCAGTTATTCTGGGGGAAACCCCCCTTCAGCATGTGGTTTGGCGTCCCCTGGGAGCAGCGGGCAGGTACCTTCACCGAAGCTGTGGTCCTCAGCATCCCTCAGCATCCCTCAGCATCCCTCAGCATCCCTCCAGCATCCTCCCCGCTCCACGTTAACACCCACACGAGGCTCCTTTGGCTCAGGACCTCGAGGAGCTGCTGGAGAAGGATTTATCCTGCAAAATGGGTGATGCCGCCGAGCCTCCCATGGGCCGAAAGGGGAACGTTTCTCTGGTTTCACCCCAGCGGTGTCAGCCTGGCCCCGGCAGAAGATGCTGATCCCTCCCCGGCCGTGTCCCTGGAGATGGTGCCGAAAACATGAGTGGAGGGAGGAGTGGCGGCTGCTGGCGAGGTTTTCCCAGCTTTTCCATCCTCACTTTGTGTTTATCCCTGTTCCCTTGATGTGATGCCTTATATAGGGGGCAGAAAATTTGCCATGGGGAGTGTCCAGCGGTTCTTTCGCATGCTGCAGCCAGTGCCCGGCTCCAGGGAGAGCGGAGGTGGGAGGAAGGGCAGCGGGGCGAAACAGAGAGCTTTTTGTGGCCACGCATGCATCTTTCCCAGTTAATTAATTTGACATTTATGCCGAGCTTCTCATGCAAAGCTCCCGAGCGTTTCAGCGACCCTCGTGTGCACAGCGCGGGGTGAAGACCCCGCTTTGTGCCCGGCCCCGGGGCAGGACGGAGCTGCTGGAAGTCGAGGTGGGGGGAAGGACGTGGCTGGATCCGGGCAGAGGACGGTTCCTGGGGCTGCCCAGCTCAGCCCGGTTGCAGCATCTGCCCCTCAAAACTGTGTTTTTTGGAGTCTTGCTGTGGTTAGGAAGGAAAGAGATGGAACCCGGTGTTATGTCGGTGGCAAATAGATGCTCGTTTTTGCTGTTGGTGAGGTGAAAGCATTGTTAGAGCTGGTTCTTTCATGGCGCTTTTTTTTTTTTTTTTGTAAAATTGACTCAAAAGATTAATTCTGGACCTCATTAAACCCATATTTAACTCAGCTGTGGGGTTGCACGCAATGCACTGAGCAGATGGAGGAGATAGCATTGATTTTTGGGGGTGAACAGCGATGGGTACTGCTGCGGTCCCCGAACTGTACATCCCCCTTTTCCACCTTGGCATCCCAGAACAGGCGATTTCAGCCCATTCCGCTCGGGATCGGGGTGTTTGCTCTGCCCCTGCCGGGATGGAGGCCGCGTGTGTTTACATCTCTGTGGCCACGATGCAAGGCATCTCCCTCCCTCGGAACAGCTTGGCCGCCACTCAAACTATTTATTTCAAGATAAAAATAACAGCAGCAACCTCGGGGCTGCTGCTTCTTTCCTGGCCGATGGAGAAACAAGGATTATTTTAGCAAGAGGGGGGAAAAAACCCCTCAGTGTGGGGGAGCCCAGGCACATGTTCCCACTGCTGCAGCCCCAATGTGGGACCTGAATTGCGATGGAGGAGGCTGGAGCTGGGGAGAAGCATCATCTCCCAGGCAGCACGGAGCACAACTTGTTGGCAAAACAGTTTATTTGCCAAAAAATGCTGTTTTCCAGAGGAGGAGGAGGGGAGTGAAGCTATTTCACAAGCCGCGTTGGTCCGGCTGAATAACTGCTGAGCAGGGCGGGCGGTCCCGAGTGCGAGTTTGGCTGAGTTTGTGTGTGATGCTCGCGTTAGCAAATGTCAAAAATACAGCAGAGGGCTGCGTTTTGGGCAGAGAGAGTGGGAGTTTTGGTCTGAAAGGGGCATTTAAAAAAAGATATCTTGTTTATTTCTTATTTTTTGCAAGGAAAGCTGTAACTGGACAGAAAACCCCCGTGTTTCTCTCCTACCCCAGAGCAGTTTTCCCTGCAGAGGCAGCAAGTGGTGCTGGCACAGAGCATGCAAAGAGCTTTATTGCCCCGAGCTAGGTGTCAGTCCACCATTTCCAGCTCATATAAGGCAAATTTGGGTCCACTGGGCTCCTAACAACTTTTCTAGGTGCTGCCTGTCCTGGGGATCTCTGTTGTGTCCCAAGATGCTGCTGGGAAACGTCACCATCACACCCCATAAAGATTAATCAGAGCATGCAGGAATAATGCTCCCCCCACCCCGCATTTTGGAGGCTTTTTGGCATCATCCAGCTTTTAATTTTCCTTCTCCATCATGCACGGGCCGCACGTGCGTTTGCTCGGTGCGAGGTGAGGATGTTATGGGAATCTCCTGCCGTTGGGATGAGGGCGTTTAGCAGCCGGAGCTGCGTGTCACCGGAGATGTCACTTACGGGGAGTTTGGGGAGGAGGCGGGGACGGGCACTTAAACCGCTTCGAAGCGCTGGCACCGGCCCAGTGGAAAAACCCAGAGCTGCCAGGTATTTGTTGATGAAATGGGATGATTTTGCGCAGCTCGGGCGATGCTCAGAGTACGAGGTTCCCTTTTTTGGAGGCGCTGGGAGAAATGGCCACCGCGTCCCTGCGACTTTGGGGTGTTTTGGTCCTCGGCTGGTGTCACCGCTCCCTTTGTCCCCTCCTCCTCTTGGACAAATAATTCCAAATATAATAAATCAGGTTTGCAGGGCGCACCCCTCTATCTGAGGCCTGACGAGCTCGGTGCACCCCGGCCTGGGCAGTGCGCCTGGGTGCACCTAGAGCACCCACTTCTTATGCTCCCATGGCACTGATGAGTGCTAATTAAGCCCTAATTAGCCACCAGTGGTTGCAAGTTGGTGCCCTGCCAGCGTGCACGGCTCCCACTCTCTGCGGTGCTGCCATTGCCTCTGTCAGAGGACGATGACAAACATCCCGTGCAGACCTGGGGGGGATCCTGGCATTAATTAGCCTAGTGTTCATTAGGGAGTGTGCTGACACATATTTGCTGATGGGGAAAATGGGGCTTTAAGTGAGGACCTGGGGATCAAACAGGGACTTGAGGTACCAAGTGAACTGGGATGAACTGGGGTCCTGTGCTGGGCTCGGTGGCCGTGGGACATCGTGGCCCCCCAGGGCTGGGACGCTCAGGTGAGCGGAGCTGCTGGGGCCGCAGCACCCGGCCTCTGGAATCAGTTATTTTTGCTTTTTTTCTGGCACTGAAAAGAGCTGTTTTACCCATTTATCAGTAAATAATTGTTTTGGGTGCAAGTTGCTCGTTAGCTGCCTGGCAAGCTGCAATTAGGCTGTGGCAGAGGGCTGGCCGGAGGGTGAGCGGGCTGGCTCGGCTCCTCGGGGTGTCACCTGTGGCGCCGGGGTGTCCCCTGCAGTGTTGGGGTGTCGGATGCTCACGTTGCTGGGCAGGACACCCTGGATTTTTGGGGTGTTAATTATGAGCCTCACCCCCCAGTGCTGTAATTGGTGCGATGCAGACAGTTGCCCCTCTTTGCCCTCTTGCCTTTAATTTGGATTAATTAATGATCATTCATGTGGCTCAAGGTGCCTGCCCCATCTCTGGGCTGAGGCGTTTAAAGCCACACACGGGACCTTCCTTCCGACCCAGCTCCAAACTCCCCGTTCACCCTCGCCAGCTCCAGCACAAGCCAAACGTGTCTGCAAACCGGGTCATTCCCCAGGGCTGAGCGTCCTGGCGCTGTAACCCATCAGAAAAGGGCATTACTGAATCCAAATCTCTCCCCAAAAGCCCCCGACCCCTGGTGGGTGAGCCCCCCACAGCTTCTCTGCCACGGCGGTGGGGGTGACGGTGTTTTTTGGGGTCTATCCTGGCTGCCAGGCGGGATGCTCAGCTCAGCGCCGGCCTGATCCTGCTTCTCGCAGTGCAATTCCAGCTGCTCCAGCGAGCACAGTACGAGTTTGCCTCCAGCTATAAATATCGTGCAGAGCAGCAAAGCCCCCAAAGGGTTTAGGCACTATATATAGTTTTCTGCAGCAGAAAGACATCTTGCACAGAGGCCGGGCGGTGGGATCTCCTTCCTCCTTCTAGGAACAGGGGGGAAGGAGAGGACGTGATGTGGGGGGATGATGATTTTCCACGTGGATACGGGGCTGGATCCTCTCCCTGCAGCCGGTGTCCTGGTCCCTTTGCACCCCTTTGCACCCCCAGCTGCTCCGCTCCAGGTCTTGCTTGCGCCGAGCATCAGCAAAAGTTGCTGTCTGAGCAGAGAGGAAAGGGGCATAAAACATTTATAGCCCTTGAAAATTGTCAAGGAAATGTCTGTCTCGATTGAAATAGCAAGAGCAATTAGAGTTAAAAAATAAAACAAGAGCAAACCAACAGGGTTTGTGTGTTATTCCAGCTCTTTTCTGAGTGCTTCCCGTCCTCAGGCTCCCTGCCTCCTGCTCTCCCACCTCGGTGGCTCTGGATGATGGGATAAGGTCTAAACCCCACTTCCCATAACCACAAGTGCCAAATCCATCTGAAAACCCAATCTTGTGGCTCTCGCAAGTGCATTAAAAACTGAATTTTTACTTAAAATGAAAGGGCGCCAAGAAGTTGATTTGGTTCCTTCTACTTTTCGATGTTTGCAGCGACGCCGGCGTGGGGTCGGCGCCTCCTGCGTGTGTCTGGCCATGGTTAATTAGGGAAGCCCCAAAATGAACTTCCCCAGCGCCTTTGCCAGCTGCAGCCGGGTTTATTGGGCGCGAATGTGTCCTTTCCCTCCCCAGGCTGGGGTGAGGATGGTGCAGGAGATGAAGGAAAGCAGGCGCTTCATGCAGGGATGCTGGTCCCCCTCCCTGTGCAGGGATACAGGCACATTTGACAGTCTCTTCATGCAGGGATGCTGGTACCTGTCCCTGTCCTGTCCCCGTTCGGGGATATGGGCATGTTTGACAGTCCCCCTCAAGGGGGGGGTGGGCTGCTTGGGGGGGCCTGAGCTGAAGCTCCGGAGCCCCGAACGTGCCCACATCCCGTCAGGGCAGCAGGAAAGTAGGTCGTGGCCGTGCTGGCATGGCCAGCTCCGTCCTACATATGTAAATCGGGGCTATTCCTGGCCGCTCGCATGGCTGCGGTTCGGTGATGCTGAGCAATTCCTCGTCCCCTCCTTGTCCGCTCCTTTGTCCCAGGGCCCTGCAGGTGTGTTCGAAACTGTTCCCACCTCTGGGAGCGGATGCTCGTGGGTCTGCAGGTTTTGGGGGAGAAGCTTTGGGATCACCTCCTGGTCCAGCCTGGAGATGGTGCTGAGCTCCCTGCCTGCGTCCCTGCCTGTTTCTCTGCCTGCACTGGGCATTTCTGGCAGCAGATGCTGGCGGATCCCACCCTGGCTCCCTGCTGCCCGATGTTCTGGGTTTTTTTTAATTCCTACTGGTGTCATGGCAGAAAAAAAATCCCTTTAAAGCTGCGTTTGCAAAGCGTGAAGCTTGTCTGGGTGGACGTGGAGCATCTCATCTCTCTCCATCCCCACCCCTGGAATGAGGCTGGGTCTCCCACCAGCAATGCCCGTTTAACCCAGCGCAGCATTTCTCTGGCTGATCTCCTCCAGTCCCGCTGAAAACCGCAGCACGTTTGCATTTGGCAAGCACAGCATCTTAATCCACATCCATTACAATTTCCATGACAACTCTGGGGAAGGTGGGCAGAAACACCTTCTCATCAAATATATGCAAACACCCCGTTCTGCTGCTTGGGCCAGCAATCAGCAAAGCACCACCCTTGATTAATTATTCCTAATTAAATGCCACAAGGCAAAGGGATGCCTGGGAAAAGGGCTCCTTCATTTTTTTTGCCAGCGGTTTGAGGGACCTGTTGTAGGGGAGAGGGAGTCAGTATTAATCTGCAGCTGCATGCAAGAGGCTCTAGTATGTTCCTGATTAATCCTAATTAATTATTAGGAAGTTCATTAACTGTGGCTCAGCACAAGAGCGGATTGGAAGGGGCAACAGGGCTCTGATAATTTAGCTGTAGCAGTTTTAGGAGCAGAATGGTGATGGTTATCACAGTATTGGGGCAGTGATAGATTTTTTTCCTTTTTGTGCCCCTTAACCGTGGCACAAACAAAGCATCGTTACAACCCCCATCCCTCAGTGCTCCCCCTCGCCACCTTGATGACCACAATTAAGCCAATCCCAGAAAATGAAGTGGTATTTAGAAAACAAAATAAAATTTAAAAAAAAATACCACAATAGCTTTTCGTGGTCATTAAGAGGCTTTTTACTGCCATGGCTGCGGTTTTGGTGGAGCATCCCTGGCACGGTGACCGCTCACCGAAGCCGTCCTGCACTCCCCGGGGAGCTGTTTTGGGGTGTCCACATTTCTCCTTAGCCTCTTTAGGGGGGGAAAAAATTATGTTATCGTGCATCGGACCTGTGCCAATATCACCCGGTGGGACAACTCGCTCCATGGAGGGGCTCCCCACCGGAGGAGGTGACACGGTGGTGGCCTCGGACCAGGGGGTTTCAGCCTCCTGAGTCACCGCGGCCGCGCCGGCTGGGAAGGGCATCGTGTGCCCAAAAGCAGAAGAGGCTTTTGAGCCTGTGGTCCCTGGGCCGTGCCCCCACGTCCCTGAATAGCTGTGCTGGGGTCCCGGGGAGGGCTGAGCCCACGGGAAACCTCACGGAAAAGCCATTTGAGGTGCGGCGCGGCCGCTTCCCGCGTCCCACCCCCGTCGGTGGGTGATTTCCCTCAACACGCAGGCGTTTCCAGCCGAAACCTTTCCTTCCACAAACAGCAGTGAGATCATTTTCTTCTTCCCACAACACAATTAAGCATTGTCCTCCTTGTTCCACTGAAAGTTAAGGAGGGGGTACGAGTTAAAATACTGTGGTCGCCTTCCCAGCGTTGAAGGAGCCAGGATGGGGCTCCCCAAGCACCCCAAAGCCTTTTCGCCGCTGCGGGGACGGGTTGTGCCCTGGCAGAGGATGGGACCTGCTGGGTCACGGGGACCCACTCTGTGCTGCTGGTTCCTGCCCTCGTCTCAGCACTAGGACCTGGTAGACGGGTGGGAGGGTTGGGGCTGCGCTTGGCTGGCTTTTGAAAAGCATAATTGCTCTTTTCCTTGCGTTTTCATTGTTTAGCAAAGGGCTGTTATCTAAGCAGGCAGGGAACAGCAGGCTGGCAGCGCTGGGGCTTGGCTGGAGGGAACGTTTCAACGTGCCCAAGTGAGATGAGACTTCAGGTCAGAGGTTTGCAGGACAAAAAAATAAGGTCCTCTTTTTTTTTTGTGGGGATATGGAGAGCCAGCCCAAGGTGGGAGCTGGAGCTGGTGTGTATTGTGCGGGAAGGGTGAGGAAGAGGAGGGTGTCAAGAGGCTCCTGGGATTTATTTGCTGTCGGGGATTCGGCGTTAGGGAGAGCATCTTGTTCTTCCCCTTGCCCACCCGCCACATCGTGCAACACCCTTGTCCACCGTGTACCACCCCGGGACACAAAGACACCCCCATTATGCCCATTATCCGCAGCTGGGAAGCCTGTGCCAGCATCACCCATGGACCCAGCACAGACGGGGACGGGCCACCAGCCCATCTTTGGAGCCCATCTGCTCGGCGTCCCGGGGCTGGCTGCGCTTTGCCAAGTCCCCGTGAGTCACCCGCGGCTCGTCCCCACGCCGGGTATTTTTACATCCATCCCTTCAGGCTCCCGTGTTGCACATCTCCCTCCACAGCTTTCCTTTTTTTTTTTTTTTCCCTCCCTTAATTAATGGAAACCATCCAGGTGTGTAATAATAGCACCGGGTGACCTGTATTTTGCACACTCTGCATTGTAATTAGGAGCTGGAGCACAGAGACCGTGCTCCCCAGCACAGCAAACCTTTTCTGGCCATAATTAGGGAGAGAAAAACGGGGGATTTTTTTTTTTTTTTTTTAATCCATGATGGGAAATGTGGCAGGAGGGAACCAAACCTGGACCCAGCCCCGCTGCCTCCCAACCATTTCCAGCAGCTCCCATCCCTGTTGTGCCATCCCAGGGTGTAGATCTGGTGGGATATATGTTGGTTGGTAGGTTTTAAGCCTGGAAAGGACTATGCAATTGTCAAGTTCAGGGTTTTATGCAGCTCCTTCGGCTTGGAGGCTGTGGGGGTGTTAAACCTGATTTATGCTGGGGCTCTTTCACATATTTTTCTTGTTGCATCATTGCGCAGGGAGAGGATTAACCCCTTGACGGCACTGCAGAGCTGCTGGCAGCCCCCAGCCTGCGACTTGTCCCCCTCCAGAGCGCCCGTGTTCCGGTGCTGTCCCTTGCTTTGGGACCTTCCTACCCCCGCAGCTTTTCTGCTCCGCCAGCTGTCTGCCCGCAGGTCCCAGACCCCTCCTGGCCTGTGCCGGCTGGGATTAGGGTCCCTCGAGCCATCTGGTCCCTGCAGGAGCAAACCCTCTGTGTAAAAAATTTCTTCCCCATGTCCAGCCTGAATCTCCCTCCTTTAGTTTAAAACCATCACCCCTTGTCCTATCGCAACAGGTCCTGCCCAGAAGTCTGTCTCCATCTTTCTTATCGGCCCCTTTTAAGTCCGGAAAGGCTGCAATAAGGTCTGCCAGGAGCTTCTCTTCTCCAGACTGAGCACCCCAACTCTCTCAGCCTGTAAAGAGGGAAAACACCCCATGGGCATTTCCCACTTGTATTTATGGAAAGTCTGGACCAGACCCGCCTGCCGTGGTTGCAAGGTGGAGAATAAGGGGAGCACACAACAGGGAGCCCCGAGGAGCATGCTCATGGCTGGGGACCGCTCTCGGGTGGTGCTTTGGCTCCTGCCTCGCTCTGTCTCGCTGCCGCCACTGCCTTTAAGCAGTGGCTGTAATTCCCTTTAATCCTGGCAGACAGGCTCTTGCTGCAACCCCCTGAGCAGCGCCTGCTTCACCTGCCGGCCGGCCAGCCCGCGCACACCGGAGGTTCCCCGGCAATCGGCTTAAGGAAGATAAAGCCGCAGGGACAGGGGGATGACGGGAGGCAGCGGGGTTTGGAGAGGGGAAATCAACCATTAGGGGTCTTGCAATTAGAGTTTAGGACCTCCTGGGGGACAGTGGTGACACCCTGGGCGACAGTGGGGACGTCACCCTGGGGGCTGCTTTGCCCGCTCAGGATATGACCCCTCGAGTCTGGGCTGGGGTCAAATGATGCTGGATGCCAGTGCTGAAGAGCATCTTTTTTTGGGGGGCGGGGGAGCAGTCCTCTGCATGTGTCCAGGTTTCAGCTGGGATAGAGATAATTTTCTTCATAGTAGCTGGTACAGTGCTGTGGTTTGGATTTTCCTACAGCCAGGAAAATTTGGGCCAGGCAACGGGAATGTGCTGGGATAAAGGGGCTGTGGGATGCTGTGCAAACCCATTGCTGGAGATGCTGAAGGCTGGGTGAGCTCAGCACATGGGGAACCGGAGCTGATCCTGACCCAGGGATGGCTTTGGGCAGGGAGTGGAGCTCAGTGAGGCTCAGCTGGATGAGCAAAGGGCAGAAATTAGGATTTCTATGCAGTGCGTGCAAGGAGCATCCTCTGGAGCATCCCTGCAGCAGCACGAACCCAGAGAGGGAGCTACTAAAGGAAGCTCTGCATTAATCCTCAGTGTTCTGGCAAATTGCATGCTCAGCCTGGTCCTGGTAGGGTTTTGGGGCCATGGAGAGCAGACCCATCACCACTTTGCCAGTGTTCCTGCTCCCAGGTTGGGATGTGGCCAGAAACGCATGTTTTCAGAGCAGCCTGGAGTGTGCAAAACACTTTATTTTGGATGAACATAGAGGACAACCTCTTCACACCAGCGACGTGCAAATTCACAACCTTGTTTTCATTCTGGCTGGTGTAAACCTGCCCCGTCCCTGCGTTTGCTGCACCCTTCTGAAACCTTGTCCCTGGGGATGCCACGCGTAGCAGCGAGTCCCGGAGGTTAATGATATGAGATGCTAATAATAGCACTTTTTATCTACAGACACATGTCCTTGTGTGTTTTGGGAAGCAGGCGGGAGGGAAGGTGGAAGCAGAGCTGGGATGAGCGCAAGTTCTGGGCTACTGGGTGTAACGGGAATGTTGGGGTGCTCTTTGGGGTGCGCAGGGGTGCTGATGCTTGTGCCTGTAGGGATGAGCAGGGGAGATTCCTGCTCGTCTCCGATGTTTTTCCTGCTGAAGTCAATGGGAAACGTGACTTATACCCGTGCTGGGGATTTGCTCCGTGACTCAGTTTCCCCATGGGTGAAAAGGGGGTGGAAGTGCCTCACTGAGCTGCTCAGAGACTGGCAGAGGGTGATGAATTCCTGGGGAAAAAGTGCCCCTTTGGTCAGACGAGGATTGCTCACCCATCGCAGTGTTGCGGCGGACATCGCTCGCTTCTGCCACTGCATGCGCACTCCCCTGGTGTAATCTGAGCATTTAGGTAAATCCTCCATTTTATTACACCATAAAAAAATCCATCGAGTGCAAAAGCACGAGGTTTTATGCTGCCCTCCCCCCACGGCACAGGCAATCTGGGTGCCCAGCGAGGGCTGTGGGTAATCCGCTCCGTATCGCATCCTTAATCCTCGCCCTGTCCCTCGCTGAACTGGCTGCGGGCAGAGGAACCGAGCGCAGGGCGAGCTTGGGTTTTCTTCCGAGTGAGCAATGGCCAGGGCTGGGCACGGGTGCTGCCAAAATCTGCTGGTAGGGGTGGGGGGATGCGCAAGCCCCGCTGCTGGGGTTGCGCTGTGGTGGGTTTGCAGTGAGGTGCGTGTCCCACCGCTCTCTTTGCACGAGGGGCAGCAGCCACTGATGTCTCCAGCGGGGGATATCCCCGATTTGGAGGACCTGGGAGCCCGATTTGCAGTAGTGTCACCATTTCAGCCTGGAATTTGGGGACCGGGCACCCAGGGAGAGCTGGGCTGTGGGATCACAGTCCCCTGTCCATCATCTCAGTGTTTCTGTCCCCCATTCCCAGTCTTAAGCATCCAAATGTGCTCCCCAGCACAGACCCACATCCCCAGGTCCCCTGTTGTCCCCAGCCACAGCAAAATGGCCAAGGGGACCCTTCAAGGCTTGGGCTCCAGCCTCACTTACACCCAAGCTTTGCTGCTCCCTTTGCATCCAAACCAGCCCCCATGGCTTTTCCAGCGTGAATTCTGGTGCTGGATGCGCACCCCGGATTTGTGCTGGGCTGGGAATGTGGCGGGAAGATCACTACCTGCCATGAAAATAAACAGGGAGAAGGAGGCAGATTTTTGAACACAAATTCTTGCTTTTTTTTTTTTTTTTTTTTTTGTGAGCTGAGCAGCAGCTGGGTGAGTTGTAACCTTGTCGCTCCTCCGCTGAGCGATGGCAGTCGGGGACCTCGCTCCTTGCTCCAGCCAGTGGAGCAATCAATGGTGCTTGTACGGGTGGAAGCGTGACAGCCGAAGGATGTGAGTGCGAGGAGGTTGGCACAGGGAGGCTGTATCTTTTATTAGAGCAGCCGATACGGCTGGGGAAAAAAAGCTCCAAAGCAGATAAGCTTTTGGGCTCACAAGTCCTTATTTCAGGTCCTAAATAGAAACAGCTAAGTCAGATCACTGGGTTTATTTTAATCAATTTTACATCTGAAAAAAATGACTAGTGAGCTGAAGATCATCTTCTTTTTTTTATTATTTTTTTTTTTTTTCCTGGGGAGCCCATCACTGTGTAGGGCCAGATGGTTTGTGAACACGTCAGACAAGATGCTGTGGTGGGTCATGGCCCCAGCACCCCCAGACACACCGATTTTTGGCTTTCCGCATGCCCAACCAGAGGTGAGGGGATCCAGGAGTCCTGGGGAGATGCTGCCCAGTTTCTTTGTGACTCAGTTTCCCCACCTGAACAGCAGAGAGGATGCTCCGTGTGAGCCAGGCTGCACTACAACATACAGCTGCCCTTTCGAGGCGTGTGGGGCTTGGGGACATTGATGTCACACCGGGATGCTGCCGCTGTCTGTGGGATGGAGCACGGTCCCATTGCGCGGCTCCTGCTCTGCTCATCCCCCTTCAGAGCCCCCGGCTGGGCTGCGGGGTCTGTCCCTGCTCCAGCACGAGCTGCTGGAAAGTGCACAGAGACGTGACTGTCCCCTGGGTCACTGCAACCCCTCCGATCCTGCTGGCAGGACACTTGGAGGTGCCCAGGCTGGAGATGCTGCAGGTGCCGTCCAGCCTGACCAGAGCTGGATGCAGCGATTTTACCAGGTCCCGTTGCGATAGGACAAGGGATTTAGTTTTCAACAAAAAGTGGGGAGATCCAGACTATATTCAGACTGCGGGTCCCTGGTGAGGTCCCACCACTGAAATACAAACCCTCTTCCCAAGCTTGGGGGCTGATGCTGCCTGGTTGATGTTGCCTTAAGGACGCTGGTTTTCATCTCTCCAGTGAGGTGTTGAATCGTTGCCATCCCGCTTACTGTATCAGTGTAATTATCGTTGCAAAGGCAGAATGGAAGCGGCTTGTTTAGCTACATTTCATTAAGAGGACCTCATCTGGGGGCAGGAAACTAGGAGGCTCGGGCTGTATAAATATTTGAACAACCCTTTCCAGAGGCATAACCCCCTTTCACACGTACACACATCGCATGCAGACGGGATATCTTGAAATATTTCCCAGCGCATGCAAAAAGCCTTTAAATCCCCCATTCCCAGTGTGGGGACGGTGAGAGCATGGAGTGGTTTTGTCCATTGGCAGAAGTTTTGCTCATTTATAAGGCTCAAAGCCTCCAGCTCTTTTATTTTCTGGGTAAACCGAGCCCTGCGGGGCTGGCGGCTCCTGGGCAAGGACCAGTAACCAGAGACGGGCAACGCTCGGGTCAGGGCTCTGATCTTTGGCAGATTCGAGACATTTTCTTTCATCTGGAAACCTGAGCTTTCCTGCAGAGCCTAAGCACTTCCAGATGGGTCGCATGGGGAACCAGGTCCCCATGTCCCAGCGGTGGCCGCGTTTGGGGTCACCCCGTTGCTGGGGTGCTCCAGCGGGTCCCTTGGGACCATTTCTCCTCCTTTTGCACAAAAAAGGGTGACATGCAAAAAAGCAGAGTTTTAACACGAGCTGCCCCATGCAGGGAATTTTTATTTTTTTAATTGCATTTGTATTTTCCTTTCTCACACATCAGGTTTGATTGCTTGAGGCTTCTGGCTGCAGAGGGGAGGGCAGCTGTGCTGAAGGGGCCGGTGCTGTCGGAAGGGAGATTGATTACATTTCCAGATGAATAACTGCAGCAGATAAAGTTCAGGGCAGATAAATATAGGCTGAGGCTCTTTGTGTGCAGACTAGAAAGAGGAAATACCTTTTTTTTTTTTTTTTTTTTTTTTCCCTTCTAAATCGAGGAACGCCAGCAGTGATCTGCTGGGGGTGGGAAATGTGGACCTGCTCCTGAGCACTTGTGGAGGGAGGTGGGTTGATTTTGCAGTTGTAAAATGCAGATGAAATGAATTTTGTGGCCTGGGTGACCACTGTCTGCTTTGGGGCATCACCTCTGCTCCTTGGGCACGGTGGGGAGGCTGATGTGAACTCCCCACCCTGCTCTAATTCTCGGTGGAGAGCTGAGTGATGAGGCCAGACAGCAGAAATTGGGTTACTCTCGGCAGTGAGAAGCACTTGCACGTGCGCTGGGAACCGCTCGCCGTTTGCAAGGAGCCTGAACTGGGGTTTTCACATCCCCTTTGCAGCACTAACGCCCAGTTGCTCTGAATCTAATCACCTGTCGATCTATTTTTAAGGTGCAAAAAATTGGAGCTTTGCTTTGAGGGCTTGTCTTCAGGATGGTCTCAACAAGGATTAACCCCCTTGCACATTAGGGATGTGCAATAAATAGAGGAGATGGGAGCGCAGCACATGCAAAACCTTCCTCCATCCCTGCTTTGATTTTAATGGCACTGAGTATTAAATCGTTGCATTTGAAGGGCTGGTGCCACCATAATATTTTGTTAGCACTGCTGCCTGTTTCATCAGTGCTTTAACACAGAAAAGCTGGGAAATCCGAGCGGGGAGGGAGCAGGATTAGGTTTCCCCCGTGCAGCGTGGCTGCCAGAGAACAAGGACACCAGTGTCTGAGGCTCCCCGTATCAAACTGTCCCCAACACCTATTTTCCCCCCGCTTTCTGCTGCTGGGGTTGTAAAGAAAAACCGAACTTGGAAGGACCTGATTGCTCTGCGGGACTCACGGGCAATAAACCCCTTATGAGGCCAAAATAACTGGGGAGTAATTTATTTTCACCCATTCTGGATGGGCAATAGGCGGGAGGATGCATGAAGGTGTCACCTTAAGTAGGAATAATGAGGCCAGGTCCCCATCCAAAGCCTCTCAGATATAATTAGGCGACTAAGAGGGTGCTGCTTTCCAGCAAGGTGCCGCACCTCAGTTCTTCCCGCCCGCGTGCTCCTGCAGCTCCTCGGCGTCGGGTTTGTTTCTCTGTGGGACAAAACTTTTGGATGTGCAAAACTTTCTGCTGAGCTCCTCTCACTTACGGGTCTGACTTAAAAGCTCTCAAGGTTTTTGTTTGGTTGGTTTTTCTTCCAGTTTTGAGGTGTTAAGGTCCAAATTTCTGGTCTTTACTTTTCAGTAAATGGGGCTGGAAATGAGCTTTCACTCTCTAACTTTTGCTGGGGAGAGCAAGGAGGTTTTTAACCTCTCTTTAATGTGATGGCGGCCCCTGGAGTCATGCAAGTTCCAATTTTATATATATATATATATATATATGTTTTTATATATATATATTTTTAATATGTGGCTGTGACCACAGCTCCCTGCCCCTTGACAGCAACCAAAGATTTTTGTCTTGGCCAAACGCTTTCACCATGGTCTGGATATGGAGCGTGGGAGCATCTTTCCCCCTGGTTTGGGTCTGGCGATGGCTCTGGGGACCCGTCTGTGCTGCTGGGTCCCTGCGGAGGAGCCGGAGGCGAGACGGGGAGCGTGTGAATCCCAAAGTGCCAATTAGCAACGTCCTGCGCTGGGGAGGTGTTTAATAGACACAGCAGCAGTCCCTGTGCCAAGCGCTCGAGGAAGGGCAGGGAAAAATATATACATATATATATTTAAAGTCTTATTTTGCAGCTCTTTGGAGAGCTGAGTCTCAGGGAGGGGAGCGAGCTCTGAAACACGCCTTTGTGGAAGGTGAGAAAAGCTCGAGACAGTTTTGCACGTTAAGCTGCAATAGGATTATGGAGCAGAGCAAATTAAATGAGTTCTGTAATGACTGAGTGGGGGCAGTTCCCGCGCATGGTGGCAGCTCCTGAGAGCCGGGAAGGAAACGGTGGCTGGAGCTGGGGGGCTGAGACCCACCGTGAGCATCCCTGGCTGGGGGCCCGGGGTCCGCGGGCAGCGTGCCGGAGAGGGCAGGATTTTCCCGGAGCTGCCTGCGTCGCCATGGCAATGTGCAAACCCAGGGGAATTAATGAGTCTGGAGCGCATCTCGAATCCTGCAGGGAGGAAAGAAATCGGGCTGGCCAGGTAGAGCAGGGAGGTGGAGGAGGGCAGGGGCAGAGCGGGGGGTGCGGGCAGCCTGTCCCTGCCTGTCCCTGCCTGTCCCTGCCAGCCCAGCTGGGGTTGCTCCAGCCCAGGCAGGGTGTCTGTGGGTTGGCAGGATGCTCTCTGTGGGATAGGGATTTTTGGGCAAACAGGTATCTCCCTACTCCCGGGTACCAAGGGGTCTGCAGAGCCGAGCTCTGCTTGGCTTTTAGAATCATAGAATTCCCAGCCCCCCCAGTGCCCCCTGCCATGAGCAGGGACATCTGCACCAGCTCAGGTTGCTCAGAGCCCCGTCCAGCCTGGCCTGGGGTGTCTCCAGGGGTGGTTCAGCCACCACCTCTCTGGCCAACCTGGGCCAAGCTCTCACCACCCTCAGGGCCAACAATTTCTTATACTTAACCTAAATCTCCCCTCCTTTAGTTTAAAACCATCACCCTTGTCCTATCGCAACAGGCCCTGCTAATAAATCTGTTTTCCCCGTTCTGGCTCACCCAAGCTTGGGGAAACCTCCTGCCCGGCTCCCACATCTGCCCAGAGCATCGTTTCCAGCCAAGTGCTCCATCAGCCCTGGCCAGACCCACAGCTGTGGGGCCAAGGGCTGGGCTTTGAACCACAGGAGCCAAACAGGGTGGTCCCCAGGGGTGCTTTGGGTTTAGGGGGACCTGCCACCCAAGAAGCCACCTCAGCTGCTTGATGCAACCCCAGCCGAGCCTTGCTGGGCTCCTTTGTGCCTCCTTATCCCTCGTTTCACATGCAGCAGGAGGTGAGGACTTTTGTTTGTGTGTTTGGTTTTATTTTTTTTCTTTATTCTTCACTTCCCTGGAGGTAAAAAGCAGAGCGTGCTGGGAGATGAGGTGTTAGCAACAATTTACATTGGAAGGTTTGCTATTTTTCATGCCAACCCTGGCTCGCGGATATTTATTGTAGTGGGGTAGGATCTGGCGCTAATCCATTGAAGAATCAGGATAAAAAAATGAGACAGATGATCCCAAGGAGGAGGAAGAAAAGATGCTGTTCGAATAGCTGAGCCTGGGCCGGCGGTTCATTATATTCCCCAAGCAATGATTAAACCGAAGGCAGGTTTTGGGGAGCAGCCGCTCCCAGCCCGGCTCCTCGCAGCGTTGCCTGCATTGGCAGCGGAGAATCGATACAAAGCTGGAATAATTGCCGCTCTTCGGTAAATGTTAATGATTATTTTCCTTGCATAAAATAACCGCCCTATTAAATCAAAATGCACTGGGGTTTAGGCAGCTGTTATTCAGGGGCTTAATTAATCTGGGAAAGAATGAAGTTACACAAAATCACTGGCTGCTGCTTGCCCAAGCTCACACCACGTTTTGCGAGTGAGATCTTTGCTGGCCATGAGCATCAGCCCCTGGTTTCCACCAGCATCTTGCACCCCCAAACTCCAGCCATGCTCCGTTGGTCTTTAGCATCAGTCCTCAGGGAAAATCTCGACCAGGACTGACAATGCTGGGACATCGAGGTCTTTTCCCAAAGCAGCTGGTCCTGGTGACACTGAGCTGCTGTCTGGAGCAGCTTTCCAACAGATTTATTTTTAACTTGCGGCCTTGGATTGAAGAGTGGAAATTCAGTGATTTCTTTTTTTGCAATAGGAAAAGAATTGTGGAGTCCTTAAGGTTCAGAAACAATGTTTTCATTCCAACTTTATGTGCAAGTTTGTATTATTTCAACTGTTTATAGCGTCACTAAATCACGTGTTGAGGTGAGTTATTAAGGTTTTCTATACAAAACACCCAAAAGCTGCTTTCAGGGGGTGATTAACTGAAAATATCCCATAGAAAATATCGTAGAAATAATCAATGCTTTTCCTGCAGTAAGTTCTCAGTTTAAATGCGTTTTCCCAGAGAAAAGGGCTTTCAGCCCCTGATGGATTGCTGACCCTGGCTGTGTCATTCTGAGCTTTCCGATGTGGCCGGATTTGGCATCTCCTTTGCAGGGCAAATTGTTGCTTTTGAATCCTGCCATTGCATTTGCATTGCTCTATCCTGGCAAGCACATTCTGCTACCTTGTCCTGTCCCAGGGCTGCAGATCTGGGAGCGGATCTTTGGGCTTCCCAGAGCTGTCTCACTGGGCTGAAATGCAAACAGACCTTTGGGACTTTGGCTTTTTGGTTTTGCTGTTTGTTTTGCGAGCGGGATGGGATGCAGAGACAAGAAGCTGTGCTTGGCATCAAGGGATGGGGAGGGATGGACAGCAAGCAGGTCCTTGTGCTCACCTGCATCACACCAGCCTGTTCTACAGGCTGTTTTCATGCTGAATCAATCTTCTTTTTCCTCTTTAGTTGCCCACTTGTTGGGATGTGGAGCAGGCTGGTCATCCCTGCTGATGCTCTCCACGTTCATCCCTTCCCCTGCCTTTGCCCCGTCTCATGTCCCAGAGTTGTGCTGGAGGCTGCTGATGGCCATGAACATCCATCCCACGGGATAAAACTGCCTCCATCCCCAGCTCGCTGTGCCAGCAGGAGCCTGCCCATCCCAAGCCCCCGTGCCTGGTACCCGGGGCTGTGGCCAGAATGGGTTGGAGGAGGCACCTGATGCTTTTCTGGGGTTTGCTTCACGCCAGGGTTACCCAGCTCTGCTCTCCGTACCAGCGAGCACTACACATGTGCCAGGGAAATGATTTTACCACCCAGCTTTGTGCCATATCACCACCAGCCCAAGCTCCGGGCATGAACCATCGTGTCTGCCTTAGAAACCACCAAATTTCAGCTTTTTATTTCCTTTCCAATTCCCTCAGGGAAAACTCTCAAGCTTCTGTCCACATCCAGGAGGGCTGGAAATATCCCCAGTCACTTCAACCACCTGGACTGGGGCAGGTAAACCCCCAGTCAGGGCGGCTGGGATATGGGGGGATGCTCCAACTCCCCGCAAAGTCCCACAGAAAGCAGATGCCTGGACTTGAGCCGGGATTTCTCCCCTGGGGGCTTCCTCGTGCTTTCAGAAGTGGCTTTGTCCCCATTTCACCCATGAGGCCGTTTAATTCCTCTTTTCCTCTGATGCCCCCGGGAAGAAGACCCCAGCCCCAGTTTGGGTGGATGCACTGGAGGACACCACCCATCGCGCTGCACCAGCCATGGATGTGTCACCATGGAGGAGGCGGTTTCCATGGCGACCGTTGCCATGCCGATGGCTATCAGCAAAGGGCCTGAGAGCATCCCGGGGAGGTTCACCAGCCTCTCCCCGTGGTTAAAGATGGATTTCTAAGGCTCCCCTCCTCCCAATGTGAAAGCCAGACACTCAGCAGGGAAGTTTTTGCAATGGCAGCGCATTTTGGGTTTAATGTTTGGGGTAAGTTTTAGGAATGGAAGGAGTTTCTGCAAAAGCTCTGCCATGGAGTGGGAACACCCTACAGAACAGAACGTCCTAATCCTCCCTGCCTAGGGAAGGAGGGCTGCGCGAGCAAGGGTGTGCAGGGAATTTAGGAAGACCCAAAGCAGCTGGTCCCCGTCCCCCAGGACACGTCTGAAGATGCAGAGGGGTTTGTACAAGCGTGTTTGTACCATTCACGGGGTGCTGGGCAGGTCCCATGTCTGCCTTGGTTTCCCCATCTTTTAAGTACGCAAATCCTCTGGTGAATGTGGAGAGCTGCTCGTGGGAGTGCTGAGTGTGTCAGTGGGACTTTTTACCTGAGTTTTACATTTTTTCCACTGTTAAATGGTATCACCCACCCTGATGAAGCAAGAGGAGAGGGAAAGATGCGGTGTGCGCTGTGCCGGGGGGGTTAGATACGCACAGAGGATGGAGAGGGACCGAAGCCTCTCTAATCTCCCTGCTCAGCTCCGATGGTGCGGGGCCAAAGGCCCTGAGCTCTCACTCGCTTTCCAAGGCTCTTAGCGCAGGATTTGGGTGTGATTTGCGCTGCTGCAGCCCTTGGCTGCCGTTCCCGGCCGGTCCAGCCAAGCCGTGGAGCGGGGGCGTGTAAGGGGACCCTGTGTTTGAAACTCCGGGATGGCGCATTGTCTTCGGGGCAAAGACTTGAGTATTCCCAGTGGTTTGGCAAGTGTGTGGCACGTTGGGGACTGGCAGGGTATGACTAGTGGCGACAGGGAAGAGAGATGCTACTGCAGGAGATAAAGGACCAGATTCAGACAGAAAAACCTCAACAGTGCTTTCAGGAGACACAGACGCTTAAAAACCCAACTCCCCTTGACCTTCCCGAGGGATTTATGTCCCCAGGGATGTGCTCACGCTGTCACCGTGGGCGTATGACACAAGGGGTACATCTGCAGCACCCCGGTGACGATACAGGCAGGGTTTGGGCAGCAGGTATCTCCTTAGCCTGGGCTTGGTGGCAGCGATCATCCGGCAGCCCTGGAAGTGTCCTCGCTCCTCGCAGCCCCAGCATCTCACCACAGCCCAGGGCTGCCGGGTTTTCTCTCCCCGTCCAGCTGATGGGCTCCAGCAGAAGAGATGTGGGGTTAAAAACTGAGGCCAGTCCCAAATTTCTATGTCGTGGGACATTCTGTACTTTTCAAAACTCTTTTTTGTTCCAATCGGGAATGAAAACAAAGAATCTTGAAGCTGTTGTCAAGAGGTAAAATGCTATAATAGGTGAAGGGGACCCTTCTACCCCTTTATTTTAAATTTAAGCGCTAACCTGGCTTGTTACATCTTGGAACATCTGATGCTGTCTTGCAGATCAAAGCCTACTTGTTTGGTTTGTAATGAAGTGTCAAACTCTTTCCTTGCAACACAAAAGGGAGATACTTTGATCTGCAAAACAAGATGTTTAAGAGTCCTACTAGCAAGGGCTCTTCAAGTTTTAGCAGCGCTGCAGAGCTGTGGAATATTTGAAGTCTGATATTGTTTCGTATTGAGACTTTCCAAGTTATGGCAGCTGATAGTGTGTTATTCTCACACCTGTGCCAGGAATCACATGAAAATAATCTAAAATGAAACAATAGCTAGCTGGGGAGCCAAACTGATAATTTTTCTAAGTGTTTCCAAAAGCAGTTGGTTTTTTTCCTCCCTTTTTCCAGAGGGCTCATTTCCATGGGAAATGTTACTGGAATCAATGTGAGCTCTCCACAAAATGTCAGCTTGTCTGAAAGATTTGCAACAACAAATTGTTTTGAGAAAAAAAAAAAAACAACAAACCAACATGGTTTGGGGTGGCTCAGCTGGAGAGCAACTGCTTGCGCTCCCAATCCCTTCATCTTAGAATCATAGAATCGTTTTGGTTGGAAGAGACCATCAAGATCATCAAGTCCAACCCGCCCAGCTCCCTCAGCCGCTCCCATCACCCTTGTGCTCCGGCCCCTCACCAGCTCCGTTCCCTTCTCTCAACTCGCTCCAGCACCCCAAGGCCTTTCTTGGCGTGAGGGGCCCAGAACTGCCCCAGGGTTCGAGGTTTGGCCTCCCCAGAGCCCAGCACAGGCCGGTCACCGTGTGCCACCCCGCGGGGGCTGCCCGGGGCTGTTGGTGCAAGGACCACTCTTGGTTTGGTGGGGCTCACGTCTCTCCCCGCTCGGCTGCAGGCTCAGCGCTGGCGCAATGAGAACTACGAGAGGCCTGTGGACCTGGAGGGCTCTGGGGACGATGACCCCTTTGGGGACGATGAACTGGATGATGTCTACTCGGGCTCCGGCTCAGGGTGTAAGTAGCTGTGGGGCTCCTGGGGAAGGGTCCCCGGGAGGTCTCGGTGGGACAGGAGGGGGAATGTGAGGGAAGGCATCACCCCTTGCCCATCTCCGGAGTCCCCCTCCTGCCCTCTCCTGGACAAAACCAAATGGAACCATCCCAAAGGCTGGGCTCAGGTGTCTCCATTTCCTACTTCTGTCTCTGGTCATACTGGACAGGATCAGCCTCTCCCCAGCACGACAGCATTTGCCAATGCTATAGAGCTTTCACTGACCCTAGAGAGGAGCTTTAGCCACCACATGGGAATTTGCAGCCCTTGGTTTCTGCTGAGCCCATAACCAGCCTATTCTCTTGGGTTTTCGGGGATGTCAGCCCTGGGAAACGCCAGGGCAGCAGCAGCTTCACCTTTGTTTTTCTCTCTTTCAGATTTTGAGCAGGAGTCGGGGCTCGAGACGGCAGGAGGCCTCACCACGGACACGTCCGTCACGCTCCCCACCACGGCGGCCGTGCTGCCCATCACCTCGGTGCAGCCCGTGGTCACCCCCTTCGAACCGTTCCCCGCTGAGGACACCACCCCCGAGCAGACACCCAGCGTCTTGTATATCCCTAGGGTGACAGAGACACCAGTGATCCCCAGTTGGAAAGCAACCACCACCAGTACCACTGCCAGCGACTCCTCTACCACTACGACCACCACCGCGGCTGCCACCACCGCCGTGGCCACCACCACCACCAGCACCACCGTGCCCACTGCCAAACCCACCACCATCCGGAGGTTCCTGCCCCCCTTTGTCACCAAGGCAGCCGCCACCCGCGCCACCACCCTGGAGACACCCACCACCTCCGTCCTCGAAACCAGCACATCGACAGGAGTGGCCACGTCACGGCTTGTCCCCACCAGCACGGCCAAGCCCAGGTCCCTGCCAAAACCGAGCACCTCCAGGACTGCAGACCTCACAGATAAAAGCACAGCTTTGCCACCCAGTCCTGCCACGCTGCCACCCACAGAAGCCCCCCAGGTAGGAGGCAGGAGCCCTTCTCACCTGCTCAAGGGCTTGTGGACCGTGTTTTGAAGCCAAGCGATGGCAATGGGAAGCCTTTGGGGCGGATCCATCCTGAGACTGGAACATTTGGGGAGCTGAAGAGTAGAGATTAAAGGGTGGGGGGGGTTTAGCATGGGCAGAACATGGTGATGGGGCTGGTGTGAGAAGTGATGGGGGACATGGGCATCCATGGGTGTGCCACACATCCCTGTTGCCCCCATCTCTACCTTGCCCAGCTGCTCCGGAGCAGTTTCCCAGGGCAGGAGATGTCAGGGCTGGTGGTATCACTGCACCATGGAGAAAGATCCACTTTCCTCTGGATTTGGTGTCTGGGCTCATTGTCCTGTTTCCCACCTCACGGCCCATCAGTGTGAGGCCCAAACGCTCCACAATTACACTTGACAGTGCATTTCCAGCCCGTTGGGCGCCCTGAACGAGGGATTTAATCCGCTGATCCATCTTGCGTTCAGAGCCCCTCGGGGGCCCTTTGAAAACCGCTGTGACTGAAAGGTGGAGTGATTTGTCTAAACTAGTCCCTCTTTTCTGTGTATGTATATGTATGTATAGCACTCTGGGCTCTCGCTGACCTTCAATTAATCTCTGTCACAAAAACGCATGCTTGTGGGAAGCAGTGAGCCATGTGCTCACGCCGGGGGCGGGGGGACATGGAGAGGGCTCCCGCTCACCCTCTCCAACTTTGGCCCATCGAGCTCTTTGCTCATCCTGATTTGTGACGTCCCGAGGTGGCTGCGGAGGGAGCCGTTTGCCCCATGAAGGTGGGATCCTGGGGATGCTTTGCTCAGGGATGCTCAGTGTGGTCCAGCTCAGCATGTGGACATGTAGTAGGTCAGGCTGCTGGGACAAGGGGGAAGGTCAGGGAGAATTTGCCCTCGAGGGAGCTGCAGGTGTGGGGACGTGCAGGAGGCGATGAATAGGTCGGGGTTGGGCTGGAGGGGGATGGAGAGGCTCATCGGTCCAGCCCGAATTTGCTCTCCAGGGTTGCATCACTTCATGTGGGCCCCTCACGCCAAGAAAGTCCTTGAGGTGCTGGAGTGAGTTCAGAGAAGGGAATGGAGCCATGGTGGCCTCAGCCTTTTGGTCACCATCAAGATATCGGGTTGTGTTGCTTGCTCTGCAATATAACCATCCATTTGAGTGACACAGGGAAGGGACACCCTAACCTTATCCCCATGTGCTCTGCTGAGAGGGCCACTCTGTCATCAGCACTGTGATGTCCTTCTATCAGAGCTGCTGGAGGCAGGAGCCACCCTTTGGTCCTTGTCCTCTGCTCCATCTTGTCCTTTCTCCCAGATGGAGCCAGGGGAGGTGACGACAGCCCTTGACAATGAGCCGGAGGTGCCGGTCAGCAGCAGCCCCAGCGGGGACTTTGAGATCCGGGAGGAGGAGGAGACGACTCGTCCCGAGCTGGGTAACGAGGTGCTGGCTGTGGTGACGCCGCCGCCGGGACCCGCGCTGGGCAAGAACCCAGAGCCAGGGCTGGTCGACAACACGATAGACTCCGGTAACTCGGCCGCTCAGCTGCCCCAGAAAAACATCCTGGAGAGGAAAGAAGTGTTGATAGGTGAGACCTGGGGCCGTGGGCTCGTGGGGGAAGAGCTGGTGCGTTTGTGGGGGGCCAGAGAGCTGGGCTGGCCGTGCCCAGGAGAGGGGTCAGTCTTTGGAAGGGGTAGTGTGGAGTCTGGAACATGATCCTGCATGACCCGAGGCTGGAGCAGCTCTGCTGTGGGACAGGCTGGGAGAGTCGGGGTGTTCAGCTCGAGAAGAGAAGCTCCGGGAGACCTTAGTGCAGCCCTTCCGGACTGAAAAGGGGCCGATAAGAAAGATGGGGACAGGCTTTTGAGCATGGCCTGTTGCAATTGGACAAGGGTGATGGTTTTAAACTAAAGGAAGGAGATTCAGGCTGGACACGAGGAAGGAATTGTTGTCCCTGAGGGTGGTGAGAGCCTGGCCCAGGTTGGCCAGAGAGGTGGTGGCTGAACCATCCCTGGAGACACCCCAGGCCAGGCTGGACGGGGCTCTGAGCAACCTGAGCTGGTGCAGATGTCCCTGCTCGTGGCAGGGGGGCACTGGGGGGGCTGGGAAGGCCCTCTAACAACAACTGTTCTGTGATTATATGATTGCATTAGCCCATCACCCTCATTTTCAGTTTTCTTAACCATAGATTTCAGGAGAAAAGTTACTCGCAAACTTGCAAAGCACAGAACCAAGCAGGAATCCAAAACGGTCCCCCTGAGTTATCTGTGCTCCCAGCCGTGCTGGGGCTGCGGGTGGCACTGACGGCTCTGCCTCTTTGTTTTGCAGCGGTGATCGTGGGCGGCGTCGTAGGAGCCCTGTTTGCTGCCTTCCTCGTCATGCTGCTCATCTACCGGATGAAGAAGAAGGACGAGGGCAGTTACACGCTGGAGGAGCCCAAACAAGCCAACGTGACGTACCAGAAGCCTGACAAGCAGGAGGAGTTTTACGCGTAGGAGGAGAGCCGGCGTGCCTCGTGCTCCCTCCCTCCCCGCTCCAAACTCTCCCTCTTCCTCTACTTCATCCAGTCTCCCTCTTTCTCTCTCTCTGTCTCTCTCTTTTTTGGATCAGACTGTGAATTTAAAAAGCAAAACCCGCAACAGCTAAAGGAGAAAACACATCTTGGGCATGATGAAAAAATCAAGCGCCCAGAGCATCGCTGGGTTCAGCCCGATCCCGCTGGCCTTTCTGCAGCGGGAGGGACGGGACGGGGAGCCAGCGCGAGGAACCCGTGTCCGGGACAGGGCGGCCAGGCTGGGCCAGCGGCTGGAGGTCACCGGGCTTGTCCCGCCAACACAACAGGCTCTGGGATCCGGACACCTTCTACCGGCCCTGGGGCGCAGGGGTGTTGGTTTGGATTTATCTTCTTTATTTTTTTTTTTTCCTTTGGAAAGGAGGGAGGTTTCATTCCCTCTCTCTTGTTTTTATTTTTTAATTTTCTTTTTTGAATGGGGTTGGCTGCTTCGCAGGAATTACCTTGCTCCCTGCTTCTGTTTGAAGAGAGGACGTGGCTCTCAAATACACTTTGAACCTCGAAGAAAGCACAAGGGGCTGGAATACCTGATGCCCCGGGGTTTGCTCTTGGAGTGGTGAAGAAAAAAATTAAATACACACATGGCCAGTACGCTGGAAATGACCCCTTTAGATCGACTCTTTGGAGAGTTTGTGGAGCGGCAAGAAGCTGCATTGGGGTGTCTCGTGCTGCTCCCTCCTGCCGCCACCTCGCTTCACCGCATCGCAGTGCACAGCCGGAGACCTGGAATCTACAGAACCCACGTGTCGCCGCCCGCCGAGGGGTTTGGTGGAGAAGGGACTTTGCTTTTGCTGGGTGTTCACTGTGACCAATAAAACTCAGCTTGCGCAGTACGACCGAGAGCGCTGGTTTTAAAACAGAGCGGGACGCTGCATGGGGGGGAGTTGGAAATGGAGAAGCTAAACCCTCTCCCAGTTCCTCCAGAGGGGATAAAGCAGCTCTGCAAGGCCTCAGAAGCAACATAAGAAAAGAAATGCAAAGCAGAGGTAATACTCCGTCCCCTGGGGGTCGGGCAGGGGTCCCCAAGGGCCACTCGCCCCCCGAAGGCGAGGCAGAGCTCTGACTTTCCGCCGCTCAGCCCCGGGGCAGCTTGGCTGCTCCTTGTCTTTTGCAAGACCCAGAAATGACGATTTGTGTTTCTTTTGTTGTTCCTTAAATCCCAGTATAACCCCCAAGGCGCCCAGGAGCCCGAAAGCAAAAGCTCCTGGAAGCCACTGTCACCCAAGTGTCCCCTCTGGGGCCACCAAAGGCGCAGAGCAGCAGGGCCTGACCCAGAGCCCAACCGTCCCTTCTAGAAAGGTGAGATTTTTTTGGAGCAGGCTCTCTGCACAGAAAAGTCAATTAGATATTTCAATGAGTTGGCTTTTAATTAGCTGAAGCGCTGTTTGTGACACAGTCAAGGAGCTTTGTTTTGATGGTCGCGAGCTCGATGGTGTCCCATGGAGACTGTGGCTTTGCTCTTAGAGCAATTTAAACAGGAAAATGGAAGAAGAATCGGTTGCTTTGACTCTGTGCGTCGTGAATTAACCTGCACAGACACAGTGACACTTTGTCCCCTCAGGGTGTCAGTGGATATAGGGATTTATGACCCTGATGGAGGCTACAAGACAGAAGCACTTCTTTGTGTTAGAATTTGAGAGGCCAAACGCATATTTTATATATATATATATATATATATATATATATATATATACTCGCATACATACACAGTTATATATATATATGAACAGAAATCCCTGTAAATTTTCGTTGTACTGCATATGATGGCTGGGTGGGACTTTGTGGTTGTGAAGATGTGCGGTTTGGGGTGCAGGGACAGTGACCCAAAATGCTGACCTGGCTTTACTCCAGGGCAGGGAGCGGAACCCCTGTGCACAGGCCAGCTGTAAAATCCCGGTTTAGAGATGTCAGCCTCAAAATCAGCCTTGGTTTGGTTCTTTTAATTTGGAGAAGATGGTCCTGTTGGATGTCTTGGATGGTGATGCTGAAAGGCAGATGGTGTAGGGGGGTGGGAGTGTGTGTTTTCCCATGTTTTGGGTCCATCCTGGCTGCAGAGAATGAGGACAATGATGATGATGCTGTGAAGGGGGGGAACACGTGTCTGAATAAGGTTGGTGCCACTCTGGCTCCAATGGCCACTTTCTCTGACCTGCTCCAAAAAGAGAGTTTCAACTCATGGTTTTGATGGGTTTGGGTTTTTTTGGGACTACACGAAGGGCCCTGGCTGTTGGGGAGTGGCAGAAATCAAGCCTCTTCATGATTTAATGAGTTGGGCGCATCAAGTATCAAGGCCACCCAAAATCACCATCTTTCGGGAAAATGTGGACTTAATCTTTTGAGCTTGCATTAAAAATACCCTCCCAGCTTAATCTTTTAAATGCTGCTTTTCTTAGCTGCTTCCCTAATCTTCTTCATTCTTTTTTTTTTTTCCCATTAATAGTCTGAAGTTCTATAATACAATTTTTTATTCACTCAAGCTTAACCTCGGTTCGCTCAGCTGGTGTTAAGTTGTAATCCTGGCACTTAAATCCGTTACAGTTCCAGAAGTGAGGAAGGCTGGAAGAGGGAGCGCGAGAGGAGGCTCGGCTGTGCTTTCTCTTGCAGTAATTAAAAGTACCAGATGACCACATGCAGAGGGAAAAAAAAAAAAAAGTGAAGGCAATTAAACTGGCAATCAGAATTGACTAAAGGCTTAATTCGTTGTATGTTTGCTGCTTCCAGGCATTCGCTATATTGCCCTCTGCCTGGAAGAGGGGATGTGAGCTCAAGGAGACTGGCTCTTGGGTTTAGAGCCCACCTTTTTTTGGGGAATAACTCACAACAGAGCCTTTCCTCAGCTCCCCAGGAGCATCGGGTTAGTTGTTGGATGCTTGGAAGTGGAAAAAAAAAAAGCATCTTTTCTCAGCTGTTGATTTGGCTGCGGAGCAGGTTTGTAGGAAAATTAATTCTGATGGCCGCTTGAGCATCCCACCCATCATCCCCTCCTGAAGCTGCCAGATTTGGCACTGTCCCCTCTGCACAAATCCGGCTTCTTCCCCAGCCCGTGCGCATCCCTCGTAGCGATGTCACCCATGAACAGCTGCGTGTCCCAGCTGGGGCAGCGCCCAGATGTGCTGCTGCTTCCAGCTGTGCACCCTGAGGACGTGGGTGGCCCATGTGGGCTTTTTAATTTGCTTTTTCGTTTGCTTTGCCACTTCTTTTCCAGATTTGTGCGTGTGTATGATACACTGAAGGAAGACTCTTTGCTGTGCCAGCCTGATGATTTTAGGAGAGCTGCAATCACCGGGTGTGGGAGATGGTGCTGGTTCCTCTCCCAGCTGTGCTGGTTTTTGGTCTCTTGCTTCTGGGACTTGTGGCAGCCGATGTCTCGGAGGAGAATGAGAAAGTAGCTGGTGACTCCTGGGCCATATAAATGAGGAGGAGGCGGGCGGAGGGGCTCAAAGGGAAGAGAGGACCAGAAAATGTGTGTGAGAGCCCAAACGGGGCGGGGGGCTGGATGTGGGACGGGATGGAATTGAACCCAGCCCCGGAGAGGTTTTGCAGGGCTGGGAGTTGCCCCTTTCCTCCAAAAATCTCTTTGATTGTGGACCTTTCAAAAAGCAGCAGCAAGACCCAGCACCCGGGGGGGCTCTCCCACTGCAGGGAAGGTGATAGCACTGGGCTGGATGTGTGCTGTTGAGTGCTGGTTTGCCTCTACATTTCCCATTCCCTCCCCATTTTGCCTGCTGGGTGCTGAAGGTCCCTGTGCAAGAGCCACTTCGCTCCACGTGAACCTTGGCTGCTGCTCCCCATGCTCGTAATTCAGAGCTCTCCGACCCCTGCCATGAGTCACCCACACGGAGGCTTTAATGGGAACAAAACCATTAGCTAAAATCAAGAATGGATTTTTAAATTTTTTTTTTCCCCTCTCAATCACCCTTTTTATGATGATAAGCGTTTCTGGGCTCGGAGGTTTTCTGCGAGGCTCTGGCAGCTCCTAAAGTGACATTGAATTTGCAGCAGTGAAAGGTTGATGAGAATCACCGGCGTCTCAGCAGCTGCTCGGGCGGGCTGGCGGCTGCCCTGACGGGGCCGCGTGTGGCATGTCCGTATGTATATATATGTGTATGTAATTAATATATATGTATATATGTATATACGCGTGTGTACAAAGCCCACGCGCGTGCACAGGTTCAATGCAAACCCTGTGAATGGGGAGGAGGGGGGTTTATCAGCTGGCGCCGTGCTGGCCCCGTCCTCTGCTGCGGGATTTGTCCCCGCGCTACCAGCTCTGTCCGTCTGTCCGTCCGTCCCTCTGTCACAGCAAGGGCCCGATCCCCGCCGCTGGGTCGGGGTCTGCCAGGGCTGGGGACAAGGGGCATTTTGCAAAGCAGCCAAAGCCCCAGCGAAGCTCCACGTTTACTCCGGTTTATCCCACATACCTTGTGCCTGCGGCTCTGCGGACGTACCCACACCCAGTCTCTATAGAGAAGTCCCAGTCTGGAGTGTACAATTTTTAAAAATTTTTTTTTTAAACTATGATTTTTATTTTGGGGAAAAGTCACCCTAGGAGATGCCTGTGCCATGCCCAGATTTTGTTTTCCTCCCCCACCTTCCCAACAGCTCATCCACCGCATCTCCAGAGACCCTGAGCGTAGCAGTGACTTTATGTGCATAAGCCACCCCTGTTCTGGGTCCCCCTGGTCTAAGTCATAAACTTACAGCTGACAATCAAACCAGACAGAACTGCTGACTTTAGAAAAATATATATCCATTGCAGTTTGATAGAACTACTTTTTAAAAATCACGTGCTTATCTCTCACTAACGCTCACCACCATTTCTCCAGGAGAAACCACCACCCATTGGTTCTTGTGTAAATAAACATGAAACATTCTTGTATAACTTTAAAAAAAAGAAAAGAAACAAACAAACAAAAATCCATTGATATATGTTAAAAAAAAATATCCCTTTCCAGAAGATTTAAATAATTCCAAGAAAAAGAAAAACCCAACAAGAGAATCCCACTTCACTCTTTCTTTGGAGCTGACATAAATTCCCAATAGGAGAATGGGAAAGTCTTTAAGAATACAAGAAAATACAAGTGTTTTACCTTTCAATGAATATGGGAGGGGAAAAAAATGCATGTAAATATTTTTAATAGGAAACATATCTTAAACAGAACTTTTTTTTGTATGTACATAACTCTTTTAGAGTTTAGTACTTAAATTGCTTCATAGTGTCTGTTAAAAATAAAATAAAATAAAATGTTTGTTAATTGTTTTTGTTCTTACTCAATGGCCAAAACTTTAAAAATAATAAAAAAGACTATAAAAATAATCTTTGCCAATGGATCTAGCACTGTAATGGTACTGTCTATTTTTTTTAATTATTTCTGTGCTGTGCCCATTTATAAAAGGAGAAAAAAAAAAAAATAAAGTCATTTAAACATTGTCTGCCCTGGGCTCCGCTTGCTTTCTTGCTGCAGACTGCCTGCCCCGCGTTTTTTTATTTCTACTCTTAGCTGTCCTTGCCAAAGCAATTCCTGGAAGTGAACACGGTGAGAGATTTGGCAGTGGTGCCGTTGGCCTCTGGAAGGAGATACTTGGATGTGTTTCACCGGCTCCTGCGTTGCAGCGGCCAGAACTCCGTGATGTGTCCTGACTCGCTGACAGTTCCATGGCCTCGAGCATAAATTTCAGGGAAGGTAACTTTTGGGTTTTGGGCACATTTCTTGGAGTGTTACTGGGGTTTATTACCAGCTTTGTCCCTGATTCCCCAATAAGTCTCTGGCTGAGGGTTCTCATGCTCCGTCACCACGTGCTTCATCCACTCGAAACACTTCAGCTGCTGCTCTGCATAACGCAGCCCTCAGCCTTTAGCAAGCGTCACAGACCGCTACCCTGGACACGCGCCGTCCTGCCTTTGAGGCCAGGCAGCTCAGCGGCGCCTTGCTGGATGCTGGGAGCAGATCGAGCCCCGAATCCCCTCACTTTTCAACCCAACCATAGGCTTTCAGAGCCGGGCGAGTCCTGACCGCCCCCAGCCCCTCTGTACCCCCAGGGACTGCTCCCTGCAGCAGCTCTGGCTGCCCACAGAACCACCCCAGATTTAGCAGGGCCACCCATCCCGGTTCTCAGGCGATAACGATTTCCCCATGCCGTGGTCAGGCTGCCCGTACGCCTGGCAGAGGCCATTACAAAGTGAGTAACTGCTTGCACTGAGGTGTTGGTATTCAGGCTGAAGGCTTGAAACAGCCTCTAATTATATCCCCATCCCCATTTCTTGTATATTTTTTTTCCCCACCAAATGGCAGTTATGGGAATGTTCCCTTCCCACAGCACCATTGCAGACCTCCAGGATTTGGTGGGACAAACCCAAACAGCCCAAGTCGGGGTTTATTTTGCAGCAAAAGGGGCTCCCTGTGACTTACCCTTTATAAATCTCTGCTCCATGAGCGGAGTGTACAAAAATAACACTGTAATTGAGACTTCGCCTTGCAAATCAACATGCCAGAGGCACTAACCCCGTCTTGGTTCAAAGGGCTTTTAGGTAATTGCACACGAAGAGCCACAACACGCACCTGAGTGTCCCGTGCTGATCGCAGCTCGGGAAGACCTTGAGGTCCCTCCCAGCCAGTTCATCTCCGGGGCTCAGCAAATTCCTCCCCTGTGTTTCCCCTCGACTCTTTTCCCTATTCTCCAAGGGCAGGAAGTCCTTTTAAAAAAATGATATATATTTATATATAAAAAAATAAAATCCCAGCTAAGAATGGCCGGATAAACCTCCTCGTCCTGGTCTCCAGGACAGGACAGCCTGATGGGAGCGATGGATATCTGGGCACGGCAGACACCAGTGGCTCCAGAATGCCGCCTCCGAGTATTTTTGGGCTATTGTACAGGATTCGAGGCAAAGAGCAGCCTATTCCTGCTCTGCGTGACGACATTTCCTGAGCATCAGCAGATATTAATAGCCAACTAATACGGCAGTCAAACATTTCCCATTATTTACCTGCTTCAGAACAACTGGCATCTGCGCCGATAAACATACTTTTGGGATTTGCATGTGTCCCTCGCCCACTCCCAGCCCTGCTCAGAGGCATTTCCTCCCACCCACAAACCAGGTGCTATTTTTCCTGAGGCTGCATCCATCCTCGTGATGGGTGGACAGGACAGTCCGCCCCGTATCCTACGTCTGAGAGGACAGAGAATTCCCTGGTGGGACATTTCCCTCAATAGAAAGGTCCAGAAAAATCAGTGTTTATCCAGGACTGCCGGAGCCTGGACATTTGGTGCCTGGATTTGTATTCAATGAGAAATTCTGCTGGTTGACAATCTGTGTTCAATCTAACAAGGAACAAAGCCAATTAAAAATAATAGGGACCCTGTGCTACTGCCTGTAACAAAACAATAATAGTCATAAAGGCTAAATCAATTTAAGTGTTCCATTTAGATAAAAATCCAAACATTCCAATCTGATTCTGCCTTTCTCATTATTTTCTGTAATTCTTTCTCATCAGCACTAAGTCGTTGGGAACAGAGAATTGGAGCAGCTGGTTCTGATAAGACTCAGACCAAATTTCATCCCTGTCAATGACTTCCAGAGGAAAACACGAGCAGCCCCACTCCTCCCACCACGGAGGGTATTTCCTGACATGGTCATGGAATTGAAGCCTCTTGATTTTCCAAAACCTGAATTTTAGGAAAAGGATTGTGTCCGAGGTAAAAGTCACCATCATCCCATTACAACATCGGCTGGGGAAGCTTCCTACAGGTCTGGTCTGCATAAACTTACCTGGCAAAGGGAATGGCTGGGGAATTCTGCTGACATCCTGCCACGGAAGTAGCATTTTGTTTAAAAAAATTAAAAATAAAGTTACAGAAATTGGGAAATACTTGAGAAGACTTCTAGCTAGGTGCCATGACCTCCACACACCACCCAGCTGGATCACAACTCTCAGTACCACCTTTCCCTTTAAATATCAAGGCAGGAGGTCATTTAAGGAATGTGGGAGGTAACCTTTATATGCAAATGATCCATGCAGCTGCAAACCAGCTCATTAACCAGTTTGCAGGATGTTTCCCGCATCAGGTAAGATGCTCCTTGCACGGGATGTTGTGGCTCTGCGTTTTGTGCCTTTCACGAGGCGGGTAAATCAGAGATCCGTTCCCTTCCCTGCAAAGCTGAGGTGCTGGTGGTTGCCTGAAGAACCCCCGGGAATGTGCGGGACGCAGAGGTGTCCCCACCTTCCTTCTGGCAACCCGAGGGCAGCAGGAAGCTTTACAGAGGGTGACTGCTCCGATTTGAACTTATTGAGGCTATGTGAAATGTGGTTTTTTTCTTTATTCCCTCACCTATGTCTTCTACAAACACCTCAAGCTCTGTTGTCTAATTTCGTATGCTGGGAATTAACACCTTTATTTGCATTCTGCCTCAATTTGGCCTGAGTTAAAAGTGCTTTCCAGGTAACTGGGTAAGGACAAGGCTTTCATCAGCCAAGGCTGTGGCAGGTGTGCACACCTGGCTCACAGGAGGGGCCGTAACCAGCACCTGGTGCCCAGGGAGTTCTCCAGGTGCCTACAGGACAGAAGTGTCCCCGGAGGAGCTGCTGTGGGTGAGGACAAGGAGGGACAGGGGGAAGACAGGGAGTTTGCTGGCAAGATCCTAAAATCCTGGTGACTGTGCTTGAAGTTCGAGGCTTTTTGGCTGAATGGTTTCTTTGGTCACATACTGGGGAAACCGAGGCATGGGCAGTGATTTCTCTCCTATCTCTTGAATCCGACAGTTTCTGTAATAGTGTCAGCTGGGGATGGAAATGGTTCATTCTGATGCTCTCTGAACTGGAGTTGAAAGTTTTTTCCTGGCTGCAAACACTTCGGACTTAATTCCTGCTCTGAAACATGAAGTCCTGTGCCCAGCCTGGGGCTTGGCTTCCAGCCTGAATACACGTTATTATACCCCAGGGCACTTCCCTTTGTGATAGCCCAGCACTCTATGAATCCAAACCAATGAGTTCAGCAGGTAAAATCAGTGGAAAAGCTCTAAAAGCAGGCTGGGTTTGAGGCACTTTGTGCCTCCTGTGTGTTTTGCATGGGGAGTGTTGCCCTGGGAAGGGAGGTTTCTGAAACTTGATGTTTAAAAGATCTCTATGGATTGAGATGAGGAGCTGGGGGATGGTTTAGGTAGAGAGCACATCCATTTGGACATGCACACAAAGCCCTGATCCTGTCTGATGTGAGAGAAAAAAGTGTCTAGCATGTGTTCTGGGTCCTCCTGCTCCACCGAGAAGAGTTTGGACCACAGCCTCCCCATCTCACCTCACTTTATGCTCTGACAAAACGCTACTCGCATCCTTAAACTGTTCTCTACGCTGCAACCATCTCTCCTATAAGATACTATAGACTGTGTAAACTGCTTGGGCAGGAGATATAATAAATATGGAAATTCTGGGCTGTTATTGAGGTATCTGAAGAGCCCCTGTATCTCCTCCCCACTCCCCGTATCGTGCTCACCTCGGGGTGGAGCAGGGCCGAGCAATCACCTCTCTCCACGGCAGGCTCTTGCCATCTGCAGCTGCAGTCCCACCAGCTGGAGCCCAGCCTGGTGCCGAGCAGGATGTCAGCAGCTAATAATTATAAGAAATTAATAATAGCCTAATTAATATTTTTTCATTATTTCTGCCTCCTCAAGAGCTCCCGGAGGCACTGAATAATCTGCTGAAATGTTTTGTACTACAAGCTCAAATAAGGAGAACTGTTTGGGAGTCCGAGTGAATGGTGACTGCCACCAAGGGTGGGGACATGGGGACAACTGCTGCAGCCTGGATCCCCCGGACTCTGCCCTGTGAAGCAGAAAACTCATCTCTTTCTGCATACATCTGCACTAATAGCCAAGGCAGCAAGTTAAAAATTACCAGTTGAACTGGTTTTGATTGGGGGGAAATATTTTCTTTTCCAGGCTGTGGTGTTTCATGTACGTTTTTATCTGTAACCCACGGTACGACGCACCCAGTCTAGGATGGGTTGTCCCCTCTAAAAGACACCATGGAACTAGAAGAGGAGCCAAGAAACGTTCTTGGGGCTGTTTGGACAGCCCCAAGCATTTGGTGTTTTTCTGAGACACCACAAAATTCTGTGTTTAACCCTGTAAACAGAGGCTGAGCAGGAGCTTCTGTTTCTAATAACATCCAAAGGATTAGTGCTAGGGAGAGAGAAGAGCTATTTAAGCTCAAAGGCAATAATTAGGAATTAAATGGGTATAAACCAGCATAATGAATCTAAACTAGAAATTATGAGCTTCCTAAAAATCCAAGCAGTGAGGGCTGGTGAAGCGTCTGACAGGGACCTGGGAGGCAAAACCCAGAGACAGGTCATGGGGAAGCAATCCCACCTGGTTCAAGGGGAAGGTTTTTCTTTAGTGGTTCTGAAATAGCCCGAATTAAAACGGTGCCTCTGCAAGAACGTGGTGTGGCAATTGGCTTACATTTCAACATGGTTTGTCATTTTTAAATGGGAAAACTTACAGCGTCATCTTTGGAAATGGCAAGCTGCATAATTTCAAATTACTCCAAAATATTCACATTAAGAAGGGTAGTGAAGTAGATATTTCCCTTAAAAAGAGTTGGTTTTGTTGAATGTGAATTGTATGATGAAAATAAAATCTGATTTTCAATGTCTGTGGTGAAGACGACAAGACATGACGAGTTTAAATTGCAGCAAAATGGAATAATAATATCCTGGAGGTAGGGCTAGGGGAGCAGGGGCTGGCTTACCTAGGTTGTGGAATCTCCACCACTTGCCTTTTAGAGGACTTTTAAGGATTCTTACTGGTTTGAATTTCCATATTTCTACAGCATTTCTGTAGGAAAGCTGCTGTTGCCCACCTCCTTCAAAGCCGTGTGCTGTCCTGAAATGAAGGGGGAAAAGGAGATTCTGAGCAAACAGCTGCTTCCAAACCGCCTCTGAAACACCTGAATTTTCACCTTGTTTTGCTAATTCTGGGTGAGGCGAAGGGCAGGGAGCCGAGGTGGCCGGGGGAGCCCTCGTCTTCGCAGCACAAGGATGTTGCTGCAAATAAATCAACTCCTGCAAGGGCAACTGATGGATATGCAAAAGGCTGTTTGATGATTTTATTTTATTTTATTTTTTTTTACCATTTATCATATTAAAAATAAAGTCAGGGGTTACCTTTACACCGCCTTGCCCCTTTAAAAGCAGTGGACATTTCCTTGCCTGCAGAAGACAAAAGCAGATGGTGCTGCAAAAAGGGGAAGGAAAGCTTTTAGCATCCTTCACCATGTCTCACCAGGCACTCAGCGGTGACAATTACTGAGCAGGTAATGAAGACGGAGCAGAAACACTGATTTGCTGCTTGTGGAGAACAAAAGAAATTGCCATTTTATTTTATTTTTTTTTTTCCTCCATAGATCAGGGCAAACAAACAGCTTCTTTAATAATGAAGTCTGCCTTGATGTGCCCAAGATGGGATGTCTCCTGCTGAGATGAGCTGGTCAGCTGATAACAGGCAGTTTTTCTTTATCACTAGCCCAAAACGGCAAAGATTATCTCCTGTGATAAATGTAGGAGAGGCTGCCAGATCAAATACTTCACCAAGAGATTTAAGGAGAAAGAAAAATATTTAGTGTTTCTTCTTTCTCATGGCCATAGTTTGCACATCTCAGAGCCCCTTGACTCTGCTGGGATGTGACTTTGTCCTTCCTGGGGGAGCTGAGAAGAGGAAAGAGCAGAAATGCAACTGCAGAGCTGCCCAGGATGGGAAGATTTGAGCAGATTTAAGGTTTTGCCAGGGGTTCGTGTTGCTGAAATTCAAATTATCCCACTGAGTCTTGGTGGCCAGGCAGTAACGTTAACCCGTATTTATAGCACCGAGGTCTGGAGGTGGCTACTGTGGGGTCAGGATGGAGCTGGGCGGTGGACTTGCCAAGGTGTAGGGTCCTGCTTTGGTGCAAGACCTGGAAGAGCAGGACCTGGGGTCTTGCTCCAAGCTCCTTTCCAGCTGGGTTAGGAACATGGAGAAGAGGAAAATCTCAACACCAATTTACGCACTGGTTTTTGGCGAGTGGACAGAAGGATTTGGAGCCAGGCAATCCCTGAAGCTTTACATGTCCTCTGCAGACTGTGAGAACGGGGGAAATAATCCCCAAAGCTGCAGTTATTTCAAGAAAAGAGAGAAAACTCTTGATTGCTGTTACATTTGAGGGAGCTTTAAAGGAGCAGCAAAAGCAAAGCCCAGGCTTTGGTAGGGGCTGGCTGTGCAAAGTTACTTTGGACATCTCGAGAAGCTTACAGATTTTTTTCATTTTCCTTAATGGATCCTCAGATCTTTCACTTGGAGAAGAAGCTGGGGATGAAAAATTGACAGAAAGGATTAATTGTGGCTGGCATAGGAGTTCAAGGGGACTTGAGCTGTGAAGGTTTCAGGCTGGCCAGAGAGGAGGGTAATTTAGTGGGAGGTGATGCGTACAAGTTTCTGGCTGGCAGAGAAGAGGGTAATTTAGTGGGAGGTGATCCCTTGAGGTTTTTACTGGCTAGAGAAAAGAATAGCTTGGAGGAGGAGACTCATGGGTGGGTTCTCTTTAGTTTCAGGCTTCACAGTAAGTTCTTTTTTTAACTTTAGGGCTGTCTTTCCCGGATGACTCTTTTATTTGCTATTTCAGATGCCTGATTAAAGAGTAGCTCCTTCAGGATGCTGAATGGCTCAGGGGCTTGGGAAGGGGAAACAGAGACTTTCTCCAACCACAGAGCATTGTAGCTGTGCTTTCTAACAGCAGGAGCACAGATAAAGACCTTCATTTTCCTAGAGACCTCATGGATCAGTCCTGGTCTAAGCAGAGAAGGGAAGATTTCCTTGTAGCTGGGACTTTTATAGCCTTTTCCTCCTGTGTGAATAGTCAGGAGTCTAATAAAAGCTAAATCTATGTGGCAACTTTCCCCTCAGAACTTTCTTATGACCTATTTCCACTAAATCTATAGAGAAATTATTTCCCTGTCTCAAATGGGGTTGGAGTCAGCCAGCAGGTCTGCAAGTGACTGAGGACAGGTGCACCAGGAGCTGCTCGTGTGGCCACACACCGTTTCCAGTAGAGAGAAGATCCAGTGGGTGCTCTGGTCTTCCAGCTCTCGTGTCCCAGACTCAGTTCAACACGTGCTTTTGGTACAGACCAATTCCAGTAGCCCCAGGTACAACCAGTGTTCAATTTATATTCATGCTCGAAAGACACTCAAAGCCAACCTTCTGTTTTAGGCAGCTACAGTTTGTCATACGGTGCATAATGTAAGAGGGTCCTAATCCCTTGAGAGGTTTCAAGATGCTCCTGTCATATGGCTAATATATACAGAATATATACATAGAGATTAAATCCGTCTTTTGCTAAGTAGCAATATTGCTCAAACTCCATTTCAGAACACCCCACCAGAGCCTAATTTTGCAACAATTTTTCCTGCCTTAGCAGAGAGATCATCTATTTATACACATCTCCTCCACACCTAATAACCACAAGAATAACTTATAGGAAGTGCTTGAAGCATGTCTTAATTAGTCTGACATTAGCAAGCACCAATGTCTTTAGTTAATTGATAGATTTTAGCATGATTGAATCTCAGAAATTGAGTGAGAGTTTCATCTGCCTTCATCAGAGGCTGAACAAATGGTGTTCATATATCTCTTGGGGCAAGGATATGTGACACAACAGCAGTTGATGGAATGGAGAGGACCCACCTCTAAGAGCAGCTGAAGGAGCATCCAGACCTTCCTTCCATCTAGTCTGCGTTAGATGTGACTAAATACAGAAGAAATTATTCATGCTTAGGTGGCAGCTTGAGGATCTGGAGAGTAGAGCCAGCGTTTGCCTTGAAGCTGTTGTACTCTCCAGAGACAAAGTATATAAAGAGCAGAGAGAGGGACTGACTTATTGGCATCACCCAGCTCCGCGTCCATCCCTGCACCCCATTTTCAAGGTCAAGGTGAACCAACAGATAAGGTAGGGAAGGCCCATGGGAGCAGGGATGGCACTTGCTGGTGCTGATGGGGATGGGAAGGGAATCGTGTGCTTCTGCTCAGCTCCTGTGCTGGTACCTCTCTGGGCTCCTGCTCATTTCTGTTTGTCAGAAACCAACCCAACAACTGTATGAACCTTCACTGGTCTTGTTTTGGATCTGCCTGCTACTGTTAGTCATTCCATTCCATGGTTGGACTTCTTGCTCCCTACAAGCACTGAAGTACCCAGTAGAGATGAACTCATGTTGCAGCAGAACTCTCAGGGCTTGACCAACTCATTGCTGGGGTTGATGTGCATGGTAGCAGAACATGCTGAGTCCACCAAAGGTTGGAAGGGGAAGGGTTGCTCTCACAGGCATGTCGTGGCAGAGCAATTTATACCCTGGTCGGTCATCTGCACTACTCGTATCTGCCGGGAGGGGTTTCTGCAGGTAGCTGGCACCAGTTGTGGCTGTGGAAGCTGAAGAATGTAGGTGCCGTGGAAGATGCGCAGCCTCAGCTGGGCCAAAGATTTATTCCTAAGCATTTATTCTTAAGCATTCCTCAAGGGTGAGGAATCCATTAAACTCACCGGCAGTTGCTGAAGACAAGACACCCAGCCCGGATGTGTCACTGCCCAGGTACCTTTGTCCTCACACCATTTTCATGAAGGCAGCAGGTTGATGTAAAGTGAGAGGTGCCAAATGCCTTCCAAGAGTTGACCCCACAGATATGGTAGGGATTCCAGTTCTGCACAGCATTTTTTTTAGCCTGTAAAGGGGGCTCATATGACAACTGTAAGGGAGCATTTTCTTGGCAGGCATAATCCCGTGACCCCCCCATCCCTCCTGCAGCTCCAAGGAGCAGGCAGCAAAGAGAGACCTCATGATTCCAGGCAAGCCTCAAAGCTTTGCAGAGCATTTGCAAAGCAACTGCTGTGATGCTGAACTCATTTCACTGAATAAAAGGCCCGCAAGGAACATCTCAGGCCTATTTGCTTTGGATTTATAATGACGGCTCAGCAAGTTAACCCAGCTTTTGAAAAAATGTCCCCTGTGATGGAGTCTGCAGAGTAGGGGAAAGGGAGACGATGAAAACATTTAAAGGAAGCCCTGTGGGGATGACTCCAGATTTAAGCCCTCATAAAATGCAACTGGTTTTCCAAAACATGCAGAGCCAGATTATTGTGACAGCAAACAGGAGGTGAGGAGGCATCGGCCAAGTGGAATCGTCTTAATGGCCACTAGAAAAGCAACTGCTGTGTAAATGTTATAAAAAAACATTAACAAGCTGGACGCTGCTGTTTTGACAAGCCGCGCGTGTAAAAGTGAGAAGAAATCCTTGCAGTGCCTTGTTCGCAGCAACAAATATCTTGGAGGGTGTTTTGTGGCAAGGGGAGGTCATGCTTAACCAGCAACTGGAGCTGGAGCTGTCCCACCGGCAGCGGGAGGAGGGCAGGCAGAGGTGCACATCTGGCTCCGTGTCCTGCTCCTCCCAAAGCGCCTGCATCCCCTGATTGATCCTCCAGCCTTCCCTCTGCTTTCACATGAATGCCATGGCTACAACAAGCAGAAAAAAAATCTATTTCTAGCAGCTCTGCCGGCACCCTTTGGGCTTTCACAAGCAAGGCTTTGATGGACACATTGCTCCGGTGGGCTCCGTGCCAGGCTGATGAGAACCGAGGAGGTTGTAATGAGATTCTTTTAGTAATTCTTGTCAAGGCGCAAAACCAGCGAACCTCAGTAAATCAGTGAAGCCTTTCGTGTTCCCCCTCTTGATGGAAACATCAGTAGAGAGACACTTGGTGCTAAATTGTCTGATCGTTGGCAGGTGTCCAGTCCTGAGAGCAAGAGGGAAATAGGGGAGGGTAACGCATGGGATGAGACTCTTCCTCCAGCCTTGAGGGCCAGATCCAGCCTTGCCGTGGTCTGATGGGGAACGTCCTTGCAGAAAGAAAGTGTCTTGCAGGTAAACTCATACCTGTGGGGTTATTGGAGCTGACTGCACCAGAAAGAGAGACCCAGGAGCTCAACCCAGGGAGGGATGCAGGGAAAGAGCGATGCCCTTTGCATCCGTGGTCACAAGGCAGCTCTCCACCTTTTTGTCTTGTCCCAGGGCATCACAGTCATGGCAAAAACCAGAGGTCTCTAGTATCTGCATCATGTTTTCTTAGCGTTTAGGAATTACTATGTGTGTGTATATATATATATATATATGTGTAAAAAGGTGGGGAGAAGAGGTGAGGACTAAGGTTTGAGGAGGAATCTGATCCTCAGGACCCTCTCCCTGAGGCCATTGCGGATCCATATCTTCAGCCTGGCTCTGCTACTAGTCCCATGACAGCAGGATGAGGCCTCTGGGCACTGAGTGGTGAATAGCACCTGTGAGCCCCAACGCACACGGTCGAGCGCCCGGGGCTGCCGTTGCAGCCAATGTGATGGTTCAGATGCTTCTGGGCTTTTTCAGAGCTGTGAACTCAGCTCCCTTCTGTCCTCTCACCTGCCTCAGCTTTGTTTGCTGAATTATTCAGGTCTCTCTGCTAAGATTCAACGCATCTCCTCGTTAGCCTGTTGAAAGATGTACCTAGTTAGTGACGTCTATCCTGCCTGGATCCATTTCAGGCAAGTCTAGCGGTGATGGATGCGGAGAGCGGGAGGGCTTTTCTCCTCCCTCTCTCCAGCCTCAGCCTTGCATATTCCCTGCTAGAGGATGCTGTTCCAGGGACTTTATTTATTGACCTTGGAGAGGCTGTGCATCTCCTCCTGCTGACATCCTGCCAGGTTTATGAGCCATCCAGCCTGGATCAGCATCCTGCGATGCTGATGTCCTTTGGAATGGAAGGGGACGAGGTGGGTGGACATGTTGGGCTGGCAGCAGCAAAATTCCTGTTGTCTGAGCTGACACTGCTGAGCCAAGAGGACTGGATTCACCAGCCCACTTGATAGGTAAGCTCCCTCAGCACCAGCTCCTGCAATCTGTATAATCTGGGGATAATTAGCTGGTTTTCTGCCTTGCAGCTGCATGGTGTCTGCGTGTGCTCAGCTCTGATCTGCCATTTGACAGTTCCTGGCTTGGTGGAAAATGTTGCAATTAAATGCTCTTTCAGGTCAAACTGTATTTCAGGGTGAAAAAGAGTGACTAGCTCTAACTGGACCGTTGAAGGCTGCGAGGTGGCTGTGCATACGTTTGGCACTCAGATAGTAACGAGTTCCTTCTGATGTCCCTTTGAGGAGGCAGCAAATCCAAGTTTCTGTGTCTGTTCCATCCATCAGAAAAACGGTGCCTTTTTGGATGTGGCGGCATGAATTCTGGAGGGGGAATTCAAGTAGTTTTGAAGATCTGCATCTTTCCAGGCTCTTACCCTGCCATTGCACCATGACTGTTCCTAAATGCACCATATTTCATCCTGATGCCGAGTGGGTTTCTTAGTTGCCTTTTCTCTGTTGTCTTAAAGCCGTCTCCACTATACACATAAGTATAACTCTGAAATAAGTGTTTGCAGAGGAGAGGTGACATCTGGAGCAGCCACACAGTGCCCTGATGGGAGACAGGAGGCGGTTACAGCTTGGGGGACACTTGGAGAAGGTCTTGACTCTTCCATGATGGGACATGGGCTGTGCTTTCTACCTCCACCCGTAAAACCATTGAAGAATTTGGGAACATAATGCTGGAGAAATGCCTGTGTGCGTCTGTGGGACTTCTTGCTTTAAAGTTCTATTTCCCTGCATTTTGTCTCCATAGACTAGGCTGCCCTTACAGCTCTTCCCCACCATTCGTCCCCTCCTCCCTCTCTCGCAGGGAAGCAGAGCGAAGCTTTGTGTAAACTGCTGCTCTCCAGATCCCTTTGAACGTTGTCAGAGCCCCCTTGTTCCATGTGAGCATAGCAGGTTTCAATATACATGAGACTAACCAGGCACTAAGAAAAAAAAATCCCAAACCACAAACATCTGGGAGAGTGCTTGAAAAAAGGAGTCTCTTCCTTTATTTTTTTTTTTAACAAAATTACCACCAGCAACACAACAACAAAAAGCTTTCAAGTCTTTTTCAGACACGTGTCTGAGATTTCCGCCTTTGACAGAAGATGCTTTGCATAGGGTGCCTTGTGTCGAATTGTGCTCATTTCAGATGTTTCCAAAACAACATATGCTTGTAAAACAAGAGCAATAAAGCCAGCCATGGCTGTTCCTGCTTTGTCTTAAAAAGTTAGTTGCAACACACTCCTGTCTGCTCTGCTTCTCTGGAGATGTGGTAGTAAAGGCTCTGCCCACTTGGATGGCACTGATGGGCTATGTTGGGTGAAGCCTGGGTTTAACCCTCAGTAACAAGTGCACTCTGGTACAGGCTTGGAAAAAAGACGCTCAGAATGAGACACATCTTCTCTGACATTTGGCTTTGGGGCCTGAGGCTCAGCCCTGCCACCCACGTGCAGTTCCTCTCATTGCTGGCCAGGATCCTGGAGAATAAATATCTTTGAACACCAGGCCCCTAAACTGCATTTTTGCATGTCAAGCCTTGGAAAGGGCTTTGCTTTGGAGTCTGCTCCTGGAATCCCAGAGGAGCTGGCTGCCAGCTCCTCACAGTCACTTGGTGCTTTCGTGCATATTGGAGTCAGAGCAGCAGATGAACCACAGCCCAGGTGCAACTTCCCTTCCCCAGAAACACTGTATTGATTTCACTAATGTCGTGCACTCTGCCAGCACCCTGTGATGGAGGATGCCGGCAATGGGAGAGGATGCACGTGACTCTGAGATCCTACCACGCCTTCTGTTCCTCCTGGAAATCCCGCTCACGCAGCCTTCTCCGGTCAACAAGAATAAATTGCAGCATCAAAACCATGTGGTGGTCCTCCTTCAGCACCATGCTCCTTCTCCATGGCACTAATAAGGGTTCATTTATATCAAGCGATGTTTCGCATGAAGTTGGAGGCATCTCATGGGAGATCCATGGCCTGTGGGCTGGTATAAATGGGATTGGCGGTGGGTAGCTGAAGGCTGCAATGGCCAGAGTTCAAGAGTAGTCAGCCTCTGGGTGTTTGAGTAAAGATCATAAAATCATGGAATGGCTTGTGTTGAAGGGCCCTTCCCAGCCCCCCAGTCCCCCCTGCCACGAGCAGGGACATCTGCACCAGCTCAGGTTGCTCAGAGCCCCGTCCAGCCTGGCCTGGGGTGTCTCCAGGGATGGTTCAGCCACCACCTCTCTGGGAACCTGGGCCAGGCTCTCACCACCCGCAGGCCAACAATTCCTTCCTCATGTCCAGCCTGAATCTCCCTCCTTTAGTTTAAAACCATCACCCTTGTCCTATCACAACAGGCCCTGCTAATAAGTCAGTCCCCATAAATAAGATAAAAAAGAGGAGCTCAGGAAATGGGGTTTTCTCAAATGTAACTGTCAAAGTGTTCAGGAGAGGGAGGGGAAAGCAGCAGAGAATCGCTGCAGCTTCTAAAACACCTGCTGGGGAGGATGGGGATCTCTCCCAGTGCTTGAAGGGGACCCCACGCATCCTGACACTTGGTTCCCAGCTCTCCTCAGCAGCTCCCGTGTCAGACGGGATCTATCAGTTGGAGGCCCCTTTTGCAGGGAGACCGAGGGAAGAAGCCAGGGCTGGGCTGAGCCCCAAGGGTTAACCGAGCCCCCAGTCAGCTCCGCCGCCGGCACATCAAAGCGGCTGCTCTCCCCAAGCCCTGGCCTTGCCCGTGTGCTCTGCGGTGACTCCATTGTGTTCCCTCCACAATGAGAGCTCTGTGGTGGCTGGGAAACCCCCAGCACGTCCTTGCCCAGCGACTGTCACGCTGGCGATGGTTTTTGCCTGCATCCGGGTGCATGAAAGGGGGAGTCACGCAAGGGAGGCGATGTCTCCATTTGAAGTCTCTGCTGCTGGACGGGGGCTCGGCGTGCTTGCCGCTGGGGAGGAGGGTGGATGTTTTCTCAAGAACTTTGTCTTTCAAGCCCGTCCGGGCTCTGTTCCGCTGCTGCCGGCGGCTTTTGATGCTGGGGCTCAGCAGCGTGTTGCCCAGCTGGAGCAGCCGACAGCTCAGCGCTTGCAGATGCGAAGAGGAAGGGACTCGCGGCATCCCGGGCAGTGGGACGGTGGCAGGGACAGCACTGAGAGCTCTAATTCCCACTCCTGGATTTACGCTGCTGTAAAACGGTGTCTTTGCATGTGGGTGGGAGCATAAAAAGAAAAAGAGTGTTGTCTGATGATCTCAGTTTGCCCAATCTCTGCCATCCAGAGTACAGGCAGTGGCACCCGATGGTTTCACCAACACCAAGCTGACAGAAAGTGCCTGCTATAGACAGTTCCTGTGCTCTAATTGACAGCTTTTTGGTTATCATTACATATGCAAATCCTTGCAATGTGATTTCCAAAAGCTCTGAGTGTTTGCTAAACTCCCTTCACAGAGGGCTACATACTGAGTTACTGTGAATTTACACTCGTGTAATTGAGAACAGGGTTTGGCTTGCTGTCAGTACATCATGGAGTTGTTAAGAATAGGATGTGGCATTCTCGTAGCCACTGCATTTGGAACAAATTGCATTTTTAATACTAAAATGTGGTTACTTAGTGCCAACAAAAGATCACAAAGAAATCTGTGCAAGAAGAGACTATGTTGGATGGGTAGTAGTAGCACCCCCCCCTTTGCATTAGCCCCCATGACTCTGATTTCAATTGTTTATCATTTTGCCAAGTGTTTCAGGTTTGGATTGAAGTGTCCTAGGCTAAGTTTTTCCTTCAGGTTGAAATTTGGTGGAAAAGTTCAGGGAAAGCAGCTCAGCTTTCATGGAGTAAAGCTTAACATGGGTCGAGCCACCATGCTCGCATTCTGGTTTTCAGTTTTTAAAAGCAAACCCAAAGGATCCCAGCATATCACACAAAGTTTGTTTGGAGGTCAGGAAGGTGACTTTTGCTACATCTTAGAAAACAACTCCAGATTCGGCCCAAGTGTGCTCTGAGGATGCTCAGCTTGGTGTTTTGAAGGCTCTGTGTGTTCCTGTGCTGCAAATATGCTGCTGTTCCAAGTAGCTCAAAAGATGATGCTGATCTCAGGCAACCACTGGCTGGTGATTTGGCTTCTGGGTGGGATGACTTGAGGTTGGTTTTCAATGACTAAGCCTGATCTGAAGAGTTCCCTTCTGTGGCTTTGGTGTCCCAGCTGCCCAAATTGATGCCAAGAGCTGCCGTATCTCCTGCTCTCCCCCTCAGAGGAGGTGCAGAGCTCACCCAGACACAGATCTAAGCTCATCTAGACACTGCTCTAAGCTTGCCCAGACAGGGGTTCAGATATGTAGCTGGACCTGAAGCTGGAATTGTTCCTCACTCCATGATCTTGGTTGATTTAGTTTGGCAAAAAGCAGGGGGAAAGCCTCAAAATTTTTATTCATGAATAATTTCTGTCTTGCTTTGGAATCCGTTATGCTAGGCATTGGAAAGACAAAAGGAGAGTCCTCTTCTACTGCAAACCACATTTTTCAGGCCCTGGTTCAGCAAAGCATTTAAAAGCATGCTTAATTTCAGGCTGTGTGCGTAATCCCCTTGAAATCAATGGGACTTAAGCATTCGTTTAAATGCTTCACTTGGTTGGACCCTAAGCAAACAAGCCAGACAAAGAGAGGATGAAGGAGAGATTTTGATTTTTCTCCCAGGAGTGTCAGCAATGAGAATCCTTCTCTTTGAATCATTACCTGGCTGCTTCTGTGATGCTAGACGGGATCTTTCCTCTCCGGTCCGTGCTCTGTCAGCCCAGGGTACCTCCCGAATCAGCCAGTTACGGCTGAGGGGGGAAAAGAAGAAAATCTTGGGGGTTCGGAGCTCGAACAGGGCTCCTGCCGCATCTCCACGCACGCACGCAGATGTCGTTTGAAGGCGAGCAGCGAGTCACGATGGATGGGAACACAGGCAGGAAATCCTCTTCTCCCGCTGCACAAATCTGGCGTCCTGCCAGGTACCACGTCATCGCTTTTCGCCTGTGTTAGAAAACCTGACCTTCTGCTGCCTTTGCTTGCAGTGACTTTAAATCACTTAAGATTTCTTTTTTTTTTTTTTTTTTCCCTCCCAGATGCTGTTTTCTTAAGTTACTTACTGAGAAAGCCTAAGTCAATCTACATATTAAACATACTGGAGATTGGAGTCCAAGTCAACGTGGCTCATGACAGTCCTAGGAAATCAAATCTCCCTGTGAGCCTGCACTCCCCCTTCTCCTTCTCCTGTAGCTTAAGGCGATAAAACTTTGAAGATGTAATCTAGGCATTATCTGCCTTTTTGGATAATGTCGAACAGTAATTTTAGTGTTGTCTTTATCTCCAAAATGGTTGCTTTAAATTCAACTTCTTCCTTCCCAGGGGCTGGTTTGATTTTTAGGCAGCAAAGTATCATCCTCTGTGCATTTCCTTCTGGTGGGTCAGATTTTTTTGGTTCCAGGTTTATTCTCCCCCTCTCTGCCATACCTCCTTATTAGCATTGTTTGGCTTTTATTATATAGGGATTTGTGCTCCCTAGGAAAGGATTCATCCATCCAGAAGAGCTCAAAGCACATTCCGGAGGTGGGATGCGGGAACCATGTGCTGCTGGGAAGCACCAAGGCAAGAAGACATTGTCTCTGGGGGACTGATTCTAATTTTCAAAACCTCCTCTCAAGACAGATACTATGGTATATTACCCTCATCCTAGCCTGCTTCCCTCCAATTTTAAGTCCATTGCAATTTTGCTGTGCCTTTCAGAGATCATATATTAGGTCAGAAACATCGGCAACAAGGTTTACTTCTCTATGCTTAAAAAAGAAATTTCAAAACTGGGTCAGTTCATGTTTCCCCAACCTAGGTAATTTTCTGTGGGGAAATAGAACAGTTGCCTCCTTCCTTTTTTTTTTTTTTATTCCTCCTGACAAATCCTTTAGCATTAGTATGCAGTCTCATATATATATATCCTTCCTTCACACAGAGATAGAACCTGCTTCCAATAAAACTTCCCCCGAGACACTGGCTCTGGCTTTGACTTTCCTGATTAAATGGGCTACGGATTTAATTTGATGAGAGAGGGAACTGATTTAGCAGATAGAGTATCTTGTTCAAAAGGTGATGTTTCTATTGCAGCCTGATTTCTATCAGGTCCCCCGCTGTCACATATGGTTGGAACCTACTATGAAACATCACCTTTTGCTATATTTATTGCAGTCTTTCTTTTTTCCCCCCTATTTTTATTAGATCTGTCTGAAACTGTGTGATTTTGTAGGCAATGTGGCGTGTGTTTCTGTGGGTTACGGACAGGCTGAAGGACCCTCTGCAAAGCGACAGGGAACCCCCATTTAACCAAACATCAGGAGCTTGTGTGATGGAGCCGCAAGGGGTGCGGATCTACCCCTGGATCATCACAGCAGAGATTTATGTGCGTCTCTCACAGATCTGGACAGAACCTCGTTTTTCCCCTTCTGCTCTTGTTACACCTGCATGGCTCGGGCTAGGGGGGCAGTGGGGAGGGTCCCTGCCCTATGGAGGGCACGATGAGGATTTGGGACTGGCTGCGAATTCCCCAAAAGTGGGGTCATGCTGTTAGCAGCATTTCCAAAGATCCAATGCCTTCCGAAGTGAAGTCTGGGGTTCTTTGTCGTTCTCCGTGGGCTGTTTCAAGAAGGACAGGTTTGGCAGAGGTTGCTTAGAATCATAGAATAGTTTGGGTTGGAAGGGACCTTCAAAGGTCCTCCAGTCCAACGCCCCTTCCGTGTTTGCAGGTATGGCATTCTTTGCTGTGAGAGGGGAAGGATTTGAGCGCATCCCGTGCCGGGACCCGTCGCAGCAGCTCAGCAGCAAAGGGCAGCCGGCCCTACTAAAGCAGGGAGACGATTTATATGGAGTTCCCCATAAAATCGACTCATCTGCTAATGGCACCATTTGCTGAATCGTGGTGTCAGCAAGCTGCGCGCCATCGCATCCTCTTTAACACAGGTTGTTCTCCAGCTTTTAAGATGCTCGCAGCCTTGGCAAGTGTGGGGCAGAGCCCCATCCCACCCAGAGCGCCTCGCCACATCTCAGCTTCATCGCTGGTGCACGCCGACGCACTCCTCCGTGCCACGAAACCCGGGCACCAGCGAGCTCTGCCAACGAGGGTGGATGACCCAGGCAGAAACCCTTCATGTGCGAGCGTCTCTACAACCGCGCTGAGACATGTCCCTCTCATTAGCTCTGGCTGGTATCTGCTGCTCACGGCTTGTATATAGGTCACTGCTTCTGAAACAGCGTGGAAGTCGGGCACTCGCGTCCCCGGTGTCTGCCTGCCTACGGGAGACCTGGCTGGGAATGTACCAGCTGCTGAAGGAAGAGATGGTAAAAACCCACATTCATCCCCATTGCTGGTGCCCAAGAACAGCTTTTTTTGAGAAACCAAGGCCATTAAATGCAGGTATTGGAGCCACTGTAGATTATTACCACGTGTGTCGCTAAATTCTTCTTACAACTACCGTTGTAGAAACCCTAGAGAAGTCCCTCATGTATTCATATATATGCAGCACGTATATGCTGCCACTGCATGACTCCTGCCTACATACCGTTTGCTACCACGTTACCCAAGTGCTGCACAACACCCACCAAGCACTTTATCCAGGTTGGCTTTCTGGGAGAATGAAAGGAAAATGGGAATCTGTGTCTGGTTCATCCCATAGACAACTCATGCTCACTTAAAGAGTTGTCTAGCTCTTTTCAACACTAAATTATAACCTCAGGCTCATTGAGGTAGAAGACGTATGTAAAGAGTCATCCCTGGTAAGAATGATCTGCCTGGAAATGCCTGAAAGGAATTGCTATAAAATACATGAATATGTCCTCTTCTGATCACCTCTCCTGGAGACGTTTCCTCTTCAAGGGCTGTTCTCACAGCCCTTTGATTTTTGGATTTAAAAGATTTTTCTAGCCACTGTGGTAAAGCATTTCTCCTTCCCCTGCTGATGATGGGAGAAACCATCAAATTCCTGGCCATGTCACAGGTAATAGCTACTTGTTTGATTAAGGACCACCTCAGCAAGCAGAATTTCACTGGAGGAGACATTGCTCAAGAAGATGCATTAGTGCACCTGAGCAATTTTTTGCAAGGCTAGCGGAGACTCATTGCCCTTTTGTCTGGCCTGCTGTAATTTAGCTGCTGGTTATGCCGTATCATGTTAGAAGACACAAAGCGGCAACTTTAACCCTTCATTCTTAATAGCTGCTTTAAAGAAAACATTTTGGAAAGCTGTAGTTCATATTAGAAATTAAGAAAAAACTATTTGCCATAGGTGAAGGCCAACAGAAGATAAACACAGATGGTTTCCTCATTGCCAGCTGCAAGGGATAGTGTGGTGGATATACCAATTTATGTTCTCCCTGGTCCAATGCTGCTTTAGTCTTGGGTCTTGTGTTCAGCCATGGCCTATGCTGATGTTAAAAGATTCAGATGTTTTGTCCAGTGTGTGCCTTTGTCATATACAGTCTGAAATCCCTGCCTCAAATAGACCATGCTCCAATGTTCATCAAACTTGACTAAAAAACTGCCAGCATGGCACGGGGCTTTGCAACAGGTTTGATTTATGGAGAGCAGCTGAGCCTGGACTACGGCAAGCAACAGCACGACTTTTGGAAGAAAGCGTGTGTATACGTGTGTGTGTGCACGCTCCCACGCGTGTTTGCGCAGATGGTGAGTCTGGTGCTTCTTCCTGCACCCAGCTCTCTCCTTTCCACCCCACCTCACTGCAAAGTCCATCTGCAGAATTAATACGGCTCTGCTTCCATCTTGCTTGTCTTTGAAAGAAACAACATGTGTTGCCACAAAGCATGAATTAAGGGAAGGCAAAAGTGTACAAGCCATCCCCACTCCAGCTGAGAATGCCCAGAGTCTGTGTCAACAGCAGCACAGCCTGGTGGGAGCGAAGCAAAGAAGCCAGCGTGATGGATAGGAGCAATTACTGGGGGTCTTTTCTTCCCTGTGTTCTCTGACTATCTCTTTACAAATGCAGTACTCCCTACTTGTTCCAAATGCAGCTGAGGCATTGAGAAGCTTCGGTAAATAATGACCAGTCCCTGTAAACAAGAGGAATGAATGAGAGTCCTTCCTCAGCGGCGGTTCCCAGAAGGCTCCCTGTAATGGAAGGAGAGGAGAGCAGGCAGCCAGGCCTGCCAGGGCTGCTATTCACGCTTCGCTGGGAACACGGCTTAGATCAAGCAAAGATTTTCTCTGCATTTTGTCTCTTCCTAGATTCAGAACCCTCAGGCTGTTAGTCCATCTCATCTGACTTTCCAGTCTGGTGAAATTGTTTCCCCCTCCTGTTCCTTGCCCAGAACAAAGCAATTAGTGTTTTGGCCAAAGCACCTTTTCTCTGCTCAGTCCATCAAAACAGGGCTCCTATTTCCACATGATTGTGTCACAACCCTCTCGTTTTATAAGAGACTCCTCTGTAGAAAAGCTCCAGCACTACCGTCCCAGCAGATCCTCAGCACTTGCAAATCAATGAAGCATTAGTGTAAGTCAATGGAGCATCATTGCTTTATCTAATTGAAGTTCTGGGTTCGCTTGTCTGTAGATTCTCTGATGTGTTTTATCCAGTGGGACAATGACTCTTGGCTCAGAAAGCAGGTGAGAAGCACCAGGTTTGATGACACTGTAGGTCCCCCGACACACCATGAAGTGGAAGGGCTGCTGGGGTGGACTTCACCCGTCTGGTCCCGTCTCACGTTGAAACACCGTGCTGGCGATGTGCCCCTGAGACTGCGCAGGGCTGGCTCTCACTGCAGGATCCCACAGATGTTCCTTGGAGAGGACGGGAAGAGGAGAGGAGCTTTTGATCTTCTGCAGTTCTTGCCTGCCTTTTTTTCCTCTGTATTCTGGTGTGTGCGTTTCTCTCTCTAAAAAAAGGATTGATCAGGACAGTTCCCAGTGCACGCATGAGTGTTCCCATTGCAAAAGGGGAGGGTGCATGTGAGAAGCACTGCTGGTCTTTCTTTCTGTGACACTTTGTATTCACAGCTTTTTGTATTTTGCTACAGGCTTATCTGTGCTCTGGGTGTCCAGTCCTACAGCCTGGGGATATGCAAAGCAGACGCGCTTTGAATCCTCTGGATTTATCAGCTTTTCTGTGATAACTGGTGCTGGAAGGGGGCTGTATGGTCCTTTCCCCTTCTAGTTCCTGTGTTTGGGTATTTCACTGGGACCGAGAATTTGTATAGCCTTCATATGAATTTACCTCCTTGAGGCTGAACAAGCTGAATTTGTGAGGTCTTTAGGACACTGCGCAGGGCCAGACTGTTCCAGGCATGGAGACAAGCACGGTTTTCCTTCAGAGCATCCTGCTCCGCTTCGCCAAAGACCGCACTGCTCACGCCAGGCACCGGGGATCTTCCAGCTCCCTGGTCCTCCCTGGCCCTCTTTGATCCGAGCTTCTCTTGAAAGCATGTGGAAGGCCCTATCAAGAGGGATCCTCCGGGATCCCTGCTGGAAAAGCACGAGGGCGGCGCAAAGTCAGGCTGGCAGGAGCGGTTTTGTCACTCATACGAAGCACACACACTGCATGCTGGTTTTTCATGTCACGTTCGGTGTAGATTTACTCTGGTGGGAGATGCCAGGCTGGTAAGTATGGAGGCGACAGCCCTCAACGTGTCCGGAGGGCAGGCGCAGCAGAGACGCTGTCAGCTTTCAGATGTACCTCTGGGGGGATGCTCGGGAAACGAGATGGAGGCGACGCCATTCTTGTGCTGGAATTAGTACTTGCATATAATAGGCACTATGCTCATTACGGTATTGTTACCTGGGTGCTTTGCTGGCTGTCTTTTGTATTCACTGGCTGCCTCTCATCATTTATTTAGACCGTGTCGACCTGCTGTTCTATTTTTATGTACAGCAACTATCACCAGGGGAAAGGCCAAAATGATCCTTTGAGTTTTCCCCTGGTGGGATTCAGCCTCACCCCGATCCTCCTGCAGTCTCTGTCCATCCCCAAGACACATCTTTTTCTAGGTTTTCTCTGAACAAGGATAAGAAGTGTGGTTTTAGAAGTTACCTGGTTTACCCTAACTAACATCTTCTCTGTTACTTTCAGGATGTGCCAAAATGACCTGGGTTTTAGGAGCTGCCAGGTGGTGGTCTGTGGGACATCATTAAATGCAGGGTTTAGTCCATCCCTTCCTCTTGCTTGCTTGCTTGCTTGCTTTCTTCATTTCGCTTCCCTTTAATTCATTCATCTCTATGCAAACTTTTCCTGTTTACCACCTCTCTAAAACACTTACAAGTTGTATATCAAGAGGAATATTAATTGTACATGCAGCTTGTTCCACTCATAATGCTCATCGCACAGTGAGCATCACCTAGAGTCCACTTATCACATATTAATAACATAGGTGGCAGACTTGACATTTAGAGCACTCTATCTAAATGACTTCTTCCACTCCCAGCCCTATTTGTATTGGTTCAGGAGAGAATACGCTATCACATATCGCTCTCTGATGGAGAGGGTAATACATTTAGTAGATACCATAAAACTATACTGAGTATCAGTATCAGTCTTTGAATCTGTTGTGACTGCAAATATGTAGATGTGATGTCTATGTAAAATGTTGATATATCAACACATCAGTCCTCATTTATATCTACTGCATTATTTAGGATGAAGGAGTGTTGTAAAATTATGTTGATGATGTCTGGATTTATGGAGCAGGTACTGGAGTGTCGAACGTTATTTGTGTGTTGTGGACCGAACGGTCCCCATTGCCTTCGTTTCAGTTCTAGAACATACATGGGCAGAACTGGAGATTTTTCATTATCGAGTATTCAGAAATGTCACCCAACTCAAAATCTGCTGGGGAATTTAGTCCTTTTCTCCGACAGCTGTGTTGAGCTAGGAATGGCACAGGACATTCATTTGTGGGCATTTGGCATCGCAGAGAGGTTGATGGATTGGAGCCTGTTAAGGGAAGAGCGACAGAAAAGGACATGAAAAGATGACCCTCCAGATCACGTGTCATGGCCAGCAAGAACCTTCTGAAGATGCAGGGTTTTGAGGGAAGCTTGGATTTCCCTGCCTGGAACGCCACAGGCTCTTGACACAGGAATCAGGAGAAATCCCTGTTGTTAGCAGCTCTTTCAGCATTTCTGATTGTGCTCGGGAGACCACTGGTCTCAGATCTACATATAAAGCTTGAGCACCCACACAAGGTGTGAAAGGACTGCCCTGCACGTGCAGAATACTGCTGCACCTAAAATACTGCCTGGGAGCTGCAAAACCGGCAACAGTGATTTTCTTCAGTAAACAGTAATTTAAACGCTCCTCAGTAGGCTAAACTCGTCACCGAAAGTGGCATAAACATGCATTTTAGGGAGCAGTTCACTCTGACCGAAGGAGAGGAACATTTGGGGCATTTGTGAAGGTTGTTCTTTCTTTGAATGTCGGCGGTTATTAGGTGAGGAAGATCAGGGTACAGTGTATTGGGCTCTGGATAACAAACTCTATTTTTCAGCCATTCCCTGGTTTTTCTGCCATTTCCCAGCTTCCAGCCCCCAGTGAATTCAGCAGCGGGGCCGCAGGTTCTGCTTTGCTTAGGGATGTACACGGTGCCTTGGGGAAACCGTTTTAACTCCTTCATGGCTGTAGTCTCTTTGTCTCTACCCTTTCCCTCCCTCCTTTCACACCTGCCTTTGAAATGGAGACAGGAAAAAAACCCCAACAATTTTAATTTATGTTTGCAAAGGGCTTTGAGATCTTTAAAGGGAGGTGAGAGTGCGGGGTTGTATGGCAGTAGGTAACTATAGTGTTGCTCACTGTTAGACTGGAGTCACCTTCCTTGGATATTGAAAATAGTTTCTGCTCTAATTAGTGTGCTAAGTACTTGTCTTCTTTTCTTGTTTGAAGTGTCAAATTTTCATTACAAAGCAAACAGACGACTCCCTAGAAAACTTTCTCTCCATTAGTAGCAAGTAGAAACGGGCTTAATTGTTCAAGAAGTGGGAAATGGTCAAAATAAAAGTACAATCCTGTATTTGTTCCTGCGTTTCCAGAATGACACGCTGTGCCACACCGCGGCACGGCAGGAGTGGCAGCTAACGCATCGTGTTGTTTCTGTCACCGCTGACATGGAATGGCGTGTCATCTTACGTGCTGTCGCTGAAGCCATGTCATTAAACACTGGAAACATAAGAAAACCCACACGCAATTAAAATGATCCTGGGGCAAAAATATCCATTTAATAAAAAAATCAAATACAATATTTTCTTACATAAATTTAATTCAGTTATATTTGCAGAAGAATTGCTTTTGAAGCTGCTACAATTTCCTGAAGATCTTTGTCTCTGCTTCAATTATTTCCTGCTCTTGGAGATTTTGATGATGCTATTCGGAACATTGCAGTGGAGATATGGCAGAGCCTGTCAGCTCCTGTGCTGCCAGGTACCTGTCTTGCTGTAAAACCCTACGGGAGACCAGTAAAATGTAGATTTTGCTCTGATATTGCTGGAGGAGATGAATGCTGTTCTCTCCGGCTGTACACCTCCACCTGATATAGAACCTGTGTAAAGAGAGACATCCAGGTAAAACCTCCAAGGTCTTGGCATGACAGATAGCTCCATTCTTTATCTCAGGACATCTTCTCTCTTTTGAGAGGAGGCAGATGTGTAGTGTTGCGGTACCAGTATGAAGACTGGTATAACCTGGAGCCTGCCTATCAGAGAAAATTTTTCCCTTCCTAATGTCAAGAATAATTCCTGGCTTCATGTGACTGATCCAACATATGGAGGCATTCGCTGCTCTTTTTGCAAGTTGTCTGATTGGAGAGCTTGGGTTCAACTGCAGAAGGACCACGGGGGGACCTTCTGCCACCAGTGCTCCCAGCTCCTGTTTGTCCAGGGCGGCGGAGGGTCCGATGCAGTGGCTGTCCCCGAGCAGAGCAGCTCAGCACGGGGACCTGCCAGGAGGAGAACCAAGGGGCAAGGCTGGCCCGTGACCAAATAGTTGCAAAATGGCCATCAATAAAGCCAGTCCGGAAATTAGAAGGACTTGAAGCTTGGAGGAGCGAGGTCCTGGAACAGGGTCCAGCAGGAGCGGTGGCGGCAAGAAACCCACGTAGCTGGAAATGGAGCTTTATGAATAGGTTTTATTATGTGGCTGCCAGCAATAGCAAGGGCTGAATTGATGGCCGGGAAAGTTCCTTTTAAGGTGTTTTGGTCTTTGCTCCGCGCTTTGTGTTCTCCCGGGATTTTTTTAAGGTGACCTTCAAAGGCTGTCTGTTAGCAAGTGAATTCTGTCATGCTGTGATTTCTTTGCCATGTATAAAGAAGCCCTGCAAGATTTTAAAATATTTGTGTTAGTTTGTGCTTGACGGTTGCTCGACCAGCAGGAAGGTTGTGTCTGGTTTTGCTGGCAGCCCCACTGCTCTTCTAATGTGTCTGTTGGGGGACAGGCTTTAAAGGCTGGGCTCCTCTAGTGAGTTCATTGTTCAAAGAATTTTAGGTAGGCAGAATCTGGGAAAAGAATAAAAAATACTTCATGAAACCATCTACCCTTTTGCTTATAATGACAAATACCTTTTTTTTTCTTTCCTTTGTAGCTGTCTCATTTAGGTGACTCATAGAAATGTCTTAATCTTTTTATTGATTTCCCTTTCACTTATCTTTATCTTCTATGAACTTTTTTTAAAAGCTGAGTTCTTCCTGACCTTATCTGGTCACCAGTTTATGAAACTGAAATCAGTGATTGACTGCTTACCTGGATAATAAAGAACATTGTTCGTCAAGAATATGCTTGTGTCAGGATGTGAATTTTGCCAGACTCCTCAGACTGCACTGGGGCTGTCATACAAATATAAGAATATGCATGTACCCATCATATGATTAGTCATACATATTCTTGTGTTACAGTGGCTAGTAATATATACTTAAATATCTACTGTAATTCATATCTTTATAGGAAGGAAGGTAGTTTTCTGTGTTATGTCAGGATGTGAACCAAATTCCCGTGGTGCTTCAGCGCTGATGTCAAGGCTGTAACTAAACTCTGCGTAACCTCCGGATTGTAAAAGATGCCAAATGCAATACAGTTAGGAATTTGTGAAGGTGATTTCTCAGGTGCAGGTGGTGCACATATTCTGTGCCAGCGCTAATTTGGCACCAAAGCCACAGTGTCCTTGTGGATTAAGTGTAAGAGTGTATTGCAAGACAGAACAAAATGGATTATGCCATCGATTCCCAGCAAGCACGTCCCCCACGGCGAGGCAGGTTAGAGCAAGCCGCTCATGACCTGCTGGAAATAAGAACCAATAAGTTCTTCACAGGCATTTAGCAAAGATGTGGCATATTCCAGTGATATTTTCAGTGGTAGCAAGGGGTCCGAAGATCTTCCAAGAGTGGCTTGGTCCAGTGTGCTTCAGGGATGCTGCTGAGTCACAGCACACGGGGTTGGCAATATGCGCTTTATCTGAATATATGTTTGTGTTTATAGAAACAAGGCAGCGACAGAAAGAGCTTTATTTACCAAAATCAATAAACTTGTTAACTTGGTCTGCTCTATCAGAAAAGATTAGTAACTAATCCTTTCTCCTTCACCTTGGGGGCAATCCAGGCGTATTTATTACAGAATAGGAATCGTTCTGCATCCGCCTTGGGGATCATTAAAACAAGATACCAATGCCCGGCCACCAATATAGCTGTGCCATGGTGAGCTGTGACTTCCTGAGGTAACAAGGACCCAGGAACATCTGTGTAGAGCTCAAGGATTCAAGGACCAGCCTCCAAAAGGAGGGGTTTGCCCAATGGCCCTCGGCAGGTTCTGAGTGCGCATAAAGGGATGTGCATTTGCACAGGAGTTTTTGTACCATCTAAGCTCAGATTTTGTGGGTGCCCTCATAGGTGCAACAGTTAATAGGAGATTTAGGGTACTGGGGCTCTGGAGAGTGATGGGTGAGAGGCTGCTGAGACAGTGGGCGTTTGGTTAAGTCTAGGATGAACCAACTGCTTAGAGCAGGTAGAATTCTGCAATCCGCTCAGGCTTTGTCAGGCTGAGCTCTGTATCCAAGTCAATGAACCATTAAGAGGGAAAATTTCCTTTTGTTCCTGGGTTTTCTTTGTATCTCCAAGTGAGATGATAGGGAGATTATTTTTTAAAATAATAATTTAAGAGCTCAGCGAACACAGATAAAGTAACAATAACTGGTGGCAAATAAAAAGGCACTTGATGTATGAGATGGATGAAGGTTGTTGGCTGTGGGAAGGTATACGTCTAACACAATAAGCCAGGATGAACATGTATTACCCAGCTTAAAGATCCCTGTATTTAGTCTTTATTTTAAGGGATGATTTAGAGATGAAATCTTGTATTTGCTAAAAAAAAAAGCAAGAATGTTGCTCATGGCCTTTTGTTGGAAAAATGTTGTGCTTAATTCTGGGCAGAGAACGGTTAAAGATCAGCCGAGAAATGCATCAGAAATGCATCAGAAGAATTTTTTTTTCTTTCCATTCGTCAGTCAAAGAATCTGGTGTAATTGGTCTTTAGTGGGATGGTTTATTCACAGTGTTTTGATGTGACCTAAATCCAATCTTACTCATCATCAGCCACCATTGTTCTTGGCGCTCATTTTAATCAGATGTCTCGCTAATCCAGACTGATTGTCTAGTGGCTTTCACACACTTGAGAGCAAGCAAAAAATCCAGGAAAACTTCTTTTCTTTGCAGTCCTCCTGAGCTAGACCTTGTGTGCTGTGTATTTCTTAGCTGTAGGTCACACCTATTGTTGGATGTTTCCAGGCTCTCTTTCAGTTTAATTCAGCTCTTTAACTAGGATCCAGAGTCACTTTTTATCCCCTTTATTTTCTGAGTAATCTAAACTACTCCAGGACTTACCAGCAACACCAGGCAGGGAGTTATCTCTCTTCTGGTTACCACCACAGTTGGGGTTCATCCTCTCACTGATGGAAGTAGCAAATCATTCTAGTGATTTCAGAGATGTATTTTGGGATGGAGGAAGCACCCCTGGAGGGTGCAGAACCACCTTCAGAGCCACCTCAGCCCCCCAGTATCTCAGGGGTGTGAGCTGAAGGGCATCTTTCCATTAGCCTTGTGCAATTCAGATGAGGTCAGGAAGGGACGCAGAAGCCCTGCGCTGCTGGGACCTTGCTGGTTGTGTCATCCTGCGAAGACTAATAATTCAACAAGCTTTGACTGTAGAAGACTAACAGGAACCTGGACCACGGGAGAGCCCACATGGGAGAGGCAGAGAACTGGGGGAGCTTCGCTGGCCCAGTTTGCCCAGACCAAGAGCTGCTGGTCCTCGGTGGAGAGGACTGAGCGGTGGGAATCCAGCCGAGGAGAAGGTGACATCCCCCATCTCCCTGCTGCAAGGGGGGAGCCTGGAGGGGGCAGCTGTAGCACGGCAGCGCTGGTGACAGTGTGGGGAAAACGGGATGCTGAGGAGTGTTTTGTTTGGAAGTGACAGCAGATCCCTGTCTAGGTTGTGTGCGTGGGGATTGTTCATTTTTCTATTTTTTTTCTATTAGTAATTGTTGCTCAGGAGGGTGCCATGGTCCTCTTCTAACATGCTGCTGCTTGCATAGATATGAGGAAAGGCGATGCACACAGAATGTGTTCTTAGGAGAAGTAACAACTGCATTTTTAATAGTTTTCTTTACTTCTTTTTTGGGTTTTTTTGGATCCCACAGTGCTGCAGAGCTGACCTCGCAGGCCCCGTGCCAACCCGGGGCTGCGCAGAGCAAGCTCATGGTTCCCAGTTCAGCTCCTGGTGAAACGAACATCATTTCTAAAAAATGTCTGCAAACACAGAGGTTTTCTCTCTATATCTCCATATCCTGCATCCCTCGCTCCACTTTTTATAGTAGATATGTGGCTATTGATCAAGTGGTCATGTAAATGAGAATAGCAGTTAGTGCTTGAAACCCTCAGGGTTTCATCCTGGTGTGCTGAGCACCCTGTCTGGTCCACTGAAGCTTTACATACGTGAATCCTCATTAACTTTGATTAGCACTGTAATTTTGCACTGCTCTGCACCACCCAGAGCTGACCCCCAACCCACCCATATCAAATTGGTCAAAGATATCAAGAAGGTGTTAATGTTTCAAGGCAGGGGAAACTGAGGCACAGGGTAAGAACTGCTTTGAATGTATTAAAGTCATCAGTCATGAATTTAGTGTCTGAGATGGGGCTGGAATAGAGATCACTCAGGCGATGCAATCTCCCAGCTGTCCCAGGGGTTGGTAAAGCCTTTGTGCATCGTGAGATGAATCTTCCTGCTTCTGCAAAACTGATTTCCACCGAGAACTGCTCTTGTGGGCTGTGTTGGAGACACCCCGTCAGTGCATACGTGGCCATGAGCTCTGCTTGCACCCAGATCACATTTGAATGCTCCTGCCAGGCTTTGGGTGTCTGAGACACTGGCGGGGTGAGATGTGAGTTCCCCAAGCCAAGGTGGGATGAGGTCTTTCAAGTTCTGCAGGTGAAAGAAATCGATTCCCTGAGAGCCTCTGTCCTCCACCGATCGCGCAGGCTTGGCAGATGTTCCCCGTTAAAATGCGCAGAGGTAAAACGCCGATCTTGGCATCCATTCCCGCCAGGATCTGGGATCTCAGATGCTTCATTTGTTTATGCTTAAAAGCATTTCCATTCACCTCTGAAACAGTTTCCCTTGCTCTCATCCCCCACCCCCATGGCTTGAGCAGTTAGAGATGCTTTAAATCCCCTCTCCCTTCTCTCCCCCCACCGCTGCTCCGCGATCGGGTGGCTCTGTGCATGCGTTATTGGCCGCCTGATAGTCCTGCCTGATATGATAGCATTGCTAAGTACCCTCCGAATGCTTAATACTGCAATTATTATGCTGGTGGGCATCTCCAGAAACTTCTCGCTGTTGGATGAGTCTCGCCTTTTATCTCAGCACCATTAACAAACATCTTCATCATCCTGGATGCTGCAATGGCCAATGGGGCATGTGCCTCCTGGAGGTGCTCCCGTCCTCCCCCCGTGGAGGGGATGGAAAGACTCCGCAGAATACAGGGACCTCCCCAGCAGTAATAATCTGTCCAGGAATCTCAAAATATCATTGCTGTTAGCATAACACGTCCCACCCCCTTCCTGGTGCAGCTCCCCCCCGGCCCACCATCAGCAGCAAGTCTGTCCAGTGTGATGCATGTTACACACAACACACATTTATCACAGAGATGTGCTGATACCCAGCTGAATATTTCACGGCAAAGCACCTCAGTCAGTGCCCGGCTCTTTGACCTTGAGCACACCACGTTATCAATCTCTGCTGCTCCTGGTTTTGTTGGACTGTTGCATCTGGAATATGTCAAGCACCAGGAAAGTGGGAAATGACTTTCAGCCCATCCGTTTTAGGCCAACATCTTCTGGTCCATTTGCTTAAGCCTCATCATGGCCTAGGCATTGCCATGGCCAAGCCAAGGTCTTCAAGGACTGTATCTGAAGTTTGGAGGCAGGTGAGGTGTTTGGATCCATGTTCGGGGTGTTTCCATGGCTGGGGATGGTGTGAAGCTCCTTCAGAGCTACAAATTGTGGAGACTTCTGGGTTTTGCACCGGCCTCAGCGTCCCTGTGGGAGGTCTTAAAAATGGTCACAACTGGTTGTTTCAGAGGGAGGCGTAGGAAGAAATCACAGTTCAGCACCTAACAGAGCAGCTTAGTTTGGCAGGTTGTTTTCAGCTTGAAAGCACAGAGATAAATAACCTGCCGGTGTCCGTGTGACCTGCTGCACCCCGGGACGCGCTGGCACCCCCGGGCACCCTCTGCTCGCAATGAGCAGCCTGACGTGCCGAAAAGCACCGCGGGCATCCCGCCGCGCGAGGCCGCTCCCGAAATGCAGCCCTGGGCTTGCCGCTTCCACTCAGCCTTCCATCACCGGAACGAATCCCTCGTCCCGGTGACAGCAGCACCTTCGAACACGTCAGGCACTTGTGAGACACAGTGGAAACCACCGCAAGGAGGAGATACAAATTAAGTCCATCTCGCCCTGAAAATTTGACTTGTGGGAGAAGGGCAGAGTGCTGCTGCTTCCCATGTCTGTCGCAAGCCGGTGGGATTCGTGGAGCAGCACATTTGGGGAGCGATGCTGTAGGGAAGGCACATGTGCTCGGAGCATCTCGCCCTCCTCGTGGCCAAAACTCTTCCAGAAAACAACAGGGACCAGCAGTCACTGGTGTGTGTTTCTCTCCTTCTGCATCTGCCTTTGGCTCCGGGGGGATTAATAGCATGGGCTGAATGTTTTCTGTTGGTTTATTCATTCCTTGGCTTGTTTTGTCAATTGAGCAGCTCTTGTTACCCCAGAAGGAGCTTGGGGAATGATATATGGCCCTGACAGCAAGATTAAACATCCCATTTACTGTGCCCAGTCTCCAGAATTCAGACAGCAGAAGCACAGCGAACAGTAATAATAGTCGCAAAGCAAACAGAAAACAGATACTTTTCATCTTCAGTTCATTTCTTTAGGGAAAAAAAGGGCAGGGGGAGAAGGGGAAGGAGAAGGCACAGGGAGAAGAAATGGGCTGGAAAGAGGAGAAAAAAGGGGGAAAAGCATGAGAGGTGAAAAATGAAGATGAGTTGTTAATACTTGATTTAAATGAGCTCAAAGTCAGCCCAGGGTTAGCAGTTTCTCTCTCAAAATCAGAGCAGAGTAGCTGAGGACTGTGCAACAGGGAGCCTTTGCTGGTGCATGGCCCGGTCGCTTGTGCTTAATGCTGCTTTAAGCGGCATCTTCTGACACTTTTTTTTTTTTTTTTTTTATGAAGTGCAGCTGCTCTGGGCTGAGTGGGAGCTCAAGGCGTGTGAGATGGCTTTGAATGCAAAGTGGGCCTGGGTGGCAGATACCCAAGGCTTTGCCTGGCTGCTGCTCTGTGCCAGGGAGCAGCAGATGGGCGAAGAGCTGCAAGCAGCTTTGAGCTGTTCTGGTCTAGTTGCGATGGGCTGAGCTGCTTTGGGCTGCACTGGGTTGGAGCTGGTCCTAAGATCCGATCCTCGATGGGAACCCACAGCTTGGGGCTGACGATGGGGTGCCCTTTGCTCTTCTGCAAGCTGGGGGAGCACAACACCAGCTGCTTTGCTGGTGGACGGGCTCCTGTTCATGGAATCATGGAATGTCCCCATCTTTCTTATATGCTCCTAGCTCCCAAACCTTTCTTGGTCCCAGGAGGAAGCTGTGACCCTCTTTTATCTTTGGTCTTGGCTGGCATTGAAGGTCGCTCAGCTGCAAAACATAATATGGAATGGAAACGTTCCTCAGGTCCACTCCAGGACAGTAGATATGTCAGGACGGGCTCTTCCCACAGCCCCTTCTGATGGCAATTCACATTGAGACACCTACAAAGAGGGTCAGAAGAAGTGGAGAGCAGAGTATCGTCAGTGTCTGGACACTTGAATATGGCCTAAAATGGAGGGATGTGACAGGTCTGTAACTACGTACGCTGAGTTACATCCCTTTTTCTCTGGGGAGGAGGCCATTCCCATGAGATAGGGGAGCATCCAAACCCTTTATCTTCATCCCTCTGTTTTGTTTGGTTTGGGGTTTTTTTCGATGAAGGGAGCATTCCTCATGATGTACCAGCCTTTGATGACATTTGTGACTTTTTCATGGCTCAGTAGATGTCACCGCGAAATGATCACATCTAACCATGCGTGATGTATCAGCAACAAAAAAAAAAAGGTCAACTCCAACCGTAAATATTTCAAGCCCTTTGAAATATTCATCGGTAGCCATGAATACTGAAGAGGTGGGATGGGCCAGTGCTGGGTTCCCTGTGGGTTTGTGCTTCTCTGCACACAAGCACATCTCTCCGGCTTGAAAATCCGAGGCGAGGTTTCCAGTACAGCAGCATCATTTTCTTAAGCCAGCAGACATAGCGGGAAGAAATCACATTAATTTTAGGGCTGTTCTTCCACATGAAACAGGAACAGCAACATCCAGTGTCCAGGGCAGGTAGAAACCAGCAGCTCCCAGTTTAGTTGGGTTGTACTACTTATTTAATTAGAGAATAGGGGAGAAGAACAGGCTGGCAAAGGAAAAGGAGAGGAGCCAGGAGGCAGAGGGGAGGTGGGCAGCTGCTGTAACCTCTCCCTACAAGCCAGCATTATTTTCCTTTAACGGTACCCCTTCAGCAGCCCTTCCCTTGGCAAACCCTGCACTGAACAGTCCCCTGGGCTGCTGGCAGCTCTCCGTGCTGTCACTGTCACCTCACTTAGTGTGGACTGAATCAGACCTAAAAATACCCGGAAAAGGGCCAAAGTCTGCATTTTTGGTGTACTGAATACTGGAGCAATGAAACCCTATGGCCTCATTAACTTTGATTAACACCATAATTTTGCACTGGTCTGCACCACTCAGACCTGACCCACCACATTTCAATTTGGTTAAAGATATCAAGAAGAGGCATTAGCATTGCAAGGCAGGGGAAGCTGAGGCGTGGGGTAAGAACTGCTTCGAATGTATTAAAGTCATTGGGCATGAATTTAGTGTCAGAGATGGGGCTGGCATAGAGATCGTGGGCTATATGTGACAGCAGTGTAACATTTTCTTTTCTATAATGGGTAGTAGTTTTATTTAATAATATATTTCTGCCCCCTTAACGAAATCCTAATCAAATATCAATAGACAGCATCACATTTGCTTTCACTGGACCAGTGCTTCAATAAATAACCCTTGTTTTTCTAAAAGCCGTTGCAAGGTCTTAGATCTCAGGCAGAGTATTTCTGTCTTAATGCCTCCTTTTCCTGAGGAATGAGAATGGGCTAATAATCAATAACCAATCGAACAGTAATCGTCCTTGTTTCAAAGCAAGCCCCTTTCAAGCCCTGATCTACCAAGGCAATTCAGCTGGGAGGAAATAGTGGTGCCTCTTAATTATAAATGCAAGAAAGGTTTGTGGAAATTGCCTCTTTTTCACTGAGTGGAGTCACTGTACAGTCTATACGGAGTATTTTGGAGATGGAAGGAGAGAAGACAAAAGGCATCTTGACTCTATGAAGTAGAAAGCAGAGTTTTTCCTTTGTCTGCTGACCTCGTTGGTCTTATTTCTTCCTGGCAGAGGCTTTTTTCATGTCTTCAGGTGCTTGGTGCCACCCCTCCGCACCACATTTTCCCCACAAGGAGATGTAGCACTCCAGTTTCTCACCGTGCGTTGCTCTGAGGGCGAACACGGCACTTTTAACAAACACTTACCCAACAGTTCTTCCTTTTGAGAAACCTCTGTATAGCAAAGCAGTTTTGCCCAAGACAGGCAGTGCATACAAATCGTGCTGTCTGCTGGCTTGTGCACCCAGGGTATATTGTATTTCTTGGCTGGATGCTTGTCACACAGCCTGAATGGATAACTTGAGCTTTCCAAAGACTTTCTTAAGAAATTACATATTTTGTAAATATTATCTATTAACCCGAACCTTTTTGCTCTGCTCCTTGCATCACCAAATAGCCTTAGGAGCATTTTGGAGGAAGCAACTGGATTCTTTGCTCTACCCACATATCAGCTCCTGATATCAGGGAAGGTGAGAGGAGGTTCAGACCCTGTGATAGAGGAAAAATTACTTAAGAAATGTCTGAATGCTGGCAGTCATCAGCTGGCCAGAAGAGCTGAAAACATGCCAGAAACATCAGTGGGTCAGGAAGTCTGGCACAAAGCAGACACATTTCACATGGTTTCAGACCCAGCTGCTTTGGAATGAGGATTTATCTGCAGAAACATCAAAATTAGGTCTTGAGGCTAGAGTGGACAGTCCTGCAAAGACCAGCTGGGGAGATCAGAGCACGCATGGGCTCAGCGCTACCTCCCTGGGTGCTCAGCGAGCCGAGCTCTGGGCTTTTCCCAGGGAAATGTCACCACTCCGATCACACCTGGGCATCCCAATGTCTCTGTTTGCTCTCCAAGAGCTCCACACCAATTAGGCTCAGTTTGTAGTGTTGGTTTTTCCCCATCCCCAGCTGTCAGCATCACTGATGCTCCCGACACTGGAGACCTGACAGCCGCGCTGGGAGCATCCTGCTCCTTACATCGTGGCTCGTGCTCGATCTCCCGCAGACAAACACACACCAGCCCCGAGACCTGCAAAATGCTGCTGCCTTCAGGAAACACGTCCAGCTGCAAGATGACGGGAAGGCAGTGTCAACTCACAGCCGAGCTGGGAGCCTTCTGCGCCGCTGGTTAGGAGGAAAAGGAGGCACCCAAACACCCCTTTGTGGACAGGACCATTCATTTTTCTGCTGACAGAATGCAGGAGGGCACCACCTCCATCCCACCAGCTTTCCATGTAGGCATGAGCAGCAACGTTGAAATTGAAAACAAACCAGCCTCCGTTCATGGCTAGGACATGTCACAGGGAATGGAGCTGTTGAGCAAGGTGCTGTTTTTACAGTCAGTTCTCTGAGCAGTTTAATGGTCATGAGTGGCCAAGACCTCACCATTAAGAAGGATGCTCTGAGCGATAGGAGCTTCCCCTGATCCCCCAAAGTGGGGCAGTGATTTCAGGTGAAGAGCACCACCTGCTGACATCCCCTCCTGCAGCTCCCCGGCTGTTCCATGATTATCTGACACTAGTCCTCAATCCTTTAATGGAAAACTGTTGCGAACACCATAAGAAAGTATTGATTCTTGGCTGCCACCAGCCTGGGCTGGATGTGAACCCAGTGCTGTATCCTGCAAGTCACCATCGCGTTGTCTCTTGTCATGGTGTTAAATGATGGGCTCTGTTGGTTGGAGACTTTTTCAGAAAGGAGTTTCAGTGCTGCGGATTGAAGAGAGAGAGATTTTAAATATGTATAAGCCGATGGAAAGCAGCCATGAAAGGAAGAGCACGGCTGATGAGACTGTGTGAAATTTTTCTATTACTGAATTAATTGATGTAGGAGATGAGGCAGACGCACAATAAATTGTCTGCCTTTCAGAGCACTTTAATAGAAAATACACACAGATTCGCTCTTTGACACTTCCTCCACGCCCTTGCCTGGCCTGTTCTGTGGCTGTGTTGGCCCCGCGTCTGCTTTTCCTCTTTCTAGCCACAGGCTTTGGTATTTCTTTTGCTTTTGTTCATCCTGTATCAGCAGCTTTCTTCCGCATTTCCTCCTCCATCCCTTTAATCATCCTGGAGGTCTGAGGCCATGCCAGCAGATCCTAGACACGAGGAAGGAATTGTTGCCCTGCGGGTGGTGAGAGCCTGGCCCAGGTTGGCCAGAGAGGTGGTGGATGGACCATCCCTGGAGACACCCCAGGCCAGGCTGGACGGGGCTCTGAGCAACCTGAGCTGGTGCAGATGTCCCTGCTCATGGCAGGGGGCACTGGGGGGGCTGGGAAGGTCTCAACCCATTCTATGATTCTATGAAAATTCTGGTTCCAGCCTGCAATCGGGTACCCATTGCACTGGGCAGATGAGATGGGCATCAGCCAAACTGGAACCAGCTCTCCATGTGTGGCAAAGTTATGGGGCACATGTAGAAGGGGTTGGTCTAGCTGCCACCATGTACTGGGATGTACTGGGATGCACTGGGATGTGAAGGCTATTCAGCCATCACCAGAGTTCGGTGCGGTGTTTCCCTCGCAGTGAAAAGCACAGATTGAGACACCAAAATATTCCCAGCACACCTTCCACCTCCCCCTACTTAAACATTTGAAAAAAACCCCTGCTATTTTCTTTTTAGATTCAGCATGACCTTTTCAGCTAGGGCTTTTCTTCATTTCATTTTTAAGGAGTTTAAAGGAACACTTAAAATCTGAACAAAACCCGTTCCTTTTTAATTTGCCTGCTGTTTTTTTCCTCCGATTGACCTAAATTCAGTCCCCCTCGTCACCCCTTGCCCCAGTTTTCTTGGGCCTGGCAATAAGCCAAAAAATGGAAAAAAAAAAAAAAGAAGAAAGAAAAAGAAAAAAAAAATGAGGCAAGATATTCACAAAGCCCCATTTATTACATTTTCTCCGAGTAGATTGATCCCAGCTCTCCTGCTCAGCTTCTCTTTGTGTCCAGACAATGAAGGTGCACTTTTCCCCGCTGGCATAATTGGCTACAATTAAGCTGTGGACAAGATATTTGGTTAACGATCCCCAGGAGACACAATTTGGGGATTAGGGGAGATATTGTTTCCTGAGTGTGGGCCATCATCCTCTCCTGCGTCTGGTTATCGAATGTCACTGTCACCAGAGCGGGGCTCACAGGGACTTTCTCTCCCTGAGCAGCACTGAGGATCTTGAAATGCTTTGCAGGTCGCGGTTAAGTGGAGACAGCCCCAGATTTTGGTCAGCTGAGCAACACAGCCATTAGCATCATGGATGGGAACGTTGCAGAGGAGATTAGGGGGGGAAAATGGCTTAAAATTCCAAGTGAAAATTTGCGCAAGGTTCCCCAAACCGGGGAGAGTTTCCTACCAGGTTCGGGTGTCTGGAGCCAGCCCTGACCCCCGTTAGCGTCTCCATGTGTGACCACATTGTCCCCAACCTGCTCTGGCATGGATGACTTGGGAGAAAAAAACATTTTCCCTGAGAACTCTGTGGCCCTCCTTTCCCATAGCTCTGTGTTATACAGAATTTGATTATCTTGATTTTACCCACACAACCTTCCTAGGCCATCTGCAAAAATTTTGAGCCAGGGGAGGTTTCCAGCCGGTGGATCGTCTTGTGCACGTCAGGGGAGGATCCGCAGTCCACTGTGCGCTGGTGAATTAAATCCACTCTTAAATATTTAAGGTTTGCTCATGGCTCGGGTGCAAACAGCCCCGCTGGGATGTGAGTTGCCATCCCGTGTCAAAGGGCTCAACATTTTTCAAGGATCTGAGGGGAGAGGGATGACAACAACCAAACGAGCAGCTCCTTGTTCCACACGATGGGGGTTTAATGCTTCATTTTCCTCTTTTGTAACCTTGCTCCCCACTGGATACTCCAGAGCGTGACCTTTGGCTCAGCTGAAACTAAATTTGCATTGTTTTCCATCCGCAGGCAGGTCTGACCTTGGAAGAGAGCTGTCAAACCCTGGTTGCTTTTTGAGTCTGAATTTTGTGAACCTGAAGCCAACAGAGTGTGTGCAAGTGATGCTGGGACAGGGGGCTGTGCCTGGGGTGCCTTTAGGGACCCCCAGAGGTGGAAAAGGTCCTACCAAAGAGCCAGGTTCATAGAATCACAGGATGGTTTGTGTTGAAGGGCCCTTCCCAGCCCCCCAGTCCCCCCTGCCACGAGCAGGGACATCTGCACCAGCTCAGGTTGCTCAGAGCCCCGTCCAGCCTGGCCTGGGGTGTCTCCAGGGATGGTTCAGCCACCACCTCTCTGGCCAACCTGGGCCAGGCTCTCACCACCCGCAGGGCAACAATTCCTTCCTCATGTCCAGCCTGAATCTCCCTCCTTTAGTTTAAAACCATCACCCTTGTCCTGTCACAACCGGCGCTGCTGATCCCAGCCAGCGTCCCCCTCGTCACCTCCTCAGTGCTCGGTGGCTTCGTCATGTCTGATCGGAGGAAAGGGCTGACGGGGGTGATGGGGAGAGGGAGAATCAGCCAGACCCCCCCGAGACATTCAATCTAATGGTCAGGTAATAATCGGAAGGTCATTGAATGAACAGACTATAAAACCAGCCGCCGCCTCTGCCCTGGATGGGGTTGTTTGTGAAGCTCAGCAGCTTTTCCTTATCTAAACAGATGGAGACAAACAATCTCCACTGCCCAGAGCCCACTCCCAGGAATATTTTTTTCAGGGCATGTTTCCATTTCTATCCCTTGACCTTTCAATTGAATGAACTCTGGTGCTCGCAGAAGCGCCTCAACCCTGGGCAGAGCTCCCAACATTGCTGCAGTTAAAACACCCAGTTCTGGAGGACAAAAATCCTCTGCAAGGGTGAGGGAGGATGGGCTGGGAGCGCTGGGCTCTTGCCCCGGCTTTGTATAAATCAGGACCGCTTGAAAAATGTCTGACAAGAGCATTTGGCAGGGCTAGATCGGGTTTTGGCTAAACAAACATTTCCATCTCTATGGAGAATGTTACACTGTTCTCGTAAAATTTCTGGGTGAAGCTCTGTTTTGCTTGTAAATTTAGGGAGGGGTGCTCCACTTGATTTCTTTATTATAGTAAATCAGAGCTGTCCATTTTTCTTCCTCTGTCTTGCTCTCCAGGAAAGAGAGGTTGGAGGGGCTGTGTCTTTGACTTGCTGCATCAAATAATTTGGTCTCTGCCTCAGTTTCCCCATCTGTGATGAAAGGAGCATAGCAATCCCTCCATACCCGATAAGGCACGTGATGGTATTTTGATTAAATTAATAATAGTTTTTGCTATATTAGCAATTTTAATCCAGAAGTGGTGCATGGAAAATAACCCATCTGGAATAAAGTTAGAGTTCTGCGGACTTATAATACCCGTGTGGGTAGGAAAGCTGTCGGCACAAAGTTAAAACTAATCAATATTTCTAAACACATTTGAAAGAGCCAAGTGAGTTTTATACCGCTCTTGGCATCATGCAGTTGCAATGTTTTTGATCTGATACTAAGCGCCCTAAAGCTGCCTTTAATGAATTGGTAAACCATGACTTGTCTTCGGTCATGTTGCTTCTAAGACAAATTATGTGATGAGGTTTGTGTCTGGAAAACTACAGAATTCAGCTCAGTGTCATTGTTGGTATGGCAAGAGTATTCACAAGGTTGTGGGGCCTCAGAAATATTGCTAGTTTCTCAACGCTTAGGAGAAAACTTAGTAATTTTCTTGAAAATCCCTTGCAATTGGTAACAATGGGTTTGGTGTGAAGCCTGCAAAGAGCAGAAGGGAAAAGGCATCAGCAATTCTGGTCCCAAGCCTGCAGCAGAGACCTCCCTCTGTGCTGAAAATCCCATCAGCTATTGACAAGCTCCTTTTGGAAGGGGGAGGTTTCTTTGTAAGAAGTTTCAGCTGGAAAAAGGAAAAAAGGAACCTTGGTACATCTTTGGTGACTTGGGCATGAGACATGCTTGGCTGATAATACAACTGCTAAATAAATCTCACTTATAAACCCCAGTGTCACAGCAAAGAGGGAGCTAACACGATATCCCTGTGTCTGCTGGTGTGCACAAATCTCTCAGGAATGCAAAAGGAGAAGCACACATCAGGTCCAATTTGCATAACATTACAGTTTATTAAAAATACTGCTGGCCAGGATGGGCGTTGTGGATGAGATAATTGACGCGTATTTATGATCTTCTTGAGAGCGGGTCACAGGTAGCACTGAAGTGTGGACTTGCATGGAGCAGAGGGATCCCAGCCTGGGGGGAATTTCAACCTGAATTAATGGCCAGTTCGAGGCATGGAGAGGATGCATGTCCAGTTCCTGACCACGGTGAGGAGCAGAGCGCTGGATGTCGTCTTTCCATGTGGCAGCTTGGGCTGTTGCAGGAGCTTGACCTGTGCTGGGGTGGGCAGGAGGCTCTGGCGCAGACAGGGCCATAAAAATCGGCTGCACAATCACTATTTCTTTTATTATCTTGTAAGCTCTGCAGAGATGACCAGTAAGGGGGTGGAGGGAGGTTAGCAGGGAGGTCAGTGACCATTTAGAACCCAATTCTTCAGGGACAACTGCTGTCCCCTGGTGGGATGTGCGCTGGTGGATGGGTAGATATCACATCTGCAGTGATTTCAGGCAGCTGCAGGACACGTGAAGAGCCAGGATCTGACTCTCACAGCTCCCAGGAGGAGGAGAACATCAGAGCTCAGCCCAGACAAGCTGTCCAGAATAACTGTGCTGTTCCTTTGCCAGAACCAGTGGCTTTCTCTCCTCTTCCTGAGGGTGACGTGAGGTCTAGATTGCATCCAGATGGAAGCACTTCTGAGGCTGACAAGCCGTGGACACAGCTGGCTTAGGTAGAAACAACCGTCAATGTCACCGAAAGAGACTGCTGCAGAGCTCAGGGCTGAACCTGCGCTCAAAGAGGGGCCATCACACCAGACTTGTGTTACTGGTGGCAAAACAAGACATGACTTGGAGCTAACGACTCCTCTGGGGAGAGAAAAGCCTGAGACTAAAGCAGGTCTCGAGCTGAAAGGCAGCTCTGTGCAAGGAGAAGAGGAAACTCTGAGTCTTCTGGCAAAGGACAGCACAAGGAGATGTCTGCTGAATGGAGTACGCCCCGGCATACTGATCAGAGGAGAGATTTCAGAGGTATTGTAAGAGAAAATCTCTCCAAAGCCTTTGCCCTCTCCTGCACAGAGGTGGGTGGCACTGTACAGCGGCAGAACGCAGATCAGAGCAGCACCGGCTGCTCTGCACAGCAGTCCCAGCACCTCCAGTCCGGCCCAGCTGGGGTCCCCATGTTTCAGGGGACACCGTGCAGCCTTGTGCTGGGCATGGGGAGATGCCCTGGGCTGCTGCAACGGGCTGTTTTCCCTCCGGATGTGCTGGGAAACAAGCAGGGTGTTGCAAGGAAGGTGTTGTGCCTGCACACAGAGGCAAGCAAAGGTTGGGACCCAGTGACCGGTGACATAAGCCCGGGTGACGGAACTGCCTAGGGCAGTCATGGGTGCAAGTCACTTCCCGGAGGTGACGGTCCCGTCAACCCCGGGGTGTCACTGCGGCACAGCGTGGGCTTCCTCTCAGGTGACATCTCTAGTCACCGTTGCACAAAACATCTATTAAGAATAATTGCTGTTGCTGTTACAATTATAATAACAGCACTGCATAATAAGAAATTCATGCTTTATATGAAGTAGGTGCATAAGTCTTCATTTGCTTGTGTGGCATTTTATAAATCGGAGGCATAATGTTGTATTATAATTCTTGTTTGTGTTTGCACCCCAGACACTAATCTCTTCCTAAACTGCAAAAGCAGATCTGATAGGAGCAAACCACCTATTCCAAGATTCCTGATGAGGTTCAGGGTTTGAAAGCAGCAGCCATGTATCTGTCAGACTTTACTTGAAGGTTAGAAAAGGGGGGGAGTCGGGAGGGAGGAAGGGAAGAGGCTGTACTTTTAACAATGAAGCTTGTGCATTTTGAAAATTAGAGTCAGAAGAGGCAGAAAAAAAAAAATCTTGTGTTTATAATATATTTATACATAGTCAACATTTCCAGACAGTGATAAATGCATTTTGCAACATGCACTCAGCTAATGACGGCCAAAGTCTTGACAGAAGTGGAAAATACCCAGATGTTGTGATGCAGAAGATCTGGACCATGCGTGGTGGCTGCACCAGGGCATGGAGAAAGGCACAAAGTGATCCATGGGGCATTAAATCACCCAGCACAGGCAGCAGAGCTTGTCCTGCACCCAGTTCAGCAGCTGAACCTGAGATCCGCGGGATGGGACCAGCATTTCAGGCACCAGGAGCCACGTTCTGCTGTGCCCGTGGGGCTGGTTCCCCCGTACTTGTGTCCCTGCTGGTTTCCAAAACCGGCCTCTCGCGTCTCCTGGTAAAGGGGAATTAAATTCCGTCGGGTGGCCGTAGCTAATGGACTGTATTTTCTCCCTTTAGCCTTTAGTTTTGAGATAATTAGCTGATTTTGAATTATTTATGTTGTGAATTTTCAAATAAATAATGTAATAAATGCATCTCAATTATTTACCCTGTTACAAAGCTGACTTGATGGCCGGGCAAATATTTCCATGAATCATTGATTTTATGAATTTTATAATGTTAAGAAAAAATAAATGATCCAATTTCTAAGGCTCTAAATTATTCTTTCATTTCTTTAGACTTATATTCTGGTTTTGGGAATACTCCCTGGACTTCCATCTCGTAAGAAATTCTGTAATGCATTTGGAAAACTGTAATTATTTTTAGCATGAAAGTCACTCGGTAGAGCTTGATACCACATTTAAACTGAATAAATGTGAGTTCAAGGCACCAGTGTACAGGAAAATGGTTACTTTATCTCACAAGGTACTTCAGGTGATCATATTCCTCAAGGTAGGTAGTGCAGAGTATTGTTTGCTTAGAGCATGTCAAGTGTGCTTCTCTCTGCAGACTTTCGGTTGGGAATATGAGATTTAAGGTAAAACCTGAACGTCTTGCTGTTAGCATTGAATTACCATGAATAAAATAGGCACAGAGAAACCTGGATATCTGAATCTGAGGTATAAGAAACTGCACAAACGAGCCTCTAGCAAGCAAGAGTATTGAAACTTAAAAATATTCGTAGGCTCAGCGAGCACCACTGTGTCCACAGAGGAAAATGGAGAGGAGAAAAAAATAGAGCAGATGGAGAGGACCGAAAACCAGAACAGATGCCTTTTTTTTTTTTTAGGACTTGTACAGTCCTAATGTGAGGACAGGAACACTGCAGGGTGAAAAGGGTTTCCCCATCACCCTCAATGCCTTCCCCTGGCGACGATAAGCAGGAGGGATCCCCTGGGGTTCGGGTCCTTGGGCTGCGTGCTTGAGAGCAAAGAGGGAGCTGCTTTGGGAAAATGCTGAGTTTTTGGTGCCCTCTTAGGCTGCTGGGATCGCAGTGCAGGCAGCCTAGACGTGTAGCTGCGAAGCAAGAGAAGGGAGGCAGGACAGATAATAAATATTATAGTAAATTGTAGGGAAGGATGTAAGGGGCTTGGCAATGTCTGTCTGTTTGTTTGTCTGAACGGAAACAAGTTACAGGGGCAAATCCTGGCTTCCCGGTGCCCCCGGGGTCTGGATTTCTGCACTGTGGGGTGCTCAGACTGACTGGTGCTGTCTGTGGCACTGCTGGTCTGATTCCAGCAGCCGCAACGTCCCCTGGCAAGGGAAGTCTCCAGCTTCGTCCTGCCCCGAGATAGTTGGGAGATGCTCAGAGGAGAGTGATGTGAATGGACTGAAAAACAACTGGCAGCTAAGTGAAATGGATCCTAAAAGGAGCTTTTGATACTTGGCGTGTTCAAACCTCTCCTCCAGTGTGCCGGCACAAAGGGGCTTTTCTCTGGGCTTTACTCTGCTTTTCCCTCGCCCTCCATGGTGCACGGGGCTGCCTGTGCAGGGCTGGCCAAGGGGACGGGCACAGGGCAGTTCTGTGGTCCCTGGCCTGCCCCTTGCGCAATCAGATCATGGAATCATAGAATCACAGAATAGTTTGGGTTGGAGGGACCTTCCCAGGTGCCCCAGTGCCACCCCTGCCACGAGCAGGGACATCCGCACCCAGCCGAGTCCTCCTGATGACCTCCCAGGAGCTGCTTGCACTGATGAACCCAGAGTAGTTATCCACGGCTGCCCACCACCCTCCCCTCCTTTCGAAATAAACATGCAATTAGTGCGAGGAAGATTAGCGTAGTGATTTACACTTCAGCACTGATTTTTCTCCCCTTTTTCCTCCCCTCCAATTACGGAATTAGAGGCAGAGAAAAGCAAGGGTGGCCCTTTGGCTGATGTGTGATGATTACTGGTGGAGGTGCCTGCACAGGGGAGGTGGGATAATTAATGCTAATAACGTGTAACGACCTGCCGGGCTGCCTCGCGTTCAGAGCACAGTTCATCTCCCAAGCGCGGTTCCTCTTCCACTTGGAGCCGGAGGTTGGGCAGGGCTCTCTGAGCGCCTCTGCTTTTCCCATTGCTGCGAAAATTCACTTGTTTTGAGCAGATTTTCTCATGTGTGGCGGGGAGCCACAGTTTCACCTCAAGTTCAGACATGAGCAAGAGCTAGAGCTGGCAAAGGGGAAGCCGCAGCACTAAGCAAGAGCGATCTGTCGCCCTCATTCAATTCAGCACCCAGACAGAGTTTTGGGGGTGGAGTTCTGGTGTCACCCCCTTGTCCTCCCTGTTTGATGCCCAGGGATGCAGGTCTGAACTCGCAGCCGATGCACGGACTGCGGTCCTGCTGCAGGCTCGGGATGACGTTCCTGCACAGCCTCACTGCGCTTGTTTTAGTTGCTGATCAATTTGTAAATGAAAAAAATAAATTTTGGGGAAAAGCATAATCTCTACTGCTTTGTGGGTAATTCATGCAGAGAAGCCTGGATTTGTCAAATCTATTAAATCCCGATGAATAATTCAAAAGTCACTGGGAAGGAGCCATGTACCTTCCAGAAGGAGCCCTGCTTCCTTCCCTGATGTGATGCTGCTGGGAAGAGGTACCTGGCCACCAAATGCCCTCCAGGTCTGGACGTTGCAGAAGACACCAAACGTCCTGGCCAGGCGGGATGCGGGGGGGTTAACCCCCGGGGTACGATAACAAGGTTGGTGGCAGGAGCCCCTTGCTCTGATCACTGCGTTTTTGCAATGTAGCAGATAACAAAGTAAAAGGAGCAACACGCACAAACAAAATAAAAGGCACCACAGAGTAGAGTCTACTCTGCTCATTTATTTTGACAAGTCTAGTTGAAGTTTAATTATTTATAGTACTTCACAGGGTACCACAAGATGATCTGTCACGCATTTTGTAAAAGTAATGGAGCTTTAATAACAGCACTTGGATGTTAAATTCACAGAGAAGTCAGGGAGGAGGGAAGGTTGTTTTTTTAGTGTGTCAGTAACAAGGTGAAATTTAGGAAAATATTGTGTATCCAAATAGAACTAAAAGAAAAGAGGGAAGAGCAAATGGAGACGTGCGGCTGGCTCTGGGGTGGGGAGGGCTAGATAAACCTCCACGAAGGATGTCTGCTGGCAACTGGGACTCACCGGTGAGTGAGACGTGAGATTGGTGAGACCCCCATCACCAACCCACCACGCTCCGTGCGCCCCAGGAGCCTTCCCACCCCCTGAGCTCTGCTCCGTTTTCCAAAGCCTGCTCTGTTCCCCGAGCTGCAGGGCAGTGCAAGAGATCTTCTCCTGCTTTGATTTGACGTCTGACTTAATTGGGGTTAATTTGTCACTCTTCATGGCTGTTCAGCATCAGTGCAGAGTGGCTGCTCTGCCATTTACCACCTCAATGAGCACGAAGGGTGCGAGAGCTAAAGCAAAGCGGTGTTCTCCAGGCTTGCCCTGTGCAAACAGGGTGTTGGTGATGGTTTAGAGCCATGTTCTTCTTAGATACCCCCTCCTTACTGCTGGAACTGGTGCTGGCCTGGAAGGACCACGGCTCTGATCCAGTAGACTATCACCCCTCTATAAGATTTTATTGCATGGGGAGGCTTCATTTCTTTGGTATTTTCAGCCGAAAAGGGTGAGAAAGGATGGGAAGGGGCTGAGTTACAGGGTCACGGGGGCTCGGGGGGGTCCGGCAGGAGCCAGGGGGTCAGAAAGGCTCAAGGCTTTATGATGCCAACACTGACCTCTAATTTAATCACAATCCCCTGGGCCTCTGAGAAGATCTATCTCTGCTGGCAGCTCAGGAACTGGTTTATGAAAGCAGAGGCGATCAAAAGCATCTAATCTATAAAGACAAGGACATGACAATCTTTGACACTTTCTCAGCCAAAACAAGTCTGGGCGCAAAGCTGCAAGGAAATTCCCCTGATATTTCAAGACATCAGTTTAGTCTTCCAGGGAGTTTTTTGAGCTGCTTCCCAGGGTGCTAAGGCGTTGTTAATGTTATGTGTGCACACTTGAATAGTTTCACAGTCTTTTAAGCAGATTGGGGGCATACTGTGTCAGACAACAAACTCTAAGTACTGGGCAAGCAGGCCTGTTTCGCAATGCATTTGGCCATAGCATGTATAGATGTATGAGGTATGTCAGTGGATTTCTGCAGTGTATCATGCTATATGAAATGAATCTACGGACCAAGATGAGTTTTCCATATGAAAAGAACTGTAAATGTCTACGTTTTTGGGGTGGTAAAGCTGGATCTTTTGTTTTAGTGCTCAGATCTCTCCTTTTCTGAAGCAAGCTGTAAGTTGTTAATAGTTTGGAGACCTTTACCCCTTTGTCAAATTCGGCTGAAATTACCCGGTGACATCAAGGATTAAAGGACAGGGGCTGTGAGAGCACACACCTTGGCTTTTTAATGCTGAGTGTGTCATGCTCTGGGTCCTCTGGAAAACGCTGGACATCTCTTCAATATGTAGATGGATTAGCAGTAATATACCTCTGACCTCGTAATGCTTCACTAAAATTAATCAAGTCCGTCCCCTTCCTCTGAGGGGATTGCTGTGTATTTTTCTGCTCTGTTTTATTAAAAATAATTGCGTGACTCAGGCCAGCAATCAGCACGCAGCAGAGCAGGAGAGCTCAGAATAGGAGCAAAGAAGGTCTAGGGTTGAATGTGGGTGTTTTTTCTTTAGCCATTGAAAGTTGTTGGGTTTGTTTGTTTGTTTGTTTGTTTTTTAAAAAAGAGAACCCATATGTGATGGGGATCATAACAAAATTTCTGTCACCCTAGATGAGGGTAGATAAACTTTGGTGCTTTGGTCCCTCTTTCTGTAATCCAAGCACATGGTAACAGGTAAGAGAAGGCAGGAGATGAAGGGAGGGGTTTCAGCCACCAGAAACCAGCATTAACAAACATGAAATGCAAGTTCACAAAGAGACTTGGAAAAAAAAATCCAAAGAACAAGTGTGTTTGGCTAATCAGTGACAGTAGGAGTTGTCACACACTTCAGACACTTCACCGACTTTAAATTCAAGATCGTGAAGTTTAAACTGAAGCTGTTTGGAAGACGTGCATCCAGTTTGGATGAGACATTCATGGCAATGAAATTTACTGTTCTGCATCGAGACAGTTTTTTGAAATAGGAAGAGTGCAAAGTATAAAGGTTATTTCTGGACCGGGACTAATGGTGCAGCATCTCTACTCCTTTTCATGTGCCATACTGTTAATAGCCTCTCTCCAAGGATGATACAGGCATAAAGAGGGCTGTTCCCCATGGGTTAATTCACAGGCAGGTATCTTGGCACTAATTCCTACTGATGAGGTGCCCCTGGAGTAAATAAATCCTTCTTGTAATAAAAAAATGGCAGTTTTCATCACTTCCTCAACGTGGCAACTCAGTGGTAACAAGTCTTGTTAGGAATTTGTTTGCATACGGTGTGATTTCATTTAAATTTCATATCTAAATAACAAATTAAATACCTGCTTGGCACTGCTGCCTTGGCAGTGGTGGATTTTCTCCAGACTGAACCATTTTACATAATAAAACCATTAGGAAGAGACTGGGTGATGGAAGCAGTTTGATAGTATGTTTGTACTTATAAAGCTGTCTGCTTTGGTTTATACCTGCATTTCATGCAACATTAGCTTTAAAGAGCCTTTGTAGACTTGTTAAAATTTCCTAAGGGTGAATAACAAGCAGAAAATCCCCTGACCCAAAGGCACACGGAGTGATAAAAGGTACCGGTCCTGGTCACTGCTGAATGTGGGAAGGGGATGCAGATTCAAGCCCGGGCCTCTTCAGCGCAAACAATTGCAGTAAGTCACTGGGATGGAGAAGTGTCATTGGGTTGCAATTAACGACTTTGCTATTAGAATTCCATTAATAACTAAACAGTGTTTCCACTTTTGCCAGTGTTATTAGGTTAAGCTTCATTTCAGAGGCAATAAGCCAATGCATATGGTTAGCCGTATATACTGTTATTAAGGAGGGAGAGTATGTGAGGAACAAAAACTATCACATAGTCTGTATTTATAGTTAGAAATTATATATGAGCTTTGATGTGGTATCTTCTTTCTGCAAAAATATTCCTGTTTTCTCCCTCTGGTGCACTTTGGCACCACCGATGGTGCCCAGGTGCCCCTCTGGTGAGCGGTGGCACCGTCCCTCCATCTCCAGCTCATCCCCAGCATCCGCAGCTTCTGGGTACCACTCAGAAACCGCAGGATCTGAGCTCTCCGTGTGGCAGGTCACCTCACGGCCACGTTCGATCCAGTTATAAACCTCACTAGCCGGTCAGTTTAATTATTACACTACTTGGAGCTATATTTCTCTCTGACTTTCAGAGTGCTTTGCAGCCATCAGTTAATTCTGCCTCTTGATACATAGAAAAAACCCCATCGTACTTCTTTAAAGCAAAGCAGAGGCAAGACGCCTTGTTCGTAGGTCTTCTACAACTAAGTGTTATGAATAGAGTCGATGAAAGGACCTGGGTCCCTCAGTCTAATAACGAGACAATACGTCCTGCCAGGCTGCGTAGCCTAAATCAGTGCGCACGGTTTAGCACAACCTGGTTTTGCTGCGCGGCTGGATTTGCATGGAAGAGTTTCACTGTCCCTGCAGGAACAGCTCTGCCTTTCATCCCTCAAGCTAATAAACAAATAAACCTCATTGCAACCCTGCCCAAAGGCAAATTCCTACTGCTGACAGCCCCTCAAGAAACAAAGTCACGATAGTTGCATCTTGCCAGCTTTTTTCTCCCTTTGGCTTAAGCAGAGTGAGCCACAGCCAGAAAGTGAAACCAGGACACTGGGAAGTTCGCTTGTATTTAATGGGGCCTTATTGGGATCTCTGGGATCTTCCAGTGCTTCTCCAGTCCAAAAAACACTGGCAGAGCCACAGGTCACCCTAACAGCAGCTTCGTGGGTGCTGGGTGCTGGTTCTGTGGGTGCTTGGGGAGCTCCATGGAGCTGCACAGCGTGGTCTGGCAGCAGAGCTGGGAAATAGGAGGAGCCTTTGCTCTATGTTACTTGCAAGAAAAGACAGCAAAATTAAACATCCTTTATCTGGAGACAGCTTTGGAACAAATAAATTCAACAGCCCTCCTGCCAGACAAAACACTCTTCCAGGTGCCAGTTGTGCTGCTGGCATTTAAGTGGCTGTTTGGATTCATCAGCTGGCTCCTGCCCAAAAAAGCACATCAGTATCTCGCGGGCCCTTTTCTGTAGTGAGAGAGGCCCATGCAGGTATTGCTGTGTGGGAAGGGGATGTGTGCTTTGCAAAAGGTTAACGGGAAAATAAATATTTAGTAATTTAAAAAATGCTGCAATAGCGACGGAGGCTGGAGTGTTGCGGGGAGGTGATTTATGCTGGGAGTTGATGCATGCTCACCAGGGGCCTAATTAGGGAGGTAAAGGCAGCCTTAATTTCTGGTATTTCCAAACTTTCGTATATTTGACTCTGCATTTCTAATAATGATCACTTAATACAAGTTGCTGCATGTGTGCAATAACTCATGCCCCAATATCTCCCTGCAATGCACTTTGTACTGCCCAAGGAGAGAACGAGGCATGAAATGGAGCCGAAGCCAGTGCCAAGTGTCACACCAGCAAACCCCAAGCTCCAAATTCTTTCCCTTGGGGATCTGGTGGGTTTTGTCTGTGCAGGCTGTAGGGTTTCTGCACCCAGTGCTGATCCTTGAGAGCTAGGAGGCCTGGGTATTAAAAAGAAAGTCTCAGAAGTGCTTTTAGGTGCCTTTTTTTGTTGTTTTTAAAGTGTCTTTAAAAGTCTGGTATTGTGGTTGCTTGCGTATATGTGCGATTTGGATCTTTATGGTTTCCTTTATAGACGAGGTGAAAAGAGGTGAAGCAGTGAGCTCAAGGCAAAACAGTGAAGTGAAGCAGGACAAGACTGGAGGTCATTTCAGAATCGTTATGCTGAGAGGGGTGAGCCGTCATTAAAAGGCAGTTATCCATCCCTCAGCTTCACACGTGGCAAATGCTAGGTTGCTTTTGGAGTAAAAGCCAAGTGGTGGGAGCCACATCCCAACGTGGGCTTTTCCAAGGCTTCCAGGGGGGCGGTTTGTGTTACCAAAGGGATGCAGGCTCTTCCCTCTGTGTCTGAAGGGTGAGACAGCAAACCCAGCCGGCACAAACCAGAACTCCACCAGCAGAGCACAGGCACAACCCAGGATGCTTCTGGAATTAAAAAAAAAAAATCCTAGAAAAAGGTTTGGGATTTTGAAACAGGAAATTCTCCTGACTTTTAATCCTCGTGTGCTTAGGAGGCAAGACAAGCTACAATTTTCTTTTCTTATAAATGTTGCTGCTCTTTTCCATTGATCCCCCCCGCCCAGGTCTTAACATTGTCAAAAAATTCAGGAAAAATGCCCCAAAGTTGCCCTGAAGTAAACATTTAAATTCAAAAACAGGAGAGAACTCCCAGCCCATAGCCCCTAAATCTCATTAAGAAATCCTCAAAATATTAAAGATTGCATACCTGCATTTCCCTAAAGTGAAATGTCAAATATCAGAGAGGCTGTTAATGAATTGGCAAATATAACCCGGTGAACTGCACCGAAATATATCAGAGGAGAAAGTGGGAAGATTAAATTGCAATTAAATGACTTCAGAACATCCAGCCCCGATGAGAAAATGAAGCTGACTGTTAAGAGGAGGCAACTTTAACAAAACTGCTGTCTGGATCTTCACATTTAAGCTGCTTCAAAGCCTCTTCTCATCTCAGAGCAGCTCCAAAAGAACAGACAAACAACTGAAACCCATAAAGCAAAACCATAAGAGTGCCGATAATTAATCTTGATGTGATTAAGAAGTCGGAGGAGATGGGAAATCTAATTGTGCAACAATTACTTTTATTTATCAGTTTTATAATGAAGAGCAGAGGAAGAAGTTTCTCTGGAGATCCATCCAGCCGTGGGGTACTTCTCCAACCCTCAGCCCCGTGGCACAGCATCTGCAGCGAGGAAGGGGGGCTGCGGACGGGGATCTGTGGCTTTGGGGTGCGACTGGTCGAGCTGATTTAGGATGGATGTGATGCTGGGTTGCCATGTCCTGCAAGCTTGACTTAGAGCAGAAGAATGAGCACAGAAACAATTTTGTCTCTGCATCCACAGCCTTGGTTTGTGTGTGCTGGGCCAGAGCAAAAACCCTCAGTGTATTTGCAGAGCCTTGCTCATCCCTGCGGTGAGAGGCACTTGGTGCAGTGATCCCCCGAGCCCTCCAGTTCTCTGCTCGCTGGAAACATTTTCTGGCAGGGCAAAAGAGAGTTTTATTCTGAGTAACCGGTGCGGATCCATGTTTAGAAATATCCTGTTTAGAAAAATCCTGTTGCCCCAGTGAGCTTTACGGCCACCATGTATCTGTTTACTCATGGCCACCAATGCTCAATTAACCCTTTTGTACTGCTGTATGTGGAACTTCTGGATCAAGAGCTTGGCAGATTCATTCCTAAGCTTTGCTAAAGCCTGAATAACCTTTCGCTGAATGAACAGCCCTTGCAGCTGAGGATGGGCGCTGCCAGCTGGGCTTGCACAGCACAACCCAGCACTTGACCTTTTGCTGCTTTTCCATCCTTCTGCCGGCCTGCTGTACCTGCTGCTGGGGAAACAGCCAGCCGGAGACGGAGCACACACCGCGGGGAAAATGGAAAATTGGCAGCTGCGGGTGTTTTGTAAGCACTGTAGGGCTGTGCGGTTTGAATATCATCTTCTCTCCCCTTTCCTAACCAATAATGCATTGTCCTGGATGGGATTTCACTCTAAGAGGGGGGATGTTGGCACA